>NC_083365.1:3668928-3974464 GCF_030254825.1 Meriones unguiculatus | reverse complement strand
TAAGAGGATGGATGGGAAAACAGCACCCACCCTTTTGGTGAAAACAAGAAACACACTTTATCATAAAAAATAGACATTATCTCTGGATAAAAATTATTCCAAGCAAATGGACTTAAGAAGCAAGCTGGTACAACCATTTTAATATATAACAAAATGGACTTCATATAAAAGCTATACAGAAAGGAACTATACACACATCAAAGGAAAATCGCACCAAGGTTACATTTCAATTCTTAGCATTTTTGCTTCAAACCAAGGGCACTCAAGTTTGTAAAACAAAACAAAAACGACTACTTCATCTTAAAATATGTATTGGCATTGATACTGATAACAGGAGTACCAAACTCTTACCAGTAAGATAGCTCATCCAGACAAAAACAAAATAAAAATGTTGGAGATAACTGACGCTATAAATCAAATGGACATACAGATATTTATAGAACATTTCTCCCAAACCAAAGGCATATACCATCTTCCCTGTATACTATGTAACTTTTTACAAAATTAACCCCATACTCAGGCACAGACAAAGTCTCAGCAGGTACTCAAAAGTTAAAATAACTACCTGCATCCAACAGATAACCGTGATTAAAACTTGATATCAAGAACAGAAAGTTTACAAGGTCAAGAAGATTGAACAACTCTGTAATAAAATTTTAAAAATGTATCATGACAGAAATTAAGAAATTAGTACAAAAGTAAATAAAAATTTAAAAAGAATTATTATGAAATCAAATGAAAATGAATAAACAACATGCTCAAACCTATGGGACACAATGATAGCACTTCTAACAGGCAAGTTCATAGCATTAGATGCCTACAAAAAAGATGGAGAGATATCACCGTAACAACTTAAGACAAATAAGAAGGTTTTAGAATGAAAGAAAAAAAAGTCACACTCAACAGAAGTAGAAAACAAGAAATTAAAAAATTAGGGCTGTGCCTGTGGTATATATGCAAGATTAGAGTCTCACAACAGTGTAATGCAGCCATGACCATTCAGGCCTTTACAGCCATTGAAGCAGGACAGTCTCCCCAAGCATGGTTGTCTACCATAAAAGGCTAAAATGTTACACTCAGGATGCGAGGCTAAGCACTGCACTCAGGGTCAGCCGCTTTGGACCAGAGAAGAGCATGTCTGATTGCATGCGGGTTGATGCCCCAGGTCCTGCCTCTGAGATAAAGGTATCAGACGGGTCTGATGCTCTTTGGGTGGATGACACCTAAATGAACATCGGTACAAAGTCCCAATTTATTTCTAATATCAGAGATCAGACCTCTACTCTTGCCTGATGCGTCTAAAACAAAAAGGGGGAACTGTAGAGAGCTGCGGAATGCTATGCCTTAAAGATGGAGCTGGGTTCCGCCTTCCACCTTCCGGATGGTGAGTGCTCTCTGTCACGAACAACTCCACATTTGGCTAAGGCTGAGGATCTGGCTTGCTTCCATGTATGTGGACCTATCTGCATTGCCCACGTGGCATGCTGGGGTTGGCTACCCAGAGGCTATTTAAGCTGTGGGCTGGCTTTCCCCAGGGTCAGATGATTGTTCAAGGTTCCTGAATAAACTGCATTGAAAAATAAAATTAGGGCTGAAATCAATAAAAAGAAGAAAGAAAATAATAATTAGTGAAACAAAAAATTTTTTCTTCGAGAAAATCAACATGATAGACAAAAGCATATTCAAATTAACTAAAAGGTGATGAAAAATATCTAAATTAATAAAATCATGAATGAAAAGGTATACATAATATTGAAACCCAAGAAAATGTAGAATATCTTATGTACATTATTTTTTTTCCATCAAATTGGAAAATCTAAAAGAAATGGCTATTTTTATCAATACTTGCCACTTACCAAACTTAAATCAATAGCAGATATAAAATTTAAATAATAGAGTTATAACCCCTAAGGAAATAGGAGTAGGAATTAAAATTCTTCCAACCAGGGGGGAGCCAAGATGGCGGCGCCTGGAGAGCACCGCATTTGAGAAGCAGGGCAGCACTCGCCGTGCAGAGACCAGGAGACTGAACTCTGGGCCCTGAAACTACATCAATCATGTTTCCCAGGTGAGGGGAGGCTCCCACGGTGTGGGAATCGGTCGGGTCCACTCACAGCTACCCAGCCAGAACCCAGAAGAAATCCCGGGTAACGCGGGCTTTGTGTCTCCAGGCTGGAGCCACAAGCGTCCGTGTCCCAATCACTTTCCCAGGCTGATCCGTGAGCACAAGGGTGCCTGAGGCTGGAAGTCCCAGCCGCGGGGGGACCCCACTGGGAAGCAAAGTTGCCAGACTGATCATGGGTCACCCAGTCTATCCCCGGAAGGTCGCTAGGACTGCGGGTACCCACCACCAACACAACTGAGCTCCTGCTGCGCAGAGATCTGCTTAGCGGTACAGCCAAGCTGTGCGCCCCAGTACAACAGGGACTGGGAACCCCTGTCTAGAGAGGACCCCACAGGGATGGAAGAAACCGTGCTGCTGGGGTCACCTAGGGAAAGCCTAGCAGCCTGCAGATCGCAGAAAGGTGAGTACGCCCAGCCATCACAGATCTGGGCCCAAACAGGGAGCACAGAGTGATTGGAAACTCAGCTTCCGCAGACTAGCAGGTGGGCGCACGCTCCACCAGCCCAGAGGCCTGCATTGTACCAAACACACCTTACAGGCAGAACTGTGCGCCCCAAGACACCAGAGCAGTACTCACCTGCCACAAATTACCTCTTGGGTTCTGGGGCACAGAGCCCCAACCTCAGACCTACAAAAGACCGGGAACCCTGAGATCAACCCTCCAGATACTGCTCCAAGGGGCAACCAGTTATCCCTAACAAAACCGACCAAACCACGGGAAACACAGGTTACAGCAGTTGATCACTAAATTTACAGCAAGAAACCCAGAAGGAGGGCAACTGTCTCCAGGACTTCTCCCAGTGAGAGGAGAGCCCTCTCGACTAATCAGGACCACAGTTACTACCCAGGTCTCTATGCCTGAGGTGAGCTGTAGCAACTCCTGAAAAACACCGGACATCCAGTGACTATACCCAAAAAGCTGGAAAGGCTTCCTTCAGGAAAAACCATCTTCCTGCCAAAGGGATTCTCTCCACTACAAGAGTCCAGGAACAACCAGAAACTAAATTCAAACAACTAAGATAGCCCAATGGGTAGAGGACAGCGTAAAAGTCCAAGCAACAAAAGCCAGAGCAATATGGCATCTCCAGAACCCAGTTATCCAGGGGCAAATAGCCCTAGACACCCCAGCATAACTAAAATTCAAGGAGATGACCTAAAATCTATGCTCATGAAGAAGATAACAGAGGAAACAAATAAAATACGAAAAGAATTAGAGGAAGATAAAAACAAACAGATCATGGCTATCCGTAAAGAAATGGAGGAAATTAAAGACAAGGAGATTATGGCCATCCGTGAAGAAATACAGGAAGCTGCAGCCAAACAGTCTGTGGCCTTTAGAGAGGAAATGCTTAAATCACTGAATGAAATAAAAGAAACAGTGGATTGTTCAAACAAACAGCTGAAGGAATTGATGGAAAAACATGAAAATACAGTCAGACAGGGGAAGGAAACCAACAAAATAGCTCAAGACCTGAAGATAGAATTGGAAAAATTAAAAAAAACACAAATGGAAGAAATTGTGGAGAGAAAGAACTTAGGGAAGAAAGCAGGAACTACAGAGGTTAGCATAACCAATAGGATACAAGAAATGGAAGAAAGAATCTCAGGTGTGGAAGATACAATGGAAGAAATAGAAGTATCTGTCAAAGAAAATGTTAAATCTAAAAAATTCCTGACACAGATCATCCAAGAAATTCAAGACAACATAAAAAGACAAAACCTAAGAATAATAGGAATAGAGGAAAAAGAAGATTCCCTGCACCAAGGCCCAGAAAATATTTTCAACAAAATCATTGAAGAAAATTTCCCCAACTTAAAGGAGAGACCAATAAGAATACAAGAGGCCTATAGAACACCCAATAAATTAGACCAGAAAAGAAAATCCTCCCGCCACATAATAATCAAAACCGTAAGTATACAGAACAAAGAAAAAATACTAAAAGCTGCAAGAGAAAAAGGCCAAGTAACATATAATGGCAAACCCATTAGAATCACACCTGATTTTTCAACAGAGACTATGAAAGCCAGAAGGGCCTGGACGGATATCATGCAGACCCTAAGAGAACACAGATGTCAGCCCAGGCTACTATACCCTGCTAAACTCTCAGTCCTCATAGATGGAGAAAACAAGATATTCAATGACAAAAACAAATTTCAACAATACCTACAAACAAATCCAGCATTACAGAAGACACTGGAAGGGAAAATACAACCCAAGAAAGCTAGCTACATTCAAGAAAAAACAGAAAATAAATAACCCCACTACAGTAAAACAAAAAGCAACCAAGCACACAACCGTAAGACCACAGCCAACATCAAATTCAAAGGATCTAACAGCCACTGGTCATTAATCTCTCTCAATATCAATGGACTTAATTCTCCAATAAAACGACACAGACTAACAGAATGGATGCGTAAACAAAACCCAGAAATCTGTTGTATACAAGAAACACACCTAAGTCACAAAGATAGACATTACCTGAGGGTAAAGGGATGGAAGACGGCTTTTCAAGCAAATGGACGCAAGAAGCAAGCAGGAGTAGCCATTCAAATATCTGATAAAATAGACTTTCAACCAAAATTAATCAAAAGAGATGGGGAAGGACATTTCATACTCACCAAGGAAAATTTCCACCAAGAAGACACCACAATCCTGAACATCTATGCCCCAAATACAAGGGCACCCACATTTGTGAAAGAAACGCTGATAAAACTTAAACCACACATAGATCCCCACACACTAATAGTGGGAGACTTCAACACCCCACTATCAACAAAGGACAGGTCAACTAAACAGAAATTAAACAAAGAAACAATATCTCTAACAGAGGTCATGAATCAAATGGACCTAACAGACAATTACAGAACCTTACACCCAAACACAAAAGAATTTACCTTCTTCTCAGCACCTCATGGAACCTTCTCCAAAATAGACCACATAGTTGGTCACAAAGCAAGCCTCAACAGATACAAGAAGATTGAAATAATCCCTTGTATCCTCTCTGATCACCATAGAATAAAGATGGACCTCAAGAACAACAGAAATAGCAAAAAGCCTACACATACATGGAAACTGAACAACTTGCTACTAAAAGACAGCTGGGTCAGGGAAGAAATAAAGAAAGAAATTAAAATCTTCCTAGAACTCAATGAAAATGAAGACACAACATACCCAAACTTGTGGGACACAATGAAAGCATTGCTAAGAGGAAAGTTCATAGCACTAAGTACCTTCAAGAAGAAATTTGAGACAGCGCATTCAAGCAACTTAATGGCTCACTTAAAAACCCTAGAAAAAGAAGAAGCAGACACACCAAGAAGGAGCAGACGGCTGGAAATAATCAAACTCAGGGCTGAAATCAATCAATTAGAAACAAATAAAACAATTCAAAGAATCAATGAAACCAAGAGCTGGTTCTTTGAGAAAATCAACAAGATAGACAAACCCTTAGCCAAGCTAACTAAAAGGCAGAGAGATACCATCCAAATCAACAAAATCAGAAATGAAAGGGGGACATAACTACAGACACTGAGGAAATCCAAGCAATCATTAGGACTTACTTCAAAAGTCTATATGCAACAAAATTTGAAAATTTAAATGAAATGGACAATTTTCTTGATCGATTCCACTTACCAAAGCTAAATCAGGACCAGGTAAATCAATTAAATAGTCCTATATCTCCCAAGGAAATAGAAGCAGTCATCGAAAGTCTCCCATCCAAAAAAAGCCCAGGACCTGAAGGTTTCAGCGCAGAATTCTACCAAACATTCAAAAAAGAGCTAACTCCAGTTCTCTTCAAACTATTCCACAAAATAGAAACAGAAGCAACATTACCAAACTCATTCTATGAAGCCACAGTCACCTTGGTACCTAAACCTCACAAAGACCCAACAAAAAAAGAGAACTTCAGGCCAATCTCCCTTATGAACATTAATGCAAAAATACTCAACAAAATACTCGCAAACCGAATACAAGAACACATCAAAGATATCATCCACCATGACCAAGTAGGCTTCATCCCATGTGTGCAGGGGTAGTTCAATATACGGAAATCCATCAATGTGATCCACCATTTTAACAAACTGAAAGAAAAAAAACCACATGATAATCTCCCTAGATGCTGAAAAAGCATTTGACAAAACCCAACATCCATTCATGTTTAAAGTATTGGAGAGATTAGGGATACAAGGCACATATCTAAACACAGTAAACAAACCTATATATACAACAAACCTATAGCCAACATCAAACTGAATGGAGAAAAACTTAAAGCAATCCGACTGAAATCAGGGACAAGACAAGGCTGCCCACTCTCTCCATATCTCCTCAACATAGTGCTGGAAGTCCTTGCTAGAGCAATAAGAGAGTTGAAGTAGATCAAGGGGATACAAATTGGAAAGGAAGAAGTCAAATTATCACTATTTGCAGATGATATGATAGTATACGTGAGTGACCACAAAAACTCTACCAGGGAACTCCTACAGCTGATAAACACCTTGTATCCAGCAAAGTGGCTGGATACAAAATTAACTCAAAAAAATCAGTATCCCTCCTATATACAAAAGACAAAAGGGCTGAGAAAGAAATTAGGGAAACAACACCCTTCACAATAGCCACAAATGACATAAGGTACCTCGGAGTAACCCTAACCAAGCAAGTCAAAGACTTGTATGAAAAAAATTTCAAGTCTCTGAAGAAAGAATTAGAAGAAGATATGAGAAGATGGAAAGATCTCCCATGTTCATGGCTTGGCAGGATTAACATAGTAAAAATGGCCATTTCACCAAAAACAATCTATAGATTCAATGCAATTCCCATCAAATTACCAACACAATTCTTTACAGACCTGGAAAGAAAAATTCTCAACTTCATATGGAATAACAAGAAACCCAGAATTGCTAAAACAATCCTCTACAATAAAAGATCTTCTGGAGGTATCTCCATCCCTGATCTTTTTTTTTTTTTTTTTTTTCAATGCAGTTTATTCAGGAACATTGAACAATCCTCGGACCCCGGGGAAAGCCAGCCCTCAGCTTAAAAAGCCTCTGGGTAACCAACCCAGGCGTGCCACGGGGGCAATGCAGATAGGTCCACATACATGGTAGCAAGCCAGATCCTCGGCCTTAGCCAAATGTGGAGTTGTTCGTGACAGAGAGCACTCACCATCGGGAAGGTGGAAGGCTGAAACCAGCTCCATCTTTAAGGCATAGCATTCCGCAGCTCTCTACAGTTCCCCCTTTTTGTTTTAGGCGCATCAGGCAAGAGTAGAGGTCTGATCTCTGATATTAGAAATAAATTGGGACTTTGTACCGATGTTCATTTAGGTGTCATCCACCCAAAGAGCATCAGACCCGTCTGATACCTTTTTCTCAGAGGCGGGACCTGGGGCATCAACCCACATGCAATCAGACATGCTCTTCTCTGGGTCCAAAGTGGCTGACCCTGAGTGCAGTGCTTAGCCTCGCATCCTGAGCATAACATTTTAGCTTTTTATGGTATCCAACCATGCTTGGGGAGAATGTCCTGCTTCAATGGCTGTAAAGGCCTGAATGATCATGGCTGCATCACACTGTTGTGAGACTCTAATCTTGCATATATACCACAGGCAAACCAAGGAGACCAACACCAGAAGGCCTGCTAATGCTCCCATGCCCGCCCATTCCTTCAGATGATTCATGGCTGCAGCAATCCATGTTGATAATCCTGTGGCTAGTCCTGCGTCCACTCTGGTAGGATTTACTGTGACAATGGCCACTCTCAGCTGCTCCATCGTAGTATCGAATTCTCCAGTCCAATTACCTAAAATATAGCTCGACAATTGTTTAGACAGATTTGCAGCACAGGAAAAATTCTCATGTTATATGCTAGTTTCACAAAGTCCAGCATACTTTCATTGACAGCCAGGTTGAGCGATTTGCCATAGGGTATCAATTTGCTCCTGCACAAGGTCAATCCTCTGATTGAACACCATCAAGCTTCCTTTTAGTTGATCATTAATTCCTTTATGTACAACTAAGGCATGAGCTACATTGGCTAAATGATTATTCAGGGTCTGAGCAGTCTGCCCAGTATGACTCATGGCTAATGCCCTGGTGGTAGCTCCAACAGCCGTCAATGAGATGGTAGTAACAATGGTGGCTGTAGTTCCAAGATCCCTTTTCTGTCTGAAGAGAGTCATAGCGTGAGGGGCATCAATGGCCTTAGGCACCCAGTGAGGCATGCGAGTAACCAGGGCATACCTAAATTTACTAGCATTGCAGCATTGGGCAGAAAAGCAAGTATCATTACCACAATTACCACAATTACTTGGCTCTATCTGGCTAAAGGTATTTATCAGCTGTAGGAGTTCCCTGGTAGAGTTTTTGGGGTCACTCACGTATACTATCATATCATCTGCAAATAGTGATAATTTGACTTCTTCCTTTCCAATTTGTATCCCCTTGATTTCCTTCAACTGTCTTATTGCTCTAGGACTTCCAACACTATGTTGAAGAGATATGGAGAGAGTGGGCAGCCTTGTCTTGTCCCTGATTTCAGTCGGATTGCTTTAAGTTTTTCTCCATTCAGTTTGATGTTGGCTATAGGTGTGCTGTATATCGCCTTTACTGTGTTTAGATATGTGCCTTGTATCCCTGATCTCTCCAATACTTTGAACATGAATGGATGTTGGATTTTGTCAAAGGCTTTTTCAGCATCTAGGGAGATTATCATGTGGTTTTTTTCTTTCAGTTTGTTAATATGGTGGATCACATTGATGGATTTCCGTATATTGAACCACCCCTGCATACCTGGAATGAAGCCTACTTGGTCATAGTGGATAATATCTTTGATGTGTTCTTGGATTTGGTTTGCAAGTATTTTATTAAGTATTTTTGCATCAATGTTCATAAGGGAGATTGGCTGGAAATTCTCTTTCTTTGTTGAGTCTTTGTGAGGTTTAGGTACCAAGGTGACTGTGGCTTCATAGAATGAATTTGGTAATATTCCTTCTGTTTCTATTTTGTGGAATAGTTTGAAGAGAATTGGTGTTAGCTCTTCTTTGAAGGTCTGGTAGAATTCTGCGCTGAAGCCATCTGGTCCTGGGCTTTTTTTGGATGGGAGACTTTTGATGACCGCTTCTATTTCTTTGGGGGATATAGGTCTATTTAGTTGATTTACCTGGTCCTGGTTCAACTTTGGTAAGTCAAATCGATCAAGAAAATTGTCCATTTCATTTAAATTTTCAAATTTTGTGGCATATAGACTTTTGAAGTAAGTCCTAATGATTGTTTGGATTTCCTCAGTGTCTGTAGTTATATCCCCCTTTTCATTTCTGATTTTGTTGATTTGGGTAGTGTCTCTCTGCCTTTTAGTTAGCCTGGCTAAGGGTTTGTCGATATTGTTGATTTCCTCAAAGAACCAGCTCTTGGTTTCATTCATTCTTTGAATTGTTTTATTTGTTTCCAATTGATTGATTTCAGCCCTGAGTTTGATTATTTCCAGCCGTCTACTCCTTCTTGGTGTGTCTGCTTCTTCTTTTTCTAGGGTTTTTAAGTGAGCCATTAGGGTGCTTGAATGAGCTGTCTCGAATTTCTTCTTGAAGGCACTTAGTGCTATGAACTTTCCTCTTAGCACTGCTTTCATTGTGTCCCACAAGTTCGGGTATGTTGTGTCTTCATTTTCATTGATTTCTAGAAAGACTTTAATTTCTTTCTTTATTTCTTCCTTGACCCAGCTGTCATTTAGTAACAAGTTGTTCAGTTTCCATGTGTGTGTAGGCTTTTTGTTATTTCTGTTATTGTTGAGGTCCAGCTTTATTCCATGGTGATCAGACAAGATACATGGGATTATTTCAATCTTCTTGTATCTGTTGAGGCTCGCTTTGTGACCCACTATGTGGTCTATTTTGGAGAAGGTTCCATGAGGTGCTGAGAAGAAGGTAAATTCTTTTGTATTTGGATGTAAAGTTCTGTAAATGTCTGTTAGGTCCATTTGATTCATGACCTCTGTCAGAGACATTGTTTCTTTGTTTAATTTCTGTTTGGTTGACCTGTCCTTTGTTGAGAGTGGGGTGTTGAAGCCTCCCACTATTAATGTGTTTGGATCTATATGTGCTTTAAATTTTATCAATGTTTCTTTCACAAATGTGGGTGCCCTTGTATTTGGGGCAAAAATGTTCAGGATTGTGATGTCTTCCTGGTGGAATTTTCCCTTGATGAGTATGAAATGTCCTTCCCCATCTCTTTTGATTAATTTTGGTTGAAAGTCTATTTTATCAGATATTAGAATGGCTACTCCTGCTTGCTTCTTGGGTCCGTTTGCTTGGAAAGTCGTCTTCCAACCCTTTACCCTCAGGTAATGTCTATCTTTGTGTCTTAGGTGTGTTTCTTGTATGCAACAGATTTCTGGGTTTTGTTTACGTATCCATTCTGATAATCTGTGTCTTTTTATTGGAGAGTTGAGTCCATTGATGTTGAGAGAGATTAATGACCAGTGGCTGTTAGATCTCTTGATTTGGATGTTGGCTGTGGTCATCAGGTTGTGTGCTTGGTTCCTTTTTGTTTTACTGAAGTGAGATTATTTATTTCCTGTGTTTTCTTGAATGTAGCTAGCTTTCTTGGGTTGTATTTTCCCTTCCAGTGTCTTCTGTAATGCTGGATTTGTTTGTAGGTATTGTTGAAATTTGTTTTTGTCATTGAATATCTTGTTTTCTCCATCTATGAGGACTGAGAGTTTAGCAGGGTATAGTAGCCTGGGCTGACATCTGTGTTCTCTTAGGGTCTGCATGATATCCGTCCAGGCCCTTCTGGCTTTCATAGTCTCTGTTGAAAAGTCAGGTGTGATTCTAATGGGTTTGCCATTATATGTTACTTGGCCTTTTTCCCTTGCAGCTTTTAGTATTTTTTCTTTGTTCTGTATACTTACTGTTTTGATTATTATGTGGCGGGAGGATTTTCTTTTCTGGTCAAATTTGTTGGGTGTTCTGTAGGCCTCATGTATTCTAATTGGCCTCTCCTTTAGCTTGGGGAACTTTTCTTCAATGATTTTGTTGAAAATATTTTCTGGGCCTTGGAGAAGGGAGTCTTCTTTTTCCTCTATACCTATTATTCTCAGGTTTTGTCTTTTCATATTGTCTTGCATTTCTTGGACGGTCTGTGTCAGGAATTTTTCGGATTTAACATTTTCTTTGACAGAAACATCGATTTCTTCCATTGTATCTTCTACACCTGAGATTCTTTCTTCCATCTCTTGTAGTCTGTTGGTTATGCTTACCTCTGTAGTTCCTGTTTTCTTCCCTAGATTCTTCCTTTCCATTATTTCTTCCATTTGTGTTTTCTTTAATTTTTCCAATTCTATCTTCAGGTCTTGAGTTGTTTTGTTTACTTCCTTCACCTGTCTGATTGTACTTTCCTGTTTTTCTTTTAGTTCCTTCAACTCTGTTTCTATCATTTCATTCAGTGTTTTAAGCATTTCCTTTCTAAAGGCCATAAACTGTTTGGCTGCAGCTTCCTCTATTTCTTTATGGATGGCAATATTCTGTTTGAGTTTATCTTCCTCTATGTCTTTATGAATCTCATTTGTTTCCTCTGTTATCATCTTCATGAGCATACTTGTTAGGTCGTCTTCTTGGATTTCAGTTTTGGTGGGGTGTCCAGGGCTACTTGCCCCTGGGTAACTGGGTTCTGGAGATGCCATATTGCTCTGTCTTTTGTTGCTTGAGCTTTTACGCTGGCCTCTATCCATTGTGTTATCTTAGGAGTTTGGGGTTATTTTCTGGTGGTTCCTCGGGATCCTGTGGTGGAGAGAATCCCCTTTGCAGAAAGCTGGTTTTTCCTGAAGGATGTCTTCTCAGCTTTTTGGGTATAGTCCCTGGATGGCTGGTGTTTTTTCAGGAGTTGCTCACCTCAGGGATATAGACCTGAGTGGTAACTGTGGTCTTTGTTAGTCGAGAGGGTTCTCCTCTCACCCAGGGAAGTCCTGAGGGCAGCTGCCCTGTTTCTGGGTTTCTTGTTGCAAATTTAATGATCAGCTGCTTTGACCCAGTTGGACATCAGGCGCGCCTCAACTGTTTGTGCTTGTGTCTGGAGCACAGCTGAGTGCTGGCGCCTCGGCCCCACTAGACTGCTAGAGTTTTTCTAGGGAAGGATTGGGTGATTTAGATCATACAGTTTCCTTCCTTCCCCGTGGATTCTCTGGAGACACGGACTCCCAGTGTCTTTTTTTGCCCTGGTGCACACTGCTCCGTGTCCGCCAGCTGGCTGGCCACAAAAATTTGCCTGTGCCTGGAGCACAGCTGTGTGATGGCTGCTCAGTCTCTGCCAGCTGTCTGGTGCGCAGAAAGTGCCTGTGTCTGCCTTTGCGGCTTTTGGGAGCCTGAGTGCCTCCCTCAGATGGGTAATTTTCCGGGGACCTTTTCAGGTTGGGGGTGAGCTGAGTGCTCTGAGATCAGACCTGCCTTTTCTATCTCCTGCGGCGAATCAGGCGCGCAGGCAGGCAGGGCTCTGTGCTGGAACCTGGGTCCCCGGCTCTGGCTCCTGGCTGGCTCCTGGAGTGCCCGTGGAACCTGCCCGAGTCTTTTCCAGGGGATGTCTGGGTGACCTAAGGCCGGTCCCAATCGTTTCCTGTACACTGGGGTTATCTCTCGACTGAAAATTCCAGTCTCTGATAGTGTGGTGCCCAAGATTCAGTCTGGGACCGTGACCAGAGACACTGGCTTGTGGCTCTGGGCTGGGGCTGGGGCTGGCGGCCGGCAGCCAAGCGTCTGGCGGAACCGGGATCTCTTCCGCGGTTTAGCCGGGGGAGTTAAAAGCTGATTGAATCCCCCACCGTGGGGTATCCTCTCACCTGGGAAACACAATGACTGTGTTTTTTTGGCCGAGAGTTCTGATTGCTGTTCACTGTGCTGATCCTGCTGTGCTACTGCTCAGAATGAGAGTCCTCCCGGCGCCGCCATCTTGCCCCTCCCCCTCCATCCCTGATCTTAAGTTGTACTATAGAGCAACAGTTTTAAAAACTGCATGGTACTGGCATTGAAACAGAATAGTGGATCAATGGAACCGAACAGAGGACCCAGAAATAAACCCACACACTTATGGACACCTGATCTTTGACAAAGGCGCCAAAACCATACAATGGAAAAAAGATAGCATCTTCAACAAATGGTGCTGGTCCAACTGGATGTCTACATGTAGAAAAATCAAAATAGATCTATACTTATCACCCTGCACAAAACTGAAGTCCAAGTGGATCAAAGACCTCAACATAAAACCTGACACATTAAATCGGCTAGAAAAAAAGTGGGGAATACCCTAGAACTCATTGGTACAGGAGAAAACTTCCTGAACAGAACACCAACAGCACAGGCTCTAAGAGCTACAATCAATAAATGGGACCTCATGAAACTGAAAAGCTTCTGCAAAGCAAAGGAGACCATCACTAAAACAAAGCGACTGCCTACAGATTGGGAAAGAATCTTCACCAACCCTTTATCTGACAGAGGACTCATATCCAATATATATAAAGAACTAAAGAAGCTGAAAAGCAGCAAAGCAAGTAATCCACTTAAAAAATGGGGAACAGAGCTAAACAGAGAATTCTCTGTAGAGGAATACCGAATGGCAGAGAAGCACTTAAAGAAATGCTCAACCTCACTAGCCATTAGGGAAATGCAAATCAAAACAACCCTGAGATTTCACCTTACACCCATCAGAATGGCCAAGATCAAAAACTCAAGTGACAACACATGCTGGAGAGGTTGTGGAGAAAGGGGAACCCTTCTCCACTGCTGGTGGGAATGTAAACTTGTACAACCACTCTGGAAATCAATCTGGCGCTTTCTAAGACAACTAGGAATAGCGTTTCCCCATGATCCAGCCATACCACTCCTAGGCATATATCCAAAAGAGGCTCAAGTACACAAAAAGGACATTTGCTCAACCATGTTTGTAGCAGCTTTATTTGTAATAGCCAGAAGCTGGAAACAACCCAGATGCCCCTCAACTGAAGAATGGATGCAGAAATTGTGGTACATCTACACAATGGAATATTACTCAGCAATGAAAAATAAGGAAATCATGAAATTTGCAGGTAAATGCTGGGATCTGGAAAGGATCATCCTGAGTGAGTTGTCCCAGAAGCAAAAAGACACACATGGTATATACTCACTCATATAGACATACAACATAGGACAAACCCCCTATAACCTGTGCATCTAAAGAAACTAAGCAAGAGAGAGGACCCTAACTAAAATGTCCAATCCCCATCCAGAAAGGCAAAGAGGATGGACATCAGAAGAAGAAGAAACCAGGAAACAACCTAGGAACCTACCACAGAGGGTCTCTGAAACCCTCTGCCATACAGACTATCAAAGCAGATGCTGAGCCTAATGGGCAAGTTTTGGGCAGAGTGAATGGAATTTTATGTAAGAACTGGGAAATAGTAAGAGCTGGAGAGGACAGGGTCTCCACAAGGAGAGCAACAGAACAAAAAAATTTGAACATAGGGGTCTTCCCAGAGACTCATACTCCAACCAAGGACTATTCATGGAGATAACCTAGAACCCCTGCACAGATGTAGCCCAGGGCAGTTCAGAGTCCAATTGGGTTACATAGTAATGTGAAGAGGGACTGCCTCTGACATAATCTGATTGGCCTGTTCTTTGATCACCTCCCCCTGGGGGGAAGCAGCCTTATCAGGCCATAGTAGAGGACAATGCAGCCACTTTTGATGTGAACTGATGGACTAATATCAGAAAGGAGAGGAGAACCTCCCCTATCAGTGGACTTGGGGAGTGGCATGCATGCAGAGGGAGGAGGGAGAGTGGGATTGGGAGGGGAGGAGGGAGGGGCTTATAGGGGAATGCAGAATGAATAAAGTGTAGTTGAGGAAAAATTAAAAAAAAAAAGGGGGGGGGGAAATAATTTAAGAACCTTAAATGACTTTCAAAAGTGGAGCAAAACATGGAGTTATTCAATTTACATGGAGCACGTCTTGCCCTTGGGGGCAATGGTCTCCTGAACCTACTCAGACCTCGGACACCACCACTGCTAGTTCTAGAACTGATGCAAGATATTCCAACGAGGGGGTTAAGGCTTCTCATAATATTTCCTATAAACCCACACCTGTTTGTTTATATCCCCCATTTTTAATCATTATTAGTCAGATAGAGCCAAGTAATTGTGGTGATGATACTTGCTTTTTCGCCCAATGCTGGAATGCTAGTGAATTTACGTATGCCCTGGTTACTCACATGCCTCGCTGGGTGCCTGTGCCCATTGATGCCCCTCACGCTATGACTCTCTTCAGACAGAAAAGGGATCTTGGAACTACACCCGCCACTGTTAGTGCCATCTCATTGGCGGCTGTTGGAGCTACCACCGCAGCATTAGCCATGAGTCATACTGTGCAGACTGCTCAGAACCTGAATAATCTTTTAGCCAATGTAGCTCATGCCTTAGATGTACAAAAAGGAATTAATGCTCAACTAAAAGGAGGCTTGATGGTGTTCAATCAGAGGATTGACCTTGTGCAGGAGCAAATTGATACCCTATGGCAAATCGCTCAACTTGGCTGTCAATGAAAATATGCTGGACTTTGTGTCACTAGAATATAACATGAGAATTTTTCCTGTGCTGCAAATCTGTCTAAACAATTGTCTAGCTGTATTTTAGGTAATTGGACTGGAGAATTCGATACTACGATGGAGCAGCTGAGAGTGGCCATTATCACAGTAAATTCTACCAGAGTGGACGCAGGACTAGCCACAGGATTATCACCATGGATTGCTGCAGCCATGAATCACCTGAAGGAATGGGCGGGCATGGGAGTATTAGCAGGCCTTCTGGTGTTGGTCTCCTTGGTTTGCCTGTGGTATATATGCAAGATTAGAGTCTCACAACAACATAATGCAGCCATGATCATTCAGGCCTTTACAGCCATTGAAGCAGGACAGTCTCCCCAAGCATGGTTGGATACCATAAAAAGCTAAAATGTTATGCTCAGGATGCGAGGCTAAGCACTGCACTCAGGGTCAGTCGCTTTGGACCCAGAGAAGAGCATGTCTGATTGCATGTGGGTTGATGCCCCAGGTCCCGCCTCTGAGAAAAAGGTATCAGACGGGTCTGATGCTCTTTGGGTGGATGACACCTAAATGAACATCTGTACAAAGTCCCTATTTATTTCTAATATCAGAGATCAGACCTCTACTCTTGCCTGATGCATCTAAAACAAAAAGGGGGAACTGTAGAGAGCTGCATAATGCCGCACCTTAAAGATGGAGCTGGTTTCAGCCTTCCACCTTCCCGATGGTGAGTGCTCTCTGTCACAAACAACTCCACATTTGGCTAAGGCTGAGAATCTGGCTTGCTTCCATGTATGTGGACCTATCTGCATTGCCCACGTGGCATGCTGGGTTTGGCTACCCAGAGGCTATTTAAGCTGTGGGCTGGCTTTCCCCAGGGTCAGATGATTGTTCAAGGTTCCTGAATAAAGTGCATTGAAAAAAACAAAAACAAAAACAAAAACAAAAAAAAATTCTTCCAACCAAAAAAAAAAAAAAAGCAGGGAACAGATATTACTATGCTTTCAAAGGAGAGCTAATACATACTCCTCAAATTATACCAAAAACAGAAATAAAAGAAACATTGCCAAATCCATTTTATGAAGTCAGTTACTTTGAAGCATAAATAACTGACAGATCCAACAATGAAAGCAAATTACAGAACAATTTCTATTATGAATATTAATGCAGATATAGTCAATAAAATACTTGCTAATCAAATCAGAGAATTCAGCAACAAGATTATCCACCATGACCATAGATCCACATGACCATAGGGATAGTTCAATATAAGAAAATCAATAAATGTAATTCATCATATAAACAAACTAAAAGAACAAGCTAACAAACAAAAACAAATAAACATATCATTGGATGCTAAAACGGCCTTTGTCAAAATCCAGCACTGTCATGATAAAAGTTCTGGAGAGTTTATTGATACAAGGGACATACTTAACCATAATAAAAGAAGTTTTCAGCAAGTCTATAGCCAATATTAACTTAAATGGAGAGAAACTCAAAGCTACTCTACTAAAGTCAGAAATAAGACAAGTTATTTACTTTTGCAATACCTATGCCATATAGTTCTTGATGTCTTACCCAAAGCAATGAAGCAGATTAAGAAGATAAAGGGGATAAAAATTGGACAGGAAAATGTCAAAGTCTCTTTATTTTCAAATAGTATGTAAAATGACACAAAAGATTCCACTGAGGAACTGATTCTGTTTATAAACATTTTCAGTAAATTATATGGATACAAATATAACTCACAAAAATCAGTAGCCTCCTATATACAAAAACAAATGGGCAGAAAAAAAATCAGAGAAACCGCACCTTTCACAATAGTCTCAAAGAATATAAAAAATTCTGAGGTAACTCTTACCAAGCAAGTGAAAATTTGCATGATAAAATCTTCATGTCTTACATGAACTCAGTGGCAGGCTCTTTGACAACCCCCTCCCGAGGGAGAGCAGTCTTGCCAGGCCACAGAGTAGGACATTGCAGACAGTCCTGAAGAGACCTGATAGTCTAGGGTCAGATGGAAGGGGAGGAGGACCTCCCCTATCAGTGGACTTGGAGAGGGGAATGGGAGGAGATGAAGGAGGGAGTGTAGGATTGGGAGAGAATGAGGGAGGGGACAGCAGCTGGGAAACAAGTGAATAAATTGTAATTCATATAAAAAATAAATTTATGACATAAAAAATGGAAGGATTTCCTATGATAATGGATGAGTAGGATTAACCATAAAATGGCTATGCTACCAAAAGCAATCTATGGATTTAAGGCAATCACCATCAAAATTCAAAAACAATTCTTCACAAATCTTAAAGGACTGATTCTCAGGGTCATATGGAAACACAACACATACACTCACACACACATGCATACACACACACTATCCCTAAAGGAAATAGGTCCTCTTCCTGTATATTATAGCTTTCAGTTTAGTCTTTTGGAACTTCTGAGTGTGTAAACAAGTTTATACCTGATTTTGTGTTCTCTTAAGCTCTTTTCCTTTTGTTTGTTCATCCTGCCCAGCTTTAATGTGACGGCTTTTGCCCTATCTTATATATTATGTTGTAGTTAGAAAAAAATTTCATGTTGTAAAAATTCATTTTGGAAAACAAACTCTTCAACAGACTTTCTTACACTTGTATAATTTTGTGACAGCTATTTATCAAATTGTTGAGGTTTTGAAATATGTAAAACTCATAGTAATGAAAAAGATTCACATATCTTATTATCTATTTTAAATACCTACTACTATTCAGTTAGTGTCCTTACATTTTAATAGGTAAAAATTTTGACATTTTTATTTTCTATTTTATTTTTTAATTTATTTCATTCATTACCATTTATTCACTTTGTATCCCAGCTGTAGCCCCACCCTTCCTCCCTCCCTCATCTCCTCCCATACCCATTCCCCAGTCCACTGATAGTGGAGGAAATCTTTTCTTTTCCATTGAGTATCATATACTGCTTGTGTATGTGTGTGTGTGTGTGCGCGCGCGCGCACGTGCATTTATGGATCTTTCATTATATTAAATTATATACATTTAGATCTTTCATTATTTTTGAATTATTCTTGTTAACGCTTGTATAATGAGTATCTTCTCATAAAGTTTTGACTTTGGCATAATATACTGAGCATTATTAGGATATTTTTGAAGGTATCATCACTTTTGTTTTTATGAAAACAGTTATTTTGAGTTACCAGGTCTTTAAAATTATGAAGGGGATTGTCCTCTTTAAAATATTTTTATTATTTTCTATATTATATTTTAGTCTAAGCACTTTCTGTTTTTAACTAAGGACATTCATTTGGTAGAATATGTAAACAGTATGATTTAGTTTCTATTTCATGATTATAGAAACATCATTCTCTTGTCTTTACAGCTACTTGTGAACATTATATATAGTCTGTGAGACTTATTACTTCCTCTGAGTAGAGGTGGTAATCCAAGGTTTTGAGAATCGCTGAAGGGAAATCCTAGTCTCAAATAGTATATAAAAGCAAAGAGGGTTTTTTCTTCAGAGACATCCAGCTTGCAGCTTTGCATTTATACAAAATGGTCACCCCAAAGTGAGCTCACAGGCTCTTTTCAAGGCTTTAGGGGAATTCCTGCTGTAGCTAAATGACTCCATCTGGGATTGGCTGGTGCCCATGGAGGCTACATGACTCGGATTGAGATTGGCTCTCCCTTTGGAGAGACAGAGGATTACCTTATATTAGGTTTGCTTGTCTCATTCTTCCCTGTCTTTATGTACCTAAATCAAATTTTTGATGATGTTTTTGTCTATTATATTTTGGTATATCAATTGTCATTATAGAAACCTATTTGTCCCTATGGCAAAGAGCCTTTTCTGACTTAGCATTTAAGCATGTTAGGGCAACAATAGATGACATATTCTCCTCTGTAATTATTTCCAGCTGACATTAAGGTGTGGTTACCTGTCGGAAGAAGGCTTTTCAAGAACAGGCAGATGTGTTCATCTAAGGTTGGTTTGAGCTGTGGCAGACAAATCCTGGTCTTATGACTTTTTGATTTCCTAAAGCTCATATAAATTTTAGCTTACCAAAGGAAGTATATTAGTATTACAGTTGCATAGAGATGCATATTTTAGAATAAGCAGTTAACAGGTGTTTGTAAGGCCACAAGAATAGACCCATGCCTATGAGACCTAGTGAAAGCTATAGCTTTGAATTAAAAAGCATGAACATATTCTTCTCAGTTCAGAGGGTTAGATATACATATTGGGCAGAGATGTTTTTAGCATGATGAGAAGCACAAGTTTGAATGCTAGAGGACAACCAAAGGGAAATTAAAATCTTCACCTTGTGACTAAATACAAAACAGCTTGTGCTCCATCAGATTATTATTATTATTATTATTATAGAATTCCATTGATCAATGTTAACTTTTGAAATTTTATAACAACATGTGTATACCAATAGCATAGAGAGGGGAGAGAAGGCAGAAATACTTCCCATTTTGTAATATTTTATTTTTATTTTTATTAATTACATTTTATTCCCTTTGTGTTCCACCTGCAGTTCGCCCTCTTCCCCTCCCACCCACCCCTTCCTCCCTCTTTTCCAGCCATGCTCCTCCCCTTCCATCTGACTGTAGTCTATCAGGCCTCTTCAGGAGTGGCTTCATTGTCTTCTTCTGTGGCCTGGTAAGGCTGCACCCCCGAGAGGGAAGTGATCAAAGAGCAGGCCAATCAGTTTATGTTAGAGACAGTCCTGTTCCCATTACTAGAGAACCCACTTGGAGACTGAATTGCCATGGGCTACATCTGTGCAGGGGTTCTAGGTTATCTCCATGAATTGGAGTCCATGTTTGGAGCATCAGTCTCAGAAAACACCCCTGTGTCAAGATTTGTTGGTTCTGTTGCTCTCTTTGTGGAGCTCCTATCCCATCCAGGTCTTTCTATCTCCCACTTCTTTCTTGAGATTCCCTGCACTCTGCCCAAAGTTTGGCTATGAGTCTCAGCATCTGCTTTGATACTCTGCAGGGTAAAGTCTTTCAGAGGCCCTCTGTGGTAGGCTCCTGTCCTGTTCCCTGTTTTCTCCCTCTTCTGATGTCCATCTTCTTTCCCCTTCTGAATGAGGATTGATTATCTTACCCAGAGTTCTCCGTCTTGGTTAGCTTCTTTTGGTGTACAGATTTTAGTATGTTTATCCTATACTATATGTCTAATAGCCACTTATGAGTGGGTATATACCCTGTGTATCTTTCTGCTTCTGAGATACCTCAATCAGGATGATCTTTTCTAGATCCCACTATTTGTCTGCAAATTTTATGATTTCCTTGTCTTTAATTGCTGAGTCGTATTCCATTGTGTAAATGTACCACAATTTCTGTATTCATTCCTCAACTGCGGGGCATCTGGGTTGTTTCCTGCTTCTGGCTATTACAAATAAAGCTGCTGAGAGACCAAAAGGTTAAAAATCAGTGGCTATTATTTTAAACTTGAAAGCACAGGCTGAACTAAGTTTAGCTGGGTGGAGAAATGTCACACCTTCTGGGAAGAACTCCCTTACTACATTCTTCTCCTGCCCACTAGTTATACAGTTTCTAGGAAACTGGCCCATCCCCCTAGGGATTAACACCAGATCATTAATGGTTTGGGGACCTTCTTATAGCCAATCAATTCAAAATGCAACATCCCTTTTGTGTTTCAACAAATAGATACTTTCTAGGCAGAAATCTCCCCCTGCTTTGGGCATGCTGGGAGAGACTGGAATCTCTAAATCACCAAACTAACCGGAGCATGAGGCTCTTGGTTTTGATTTGCATTTTCCTGATCACTAAGGATGTTGGACATTTGTTTAAGTGTTTCTCTGCCATTCGATATTCTTCTGTTTAGCTCTGTACCTCATTTATTAATTGGATTACTTGATTTTTTTGCTGATTAAGTTTTTGAGTTCTTTAGATATTCTGGATATTAGCCCTCTGTTAGATACAGGATTGGTGAAGATCTTTTTCCAATCTGAAGGCAGTGTTTTGTTCTGGCAACTGTGTCCTTTACTTTATAGAAGCTTTTGAGTTTCATGAGGTCTAAAACCATCTTCTTATAGCTCTACAACTTGCAGTTATATACCTTAAAATAACTTCTTAGACCCCCCAATAGTTATAACTTGCATTTACCTACCTAAAAACACCTTTGTAGACCCTCAAATATTTTCTTAGATATTCACAACGTAAACTTATGTATCCTTAGGCCTTCTATTTACCATAAGACATAGATGAGACTGCTCTGAACATTCATCTTTCTTTAGCTAAAGAAATGGTAAAAATTATATCTGAGACCTATTTATATTTTAACATGAAGTCTTTAAGTATGGAAAACTTGTTTGCCTTCTTATGTAAGAGATCTAGGATCTACTGGTTCTAACTAGCTAATGAATTGACTAACAGGTTAACAGGGTGGATTACCTTGGAGTAAGGAGCTAATTGTTCTCTAGCTGTCAAGCTCCCATTAACTTAGTGTCAATGTGATCAGAGATCTTAGAAAGAAAAATTGCACCAATATAAATCTATATATTAATCAAAATGACAGAGATTAATAGTCAGTCATAGTCTACTGCCTAGATTAGTTGTCCCAGGCTCCTGTGGTTTTAATGTCAATGCTGACAAACACAGTCTGGTCATTAGGCACAGAGGACAAGAGAGTCTTTCTCTGGAAGATGATCAGGGGTGATAATGACCTCACTTCATTTTCAGCAATGTGAGAGAATAACACTCTGGCTGTTCAGATTGTTCACAGTTTAGGCCAGAACTGGAATTAGCAGAACCAGAGTGGAGCCTCTCAGCTCTGCCTGACGGGGGTCTGGAGCATTCTCCTGACCCTCTCGCCAGGAGAAAGTTGACACATTTACCAGATCTCTGTAGGCCTACAAATTGTGCCTCGACACCAGACAAAAACACAATGAGACAAAGGTGTGCCCACACTCACTGATGGAGAACAGGATACTCTTCCCTGGAAATAGCCTACTATTAGTTTTGGGGTCTCCAGAAGTCTTGGATGAGCCCCCAAATGTAAGGACCTGAGAATCGATGAAGGAAGACCCCAAACTCAAATAATATGTAAAAGCAAAGATCATTTATTCTTCAGAGACAGCCAGCATGTGTGGTGGACCGTTCATACAAAATGGCCACACTGGTTTGAGCTCGCAGGCTCTTTTCAAGGCTTAGGAGAATTCCTACTGTGGCTAAATGACTTCAGTTGGGATTGGCTGGTGCCAATGGAGGCTACCTGACTCCAACTGGAGTTGGCTCTCTCTTTGGAGAGAGAGAGAAGGTTACCTCATAATAGGTTTGGTCCTCTCAGTAAAAATATCTTCTAAACTTGGGTTTTGAATTTATGATTTCATCTTTGCTGTTGGCTCTAACTGAAACACACTGATTCCCTATATTTTTTCATGAATTTCTTATTGTTTTTCTCAATAATTAATTTATTTATTCAATTTACATCCTGATGGCAGCCCCTTTTCTTCTCTCCTTCTACTCCCACTCTCCCATAATCTTCTCCCATTTTCCTTCCCCTCCTCAGGAAAGGGAGCTCCCCCCTCCCCCAATTCCTGTACCAACCCATCCATAGCACATCAAGTCTCATGAGGACTAAGTGCATCCTCTTCCACTGAGGCCCAGAAAGGCAGCCCAGCTAGGGGAAAGTGATCCAAAAGCGGGCAACAGAGTCCACATTAGAGACAGCCCCACTCTAATTGCTAGGGGACCCTCATGAAGACCAAGATGCTCATATGTGTAGCATGCCTAGAAACTTCAAGAAATGGTGTTGAATGTCTAACTGGATATCTGCATGTAGAAGAATGCAAAAAATCCATCCTTTTTACCCTGAACAAAACTCAATTCCAAGTGGATTAAAGACCTAAACATAAAACCAGATACACTAAATGTAATAGAAGAAAAAGTGAGAATATCTTAGTACTCATTGGTAGAGGAGACAACTTCCTGAACAGAACACCAACAGCTCAGGCTCTAAAAAGAGCAATTAATAAATGGGACCTCAGGAAATTGAAAATGTCTGTAAAGCAAAGAACAGTGTCTTTAGAACCAAACAGCAGCCCATAGACTGAGAAAAGACTTTCACCAACCCTACATCTGAAAGATGGCTAATATCCAAAACATATAAAATATTTAAAAAATAGACACCAACAAAACAAATTATCTAATTAAATAATGAACTACAGAGCTAAACTGAGAGTTCTCAACAAAGGACTCTCTAATGGCTGAGAAGCACTTAAAAATACTCAGTGTTTAATATTCACTTGTAAGTGGGTGTATACAATGTGTGTCTTCCTGAGATACCTCACTCAAGATGATCTTTTCTAGTTCCCACCATTTGCATGCAAATTTTATGGTTTTCTTGTTTTTAATTGCTGAGTAGAATTATATTGTGTAAATTTTGGTATCCATTTCTCAATTGAGGGATATCTGAGTTGTTTCCAGATTCTGGCAATTACAAATAAAGCTGCTACAAACATGGTTGAGCAAATGTCCTTGTATACCTGAGTATATTTTGGATATAGGAATAGGAGTGGTATAGCTAGATCTTGAGGTAGCACTATTCCTAATTATCAGAAAAAGCAACAGATTGATTTCCAAAGTGGTTGTACAAGTTAGACATACAATATAGGATAATCATACTAAAATCTGTACACTCAAAGAAGCTAAGCAAGAAGGAGGACCTTGAGTAAAATGCCATCTTTAAGAAAGACAAATGGGATAGAAATCAGAAGAGGGTGAAACAAGGAACAAGACAGGCGCCTACCAACAGAGGACCTCTGAAAGACTCTACCCAGCAGGGTATTAAAGCAGATGCTGAGACTCAGCCAAACTCTGGGCAGAGTGCAGGGAATCTTAGGAAAGAAGGGGGAGATAGAAAGACCTGGAGGGGACTGGAGCTCCACATGGAGAGTAACATAACCAAAAAACCTGGGCAGAGAAGTCATTTCTGAGACTGATATTCCAAACAAGAACCATGCATGGAGATAATTTAGAACCCCTGCACAGAGGTAGCTCATGGGTGTTCAGTCTCCCAGCGGGTTTCCTAGTAATGGGAACAGGGTCTGTTTCTGACATGAACTCAGTAGCTGTCTTTTCAATCACCTCCCTCTCAGGAGGTGCAGCCTTACCAGGCCACAGAGGAAGACAATGCAAACAGTCCTGATGAGAGTGATAGGCTAGGGTCAGGTGGAAGGGAAGGAAGATCTCCCCTATCACTGGACTGGGGAAGGGGCATGGAAGGAGAAGAAGGAGGGAGGGATTGGGAGGAATGAGGGAGGGTGCTACAGCTGGTATACAAAGTGAATAAATTGTAATACATAAAAAAATTAAAAATAAAATAAAAATCAGAAAGACTACAAAAATTGCTCAGTGATGGGCTACAGAGATGGCTCAGAAGTTAAGAACACTTGCTGTTTTTCTAAAGGTTTTGAGTTCAATTCCCAGCAAACAGATTGTGGCTCATTACCATCTATAATTAGATCTGGTACCCTCTTCTAGTGTGTAGGCATATATGCAGGCAGGGTACCGTATAAATAATAAATAAATCTTTTAAAAATGCTATCTCAAGATCCAGCAATATCACTCCTAGGCATATATCTGAAAGGTGCTAAATCGTTCAATAAGGACATTTGCCCAATTATGTTCATAGCAGCTCTATTCATAACAGCCATAACCTTGAAACATTCTCAGTGCTTCTCAATGGAGGAATGAATACAGAAATTGTGGTGCATTTACACAATGGAATAGTACTCAGCAATTACAAACAAAGAAATTATGAAATTTGTTGGCAAATGGTGGGAATTAGAAAAGATCATCTTGACTGAGGTAACCCAGAAGCAGAAAGACACATGTGGTATACACTTACTCATAAGTGCTTATTAGACATATAATTTAGGATAAACATAACTAAAGTCTGTAAAAAAAAAAGAAGAAAAAAAAAGAAAGAAAAGAAGCTAAACAAGAAAAACCTTAGGGAAGTTGCTCAATCTTCATTCATTGGGCAAATGCGATAGACAACGGAAACAGGAGAAGACAGGGAACAGGACAGGAGCCTACCACAGTTAGCCTCTGAAAGACTCTATTGATTGAGATATCAAAGCAGAGGCTGAGACTCGTAGCCAAACTTTGGGCAGAGTTCATGGAATTTTATGAAAGAAGGAGAAGATAGAAAGACCTGAAGGGGACAGGAGCTCCAAAAGGAGACCAGCAGAGCCCAAAATACTAATCCCTGGGGGCCGTAAAGACACTGATACCCTAACCAAGGACAATGCATAGAGAGGACCTAAAAGCCCTGCTCAGATGTAGCCCATAGACTCAGTCTCCAAAGTGGGTTCCCTAGTAAGGGGATCGAGTGCTGTCTCTGGCATGAACTCAGTGGCTGGCTCTCTGATCACCGCCCCTTGGAGGAGAGGGGTGCAGCCTTGCTAGGCCCAGAGGAAGAGAATGCAGCCATTCCTGATGAGACCTGATAAGCTAGGGTCAGATAGAGGCAGGAAGACCTCCCCTATTAGTGCACTAGAGGAGGGGAATAGGGGGAGAATGGGAAGGAGTGTGGGATTGGAAGGAGATCATGGAAGGGGCCACAGCCAGGATACAAAGTGAAAAAATTGTAATAAATAATAAATAAAATATATATTTTAAAATCTTAATGTCCTTAGTCAGTAGGAAAATGCAAATCTAAATGACTCTGAGAGTCTACCTTATTCAAGAAGTTTTTTTAAAGGAAGTAATGTCTGGGAGTTGCCAATGTAAAAAGTTTATCTAGACTTGAATTTGTAAATGTATCAAATGGTTTATTAACTTTTGGTTCATAAATTTATATGGCCATGAAGTACCTGCTGCTCATTACTATAGATTTACTTAGTTATATGTGTACACTTACACCCACAAGCACACCATACAAATGCACACAAGTACGTGGGTGCATAGGTTGCACACTTTCTACCTTTCTCTTTTTTCGCTGTCACTTTCTCTCATCTGTATCTTTCTCTGTATCTCACACATGTATGTGTGTATACATGGGTTCACGTAGGTGCTTGCTCTGTCTTTCTGTCTCTCTCACATACAACTGTGAGTTAGCTAGACTAATGATGAGTGGGGAAGAGAGGGATTTGTCTATACAAAGAAGAAAGTTTTGAAAATACCAAACAGAAGGTTTATTATGGGTAAATTGGTATGCAGGGGAAGCTGATCCCTAGGGCATATGGCAATATTCTTACTTAATAAGAGGTGGTATTTGAAGTCAGCAAAGCAAATCTTGCAGAATTACTGTGACTTCCCCCTCCCCAAAATTTTAAAAGGCTATAAATTAACAAATACCTATATTTAATTAGGCTCTTCATGCACATATACAAAGGTAAGGTATAACATTGTTATTTGTAGTTTAGTTAATAGTAGTTATAAATTAATAAAGCAGGAAAAATTAAAAATCATGTGCACTTTACTTAAACTGCATGACTTAATCATAGAATTTTTACCTTTATTACTTATGTAAATAACAGTAGATGTTTCATGTAATGAAAATTTATATTAGAGATTGAAATGAGATTGAGAACTAGTACTAAAAATATGAAATGGGAGAAAATGTTTGAATACAAATTCACTATTCTGAAACATCAGTATATTGGTCTGGTAGGTAGGAGCTCTTTACTCTTTTGAATAAAGAAAAGTCTTGTTTTGCAAACTTAGGAAATATGCATGAAAAAATTTTAGCATATCTGCAAACAGTGATGACTTCTTTGCATTTGATAATGGTAATAAGAAGCAGCATGGCAATTTCTATTTGTTTTATTTTATTTTATTTTTTATTTTTATTATTAGTTACATTTTATTAACTCTGTATCCCAGCTATATCCCACTCCCTCATTCCCTCCCAGTCCCACCCTCCCTCCCTCATCTCCTCCCTGCCCCTTTCCAAGTCCACTGATAGGGGAGGTCCTCCGTCCCTTTCATCTGACCCTGTTTTATCAGGTATCTTTAGGACTGGCTGCAAAGTCCTCCTCTGTGGCCTAGCAGGAATGTTCCTCCATTGTCGGGTGGGGATGTCAAAGAGCCATTGAGTTCATGTCAGAAATAGTCCTTGTTTCCCTTATTAGGGGAACCCACTTGGTTACTGAACTACCACGAGCTACATCCGAGCAGGGGTTCTGGGTTATATCCATACATGGTCCTTGGTTGGAGAAACCGTCTCATATAAGACCCCTGTGCCCAGATATATTTGGTCCTTGTGGAGCTCCTATCCTCTCTACATCATACTAACTCCCCCTTCTTTCATATGATTCCCTGTACTCTGCTGAAGGTTTGGTTATAAGTCTTAGTATCTGCTTTGATACACTGCTAGGTAGAGTCTTTCAGAGGCCCTTTGTGGTAGGCTCCTGTCCTGTTAAACGTTTTCTACATCCAATGCCCATCCCATTTGTCTTTCTAAGTGAGGACTGATCATCTTACCCTGGGTCTTCTTTCTTGTTTATCTTCTTTAGGTGTATATATTTCATTATGTTTATCGTATCTTATAGGTCTATATAAGTGAGTATATACCACATGTGTCTTTCTCCTTCGGGGATACCTCACTCAGAATGATCTTTTCTAGATCCCACCATTTGCCTACAAATTTCATGATTTCCTTGTTTTTGATTGCTGAGTAGTATTCCATTGTGCAAAAATACCACAATTTCTGTATCCATTCCTCCATTGATGGATATCTGGGTTGTTTCCAGGTTCTGGCTATTACAAATAAAACTGCTACAAACATGGTTGAACAAATGTCCTTGTGGTGTACTTGAGGAATTTTTGAATATATTCCTAGGAGTGCTATAGCTGGGTTTTGAGGAAGCTCTATTTGTTTTCTTATGCTTTTAAGACTCCTTTTCAGTTTTGGCCACTTAAAGATCTTCAGCAAACTAGAATCGTATTTTCAAAAAGCTGTACATTAAAAAGACAAGATTACAAAGTGAAAATAGGGAAGGGGATTTGTACTTGAAAACAAGGAGAGAGTGTTAAAAAATATCTACAAAGAAAAAGAAAAGACTATGAAAAATGCTATAAATGGAACTTATTTATTTATTAACAAGAATAGTTTAATTATTTAGAATATACTCCACAGGAGGTAAAAGGGAAGGTTAACTTGAGAAAACAATTAAATTGAAAAATATTAAAACAAGACAACATGAACCTGATTGCAATTTTAATAATGAAGTAATAAACATTGATATTGGAATGAAAGATAAATCACACAAAGGTTGTCTGATAAACCCTCAAGAGATATTAACAGAGATAGACAGGCAGATAGATAGATAAATAGATAGATAGATAGATAGATAGATAGATAGATAGATAGATATTCTTGGTTTATTATTTTGTCACTTCTCTGTGTTCAAGTTCTATTTCTATCTTTCCTTGGTCCTCAAAGTTTTAGGTTTTCCCTTTTACTCTAAATGTGAATCTGTTTTCCTAGATTTAATATATGTTAAGTCACTTGAGCTGATAATGCTCCGAACAAGAAGCATAAACAAGCAAAATATATTTGAAATAGTAATGACCACTACTCAGTATCTTTGTGTCAGGATACCCAAATCTTTTAAAATAAAACAGATATTATGATGGGAATTTAATGGGTATTTACTATTTATCAGTTGCCTACAGCAAATTCAAGTCTCATTACAACACTGAAAGTTAATGATGATAATTTATGTATATTCATGTTATTCATTTAAGAACAGTAACAGGTCAATTTTATTATCAGGCATGAATTAAATAATGTTTTATTTATTGTCTGTAGATGAACGGAAAATTAGAACAGAAAAATCTAATGCCTCCTTTCTGATAGAGTTTATTCTACTGGGATTTTCAGATGTTCCCAGTCTCCAATGGATTCTTTTTGGGATATTTTTGCTCATGTATTTGACTATTCTGATGTGCAACAGCATTATAATGGTAATAACAAGAACTGACCCTGCTCTGCAGACTCCTATGTACTTTTTCCTTAGCAACTTCTCTTTTGTGGAAATCTGTTATGTAACAGTCACCATCCCAAGGATGCTTGTGGACCTGTGTACTCAAAAAGGAAATATCTCTGTACTTGCCTGTGCCACACAGATGTGTTTCATCCTTATGCTTGGAGGCACCGAGTGCCTCCTTCTGACAGCCATGGCCTATGACCGCTATGTGGCCATTTGCAACCCTCTTCACTATTCTCTAGTCATGAACCAAAGGATCTGCACACAGTTGGTGGCTGCCTGCTGGATCAGTGTCACACCAGTTGTGATTGGACAAACATGCCAGATTTTCTCTTTGCATTTTTGTGGCTCTAATAGAATTAATCACTTCATCTGTGACATCCCACCAATACTCAAACTTGCTTGTGGCGACACATTTGTGAATGAGATAGCAGTTTACATAGTTGCAATGGTGTTTGTCATGGTTCCCTTTGTTCTGATCATTTTTTCCTATTGCAAAATTATCTGCAGCATTCTGAAACTGTCCTCAGCCAAAGGAAGGGCCAAAACTTTCTCCACCTGCTCCTCTCACCTGATTGTTGTAGTCTTGTTCTATGGAACTGCTGGCATCACATACTTACAACCCAAGCCAAATCAATCAGAAATAATTGGAAAACTATTGTCTCTTTTCTACACCATTTTGATCCCAACCCTAAATCCCATTATATACACTCTGAGGAACAAGGACATCATGATGGCTCTGAGAAAACTACTCAGTAAGTTACTAACATGAGACAAAGGCTTGAAAGGTGCATATCTGTTTATCATTTAGACAAAAAGAAAAATATTTTCATCCTGATAATGTTGATTAAATTTATGTTAGCTACACACATTTCCTCATGCAATGTTAATTTAAAACTTTAATAGATGGTTTACATATCTCCCAATTACACATTAAAACAGCTGCCCATTGCTGTTATAAAGACAGCTAAATACTCCATCAGCCTGTCTGAGCAGCTCCTTGGTAGCTAATTAATTCTGCTTTATAACCAGCAGCTGTTGTCCTGTTCTGAGATGGGTTTACTTTGCATTTCATATTCTTTTTCATTTTACTTTGTGGTTAGGATTATTCCAGTGAAAGGTTGAAAAGTTGCTAATGTAGTGTAAAAGTCAGGTATTTTGTTTACTATATTTATACTAAAATATGCTAGAAACAATAATAAGAAGATAGAAACTATTTAAGCTATGACAACTCGCATTAAAGGATTACAGGTCAATATTTCCTCTCCTAAGAAATGAATCAATCTACCTTTCACAAAAGTATGATTATTCCCTTGACTTTATGTACATATAAAAATATGTAAAGTAACTTTTATTCTCCTGAATTAATTGACTTGGAAGCTTATTACTAATCGAAGCCTAGTCCTGGAAGCTTCTAGCCTCAGTACAATATAATCTAAATCCAGAATGCTTTAAGTCTCTGAGACTTAGAAGCTCACCGTTTCTTGTTATTTCTGAACTCCAATCTGGCTGGTTTAATTCAGTTTTTTGTTTGTTTGTTTGTTTGTTTAGCTCAAACTTCTCTCCAAGCTGACTGATTCAATTTGGCTTCTCTCTCAACCTCTGACTTAATAATTCTTTGGTTTCAAACTAATTTAGTAATCTGCTCTAATCTTCTGGCTCCTTCTCATTTTCTGGCTCATTCTGTCTTCACCTGTGTCTAGCTTGTTCTCACTTCAACCTCTTTCTGTAAAACTCTTCTTAAAAAAACTGCCTCTGAATTTCATTAACTGAACTGCCAGGAACTCAGTTCCACTGCACTGCCTCTCAAACTGTCTGAACAGTGCTAACTAGAACTCAAGAGGCCTGTATTCTGAGTGTTGGAATTAAAGGAATGTACTATCACCTCTAGACCTAAACTTTTCTTTACCTGAAATTTGCTCTATACCAGGCTGGCCTTGAACTCAGAGATGTACTTTCCTCTGTCTCCTAGGATTAAAGATTTGTCTGTATTTCAGATGCATCATCCAGACCTAGGTCTGGATGTGATCTCTTTCCAGGGAAACCTTCTTCTGAATTAAAATTCCTCTACAAAAATGTATTTTCGGGATTGGAAAGATAGCTCAGCAGCTGGGGACACTTGCTGCTCTTTCAGAGGACACAGCAATCACATGGAGCCACATACCTATGTTTTGCTGCAATTAGAAGGGATTTTATGCTCTTTTCTGGTATCTGTAGGCATCAGCTATGCACATGGGACACACATACAATTAGACAGCACTCCATAAACAAATTTTTAAATTAATAATTTTATTTATCAATATATAAGTAAATATGAAAAAATATTTTAAGCATTTCAAAATATATAGTAAAGGTTGATACATGATTAATTTATGACTAATAACATGTAATATTTCATATATTAGTATACATGTGAATGAATAATATATTGCATATTTATTGTCCTATATAAACACATACAAATATATTACTGAAAACTTAAAATCACACGGTATTTTAAAAATATTCAATATAAAATGAAACACGCAATTACAAATAAATACATTCATAATTCTAGCAAAAAAAATAACTTTAAGAATTTCAAGCACTTCTAATGCACACAAAGAATCAAATTTAATATTAACCTAAAAGTAAATCCCAAAGCCCAAAATGCCATTAATTCTCTATATAAATATACATGTATGGTTTTTGTTTGTTTGCTTTTCTTTTGTTTTCTTTTTAGAGACAAGTTCTTTCTATTCTGTATTTCTGGCAGTCCTGGAAGCCACTACATAGAATATACACATTTAATGACCTTTTCTCATCTGGGCTGACATTGCTCCCTCCAAGTACCAAAAATCACCTAACAAAAAATTCAAATAGCAGGCACGAGAAACCCTCTTTTAAGTGACTGCCCAAGGGCAATCCAAGAGAGAACCAAAACATAGAGTCAATTTCTGTTGTCCTGTTGTCCTTGTTTATTCTGAGACAGAGGAAAGTGAGTTCTTATTGCTGAAGAGGTCATGGACTTCAGAAACAAAGCCTAAAGACTCCAGGGCTGGAACTGACCTGAATGCCTCCTTGCTGAGCACTGACCTTCAAAGTAACAGAAGAGTCTATGTAACTCCCAAAGGATTGAGGCTACCAAGAGTTCAACCCAGCTGTGATGCCTATCAAGCACATAAACACCATCATGACATGATAACCCAAAGGTGCAATTGTGGCACACTTTCCTCGGTTGGTAAACTTCAGGTCACTAAATGAGCTTATCATGGGGGATCCTGCTCAACAACAGGATCTTTCTATTCAGTGATAGTGAAACCACATGGAGGAGAATCTACAGCTACTAACGTACTAAACCAGCATAATCCTATAAACATTTGTCCTTATACCCACAGATACTCCTCTAGGAAACATCTCTTTGCAACAAAAGGAGACCACTACAGCAAACCACAACCTGTAAAAATGCAGATTTATGGAGCCTAGTTCCAATGGCAACATCTATCACACACCTAAATACCTAGGGCTCAGGAGTAGAAACCACTCTCAGATTGGGTTCAGCCTCACTCATGACATGGAACTTATGCTTGACATGGCTTTGGTTACCAAAATCCTAATATTAGATAGGCCATGGGACTCAAGAAAATTAAATATTTTATTTATTCTACTAAAAGAATATAACAATCAATGATTCCTAATGACATTCTGCTATTCCTATAGATCTGCGCCTTCCAAAGATCCAATATGCTTCCTCTTACAGTTTATATGAACTAGCATAGAAACCCACAACCAGACAATGTGCAGATGATAACAGACTTTGCAAAACTCCATAAAAATGGATGTCTTCATTAAACCACTCCACTCATGGTTGAGGGAACTATGCAGAAGAGGAAAAGGAAAGATTTTCAGAGCCAGCAAGGATGGATCACTCCAAGAAAACTATACGTTGCTGACAAAACAAGATTGATGCACAAGTGAACCTCACAGATACTGTGACATCATGTTCAGGGACTGCACAGGTTCATGCTAGATGGAGTTCTTGTGCTGAAACTGTCTGCAATTGATATCCAATTGTAAGGGGGGGAAAGCTTGCAAAAGAACAGAGTCTCATTGGAATATTAGCCAAACATCAGGATAGGTCTCATGCCCATCAGCAAGATACTCAACATCAGTGCACTTGGGGAGGGGCAGGAGAGGAGATGAGGGAGGGGGGATGGGATTGGGAGGGAATGAAGAAGGGAGCTACAGCCAGGATACACAGTGAATAAACTGTAAATAATATAGAAACAATATTTAAAACAGAAAAAATAACAACAGTATTTTTTTGTCTCATTTCTTTGGGCAATTTTTTGTTTTATTGGTCCTTTATTATAGTTTCAGAATTAGTGTGTGTGTCCTTCTATTTCTAATGTGAGTGTGTGTTCATTTGTTTGTGTCTGTTTCTGGAGAGCACGTGAGAGAGACAGAGAGAGAGACAGAAAGAAGAAAGGAGAGAAAGAGAGAGAGGTAGAAGGAAGGAGAGAGCAGGTGGTAGACAGAGAACAGGAGAAAGAGAAAGAGCAAGACATTCTTGTTCTTTTTCATTTTTCCTGTGGTTTTCTTTTTTTAAATTAAATTCTTATTTTCTTATATTAATTATAGCTTATTCACTTTGTATCCCAGCTGTAGCTCCCTCCTTCATTCCCTACCAATCCCACCCTCCCTCCCTCATCTCCTGCCATGCCCCTCTCCAAGTCCCCTTTCATCTGACCCTAGAGTATCAGTTCTCATCAGGACTGGCTGCACTGTCCTCCTCTGTGGCCTGGCAAGGCTACTCCCCCCTAGGGGTGGGGTGATCAAAGAGCCAGTCATTGAGTTCCTGTCAGAGACAGTCCCTGTTCCCCTTACTAGGGAAACCACTTGGAGTGAGGTATCCCAGAAGCAGAAAGACACACATGATGTATACTCACTTATAAGTGGATATTAGACATATAATATAGGATGATCATACCAAAATTATACCTAAAGAAGCTAAGCAAGAAGGAGGACCCTGGATAGGATGCTCAATCCTCATTCTAAAAGGCAAATGGGATGGACATCAGAAGAGGGAGAAAACAGGGAACAGGACAGGACCCTACCACAGAGAGCCTCTGAAAGACTCTACCCTGCAGGATATCAAAGTAGATGCTGAGACTCATAGTCAAGCTTTGGGTAGAGTGCAGGGAATTTTATGAAAGAAGAGGGAGACAGAAAGATCTCAAGGGGACAGGAGCTCCACAAGGAAAGAAAAAAATCTGGGCACAGGGGTCTTTTCTGAGACTGATACTCCAACAAAGGACCATGCATGGAGATAACCTAGAACCCTTGCACAGATGTAGCCCATGGCAGCTCAGTGTCCTCTGTCCATTCTTGCGAGGATTTAGGAATCCCCTCACCTCAGCTAACTGTTTTTTAACTGTTTATTATAATTTATTTACTTTGTATCCCAGCTCTATCCCCCTCTCTCATCTCTTCTCAGTCCCACCCTCCCTCCCTCTTCTCCCCCTATGCTCCTCCCCTAGTCCTCTGATAGGGGAGGTCCTCAACCCTATTATCTGACCCTAGCCTGTCAGGTTTCATCAGGACTGGTTACATTGTTTTCCTCTATGGCCTGGCAAGGCTTGCCCCACCCCCAGGAGGATATAGTCAAGTAGCCTGCCACTGAGTCCATGTCAGGGACATCCCCTGATACCCTTACTAGGAAACTCACATTGAGACTGAGCTGCCCATAGGCTTCATCTGAGCAGGGGATCTATTTTCTCTCCATGCATAGTCCTTGGTTGGAGCATTGGTCACTGCAGCCTCCCCTGACCCAGATTTTATTGGGTCTGTTGTTCTCTTTGTGGGGATACTTCCCCCTCCAGTTCTTTCTATCTTTCCCTTCTTTCGAAGATTCCCTGCATTCTACCCAAGGTTTGACTATGAGACTCAGAATCTGCTTTGGAACCCTGCTGAGTAGATTATTTCAGAGGTCTTCTATGGTAGGTTCCTGACCTGTTCCCTATCTTCTCCTGATTCCAATGTCTATACTGTCTGTATTTCTGAAAGAGCATTAAGCATCTTCCCTAGGGTCCTCCATGTTGTTAGCTTCTTTAAGACTGCAGATTTTAGTACGTTTATCCTATATTATATGGCTAATATCCACTTATAAGTGAGTGTATACCATGTATTTTTTGTGCTTCTGAGTTACCAAACTCAGGATCATCTTTTCTACTTGCATTCATTTGCCTGCAAATTTCATAATTTCCTTGTTTTTATTTGCTGAGTAGTATTCCATTGTGTAAATGTACTACAAATTCTGTATTCATTTTTCTGTTGATGGACATATAGGTTGTTTCCAGATTCTGGCTATTATGACTAAAGCTGCTATGAACTTAGTTGAGCAAGTGTCCTTGTTGTATGGTTGAGAATCTTTCAGATATAAACTTAGGAGTGGTATAGCTGGATCTTGGGGTAGCACTATTACTGATTTTCTGAGAAAGTGCCAGATTGATTTTCAAATTGGTTGTAAAAGTTTACATTGCCACTAGCAATGGAAAAGGATTCCCTTACTCCACATCCTCTCTAGCGTGTGTTGTCACTTGAGTTTTCTATATTAGCCATTCTGGTGAGTATAAGGTGAAATCTCAAGGTCATTTTGATTTTCATTTCCTGGATGACTAAGGATTTTGAACATTTATTTAAGGGTTTCTCTGTCGTTGGATATTCCTCTATTGAGAATTCTGTTTAGCTCTCTATTCCATTTTCCTTTCATTTATTTGTTTGTTTATTACAATTTATCTACTTTGTATCCCAGCTGTAGTCCCCTGCTTTATTCCCTCCCAATCCCACCCTTCCTCACTCTTCTCCTCCCAAGCCCTTCCCCATATTCACTGAAAGGGGAGATCTTCTTCCCCTTTCCTCTGACCCTAGGTTATCAGATCTCATCAGAACTTTCTGCATTGTCTTCCTCTGTGGCCTGGTAAAGCTGCTCCCCACTCAAGGGGAGGTGATCAAAGACCCAGCCACTTGGTTCATGTCATGAACACCCCAGTTCTCCTTACTAGGGAATGTAAACTTGTACAAGCACTTTGGAAGTCAATCTGGCACTTTCTCAGAAAATTAGGAAAGGTGCTACCTCAAGATTCAGCCACATACTCTATTTTCTAACTGGATTACTTTTGTGCAGAATGATAATTATGGATTTATTTGCCTTGTTCTACATGTAGACATCCAGTTAGACCAGCACCATTTGTTAAAGATGTTTTGATTTTTTTTTTGTTTTTCTTTTTATTTTCTTCTATTGTATGGTGTTGGCTTCCCTGTCAAAATTCAGGTGTTTTTAGGTAGTGGGTTTATTTTTGGGTTTTTGATTCAGTTTTACAAATACAAAATCTGTACATGCATGGAAACTGAACATCTCTCTACTCAACAACAGCTTGGTCAGTTAACAAATAATGAAAGACTTTAAAGACTTCCTAGAATTCAATTAAAATAAAGGCACAACATACCCAAACTTATGGGACACAATGAAAGCAGTGCTAAGAGGAAAGTTCATAGCAGTAAGGGCTGTAGTCGGGACTGCCTCTGACATAATCTGATTGGCCTGCTCTTTGATCACCTCCCCTTGAGGGGGAAGTAGCAGCCTTACCAGGCCACAGAAGATGACAATGCAGCCAGTCCTGATGAGACCTGATAGACTAAGATCAGAAGGAAGGAGAGGAGGACCTCCCCTAGCAGTGGACTTGGGGAGGGGCATGCGTGAAAAAGGAGGAGGGAGGGTGGGATTGGGAGGGAGGAGGGAGGGCTTATGGGGGGATACAAAGTGAATAAAGTGTAATAAATAAAAGTTAAATAAAAAAATAAAAAAGAGTCCCTTTTCTTTAAGGGACTTTAAGCCCCAGGTGGGTTAGCCACGCTCTGTGCTCAGGAATATATGGGAAGTAGTCCTCATATCCTTCATCCACATAGCCATATGAGTTCACTTATCACTAAAACAAGGTCAAGGGAAAATTTGCAGCACACACACACACACACACACACACACACAGAAATTCAAGACATCTCATACATGCAACATAATGGTACATCTGAAATCAATAGAAAGAAAAAAATAAACAAAGAAACATACACACCCAAGAGGAGTAGAAGGCTAGAAATAATCAAACTCAAGGCTGAAATCAATAAATCAGAAACAAACAGTACAATTCAAAAAATTGACGAAACCAAGAACTGGTTCTTTGAAAAATCAACAAGATAGACACATGTTTAGTCAAACTAACTAAAAAGCAGAGAGACACTATCTAAATCAGCAAAACCAGAAACGAAAAGATGGATATAGTAACAGTCACTGAAGAAACTGAAAGAATGCTACTTCAAAAACATATATACCACAAAGTTTGAATTTGTAAATGAAATGCATTATTTTCTTGGTAGATTCCATTCACCAAAGTTTAATCAAGATCAGGTAAATAAATTAAATAGCACTATGTCACCTAAGAAAATAAAAGCAGTCATCAAAAATCTCCCTTCCAAAAATAGACCATGGCCAGATGGTTTCAGAGCAGAATTCAGCCAGTTCTTCAAAGAAGAGCTAACACCAATACCCTTCAAACTATTTCAAAAAATAGAAACAAAAAGAACATTACCAAACTCCTTCTATGAAGCCACAGTCACCTTGAAACCTAAACCACACAAAGACCCAAAAAGAAAAGAAAACTTCAAACCTATCTCTCTTATGAACACTGATGCAAAAATACTCAATAAAATACTCATAAACTGAATCCAAGAACACATAAAAGATATCATCCACCAAGGCTTCATATCAGGCATGCAGGAGTGGTTCATGGAAATCCATCAATTAATCCACCATGCAAACAAACTGAAGGAAAAAAAATCATATGATCATCTATGTAGATACCAAATAAACATTTGACAAAATCCAATACCCACTCGTGTTTAATGTCTTGGAGAAATCAGCAATAAAAGGCACATACCTAAACATAGTAAAAGCAATATACAGCAAGCCCATAGCCAACATAAAACTAAATGGAGAGAAACTTAAATCAATCCCACTGAAGTTAGGGACAAGGCAAGGCTGACCACTCTCTCCATATCTCTTTAACATAGTACTTGAAATCCTAGCTAGAACAATAAGACAACTAAAGGAGTTCAAGAGGATACAAATGAAAAAGGAAGAAGTCAAAATATCACTATTTGCAGACGATATGATAGTATACATAAGTGACAGCAAAAATTCTACCACAGAACTCCTTCAGCTGATTAAACACCTTCAGCAAAGTGACTGGATAAAAAAAAAATAAGTCAAAAAGGTCAGAAGCCCTCCTGTATACGAAAGACAAACAGGCTGAGAAAGAAATTAGAGAAACAATACTGTTCATAATAGTCAGCTAAGTTTTGGATGTACACCTAAAAGGATTTATTCTTGACTGGTATCTCCCTGTTATCCTGAGCTATGCCTTACTTGGTCCCACATAAGTTCCCACTACTTCCCCCCCAATCCCTTTCCATGAGATATCTCAGATGCTCTACACTTCTAAATAAATTTACTAAATATGGATTGCTTTCATAGTACTAAGATATAGGAGTCTATCAGGAATTATTTTCTAATAATCACTGAAATTGTTAAAAGTCACTGTTTTAAAAATTATATTATTCCGTTTTATATTATAGATATAACAGTTTTACCCCTACTGAATATCCTTTATAAAATTGATATTTATTAATTATTTTTCTTCCAAGATACTTTGACCATACTCTTTCTCCTATTTATGGAAGACTTTTTTTTTTTTTGTCAGTTACGCTTTAATATTTTTTTTAGGTTTTTTGTTATTATTAATTACACTTTATTCATTTTGTATCCCCCAATAAGCCCCTCCCTCCTCCCCTCCCGGCCCCACCCTTCCTTTCCTTTCTGCATGCATGCTCCTCCCCAAGTCCACTGATAGGGGAGGTCTTCCTCTCCTTCTTTCTGATCTTAGACTATCAGTTTTCATGAGAAGTGGCTGCATTGTCATCTTCTGCGGCCTGGTAAGGCTGCTCCGCCCTCAGGGGAGGTGATCAAAGAGCAGGCCAATCAGATTATGTCACAGCAATCCCTCTTCCCATTACTATGTAACCCACTTGGACACTGAACTGCCATGGGCTACATCTGTGCAGGGGTTCTAGGTTATCTCCATGCATGGTCCTTGGTTGGAGTATGAGTCTCTGCGAAGTTCCCTGTGTTCAAATTTTCTTGTTCTGTTGCTCTCCTTGGGGAGTTCCTGTCCTCTCCAGCTCTTGCTATTTCCCACTTCTTACATAAAATTCCATTCACTCTGCCCAACAGTTGCCCATCAGGCTCAGCATCTGCTTTGATAGTCTGTAGGGCAGAGGCTTTCAAAGGCCCTCTGTGACAGGTTCCTAGGTTGTTTCCTGTTTTATTCTTCTGGCTTTCAGAGGCCCTCTGTAGCAGGTTCCTAGGTTGTTTCCTGTTTTCTTCTTCTTCTGATGTCCATCCTCTTTGCCTTTCAGGATGGGGATTGAGCGTTTTAGTTAGGGTCCTCTCTTTTGCTTAGTTTGTTTAGATGTACAGATTTTAGGGGGTTTATCCTAGGTTGTATGTTTATATGAGTGAGTATATACTGTGTGTGTCTTTTTGCTTCTGGGACAACTCACTCAGGATGATCCTTTCCAGGTCCTACCATTTACCTGCAAATTTCATGATTTCCTTATTTTTCATTGCTGAGTAATACTCCATTGTATAGATGTACCACAATTTTTGCATCCATTCGTCAGTTGAGGGGCATCTGGGCTGTTTCCAGCTTCTGGCTATTACACATAAAGCTGCTACAAACATGGTTGAGCAAATGTCCTTTTTGTGTACTTGAGCCTCTTTTGGATATATGCCTAGGAGTGGTATGGCTGGATCTTGAGGAAGCGCTATTCCTAGTTATCTGAGAAAGAGCCAGATTGATTTCCAGAATGGTTGTACAAGTTTACATTCCCACCAGCAGTGGAGAAGGGTTCCCCTTTCTCCACAACCTCTTCAGTATGCGTTGTCACTTGAGTTTTTGATCTTGGCCATTCTGATGGGTGTAAGGTGAAATCCCATGGTTGTTTTGATCTGCATTTCTCTAATGGCTAATGAGGTTGAGCATTTCTTTAAGTGCTTCTCTGCCATTCGGTATTCCTCTACAGAGAGTTCTCTGTTTAGCTCTGTTCCCCATTTTTTAAGTGGATTACTTGGTTTTCTGCTTTTCAGCTTCTTTAGTTCTTTATATATACTGGATATGAGTCCTCTGTCAGATAAAGGGTTGGTGAAGATTCTTTCCCAATCTGTAGGTGGTCGCTTTGTTTTGATGACGGTGTCCTTTGCTTTACAGAAGCTTTTCAGTTTCATGAGGTCCCATTTATTGATTGTTGCTCTTAGAGTCTGTGCTGTTGGTGTTCTGTTCAGGAAGTTTTCTCTTGTACCAATGAGTTCTAGGGTATTCCCCACTTTTTTTTCTAGCCGATTTAATGTGTCTGGTTTTATGTTGAGGTCTTTCATCCACTTGGACTTCAGTTTTGTGCAGGGTGATAAGTATGGATCTATTTTCATTTTTCTACATGTAGACATCCAGTTAGACCAGCACCATTTGTTGAAGATGCTATCTTTTTTCCATTGTATGGTTTTGGCATCTTCGTCAAAAATCAGGTGTCCATAAGTGTGTGGGTTTATTTCTGGGTCTTCTGTTGGATTCCATTGATCCACCATTCTGTTTCTATGCCAGTACCATGCAGTTTTAAAACTGTTGCTCTGTAGTACAGCTTGAGGTCAGGGATGGAGATACCTCCAGAAGATCTTTTATTGTAGAGGATTGTTTTAGCAATTCTGGGTTTCTTGTTATTCCATATGAAGTTGAGAATTTTTCTTTCCAGGTCTGTAAAGAATTGTGTTGGCAATTTGATGGGAATTGCATTAAATCTGTAGATTGCTTTTGGTAAGATGGCCATTTTTACTATGTTAATCCTGCCAAGCCATGAGCATGGGAGATCTTTCCATCTTCTCATATCTTCTTCTAATTCTTTCTTCAGGGACTTGAAATTTTTTTCATAGAAGTCTTTGACTTCCTTGGTTAGGGTTACTCCTAGGTACCTTATGTCATTTGTGGCTATTGTGAAGGGTGTTGTTTCCCTAATTTCTTTCTCAGCTCTTTTGTCTTTTGTATACAGGAGGGCTACTGATTTTTTTGAGTTAATTTTGTATCCGGCCACTTTGCTGAAGGTGTTTATCAGCTGGAGGAGTACCCTGGTAGAGTTTTTGGGGTCACTCACATATACTATCATATCATCTGCAAATAGTGATAATTTGATTTCTTCCTTTCCAATTTGTATCCCCTTGATCTCCTTCAACTGTCTTATTGCTCTAGCAAGGACTTCCAGCACTATGTTGAAGAGATATGGAGAGAGTGGGCAGCCTTGTCTTGTCCCTGAGTTTAGTGGGATTGCTTTAAGTTTCTCTCCATTCAGTTTGATGTTGGTTATAGGTTTGCTGTATATTGCCTTTACTATGGTTAGATATGTGCCTTGTATCCCTGGTCTTTCCAATACTTTAAACACGAATGGATGTTGGATTTTCTCAAATGCTTTTTCAGCATCTAGGGAGATTATCATGTGGTTTTTTCTTTCAGTTTGTTAATATGGTAGATCACATGGATGGATTTCCGTATATTGAACCACACCTGCATACCTGGGATGAAGCCTACTTGGTCATAGTGGATAATATCTTTGATGTGTTCTTGTATTCAGTTTGAAAGTATTTTGTTGAGTATTTTTGCATCAATGTTCATAAGGGAGATTGGCCTGAAATTCTCTTTCTTTGTTGAGTCTTTGTGAGGTTTAGGTACCAAGGTGACTGTGGCTTCATAGAATGAGTTTGGTAATGTTTCTTCTGTTTCTATTTTGTGGAATAGTTTGAAGAGAATTGGAGTTAGCTCTTCTTTGAAGGTCTGGTAGAAATCTGCCCTGAAACCATCTGGTCCTGGGCTTTTTTTGGATGGGAGACTTTTGATTACCGCTTCTATTTCCTTTGGGGGATATAGGATTGTTTAATTGATTTACCTGGTCCTTATTCAGCTTTGGTAAGTGGAATTGATCAAGAAAATTGTCCATTTCATTTAGATTTTGAAATTTTGTGGCATATAGACTTTTGAAGAAAGTCCTAATGATTGTTTGGATTTCCTCAGTGTCTGTAGTTATGTCCCCCTTTTCATTTCTGATTTTGTTGATTTGGGTGGTGTCTCTCTGCCTTTTAGTTAGCTTGGCTAAGGGTTTGTCTATTTTGTTGATTTTCTCAAAGAAACAGCTCTTGGTTTCATTGATTCTTTGAATTGTTTTATTTGTTTCTAATTGATTGATTTCAGCCCTGAGTTTGTTTACAGCCATCTACTCCTTTTTGGTGTGTCTGCTTCTTCTTTTTCTACGGTTTTTAAGTGAGCCATTAAGTTGCTTGAATGAGCTGTCTCAAATTTCTTCTTGAAGGCACTTATTGTTATGAACTTTCCTCTTAGCACTGCTTTCATTGTGTCCCACATGTTTGGGTATGTTGTGTCTTCATTTTCATTGAGTTCTAGGAAGACTTTAATTTCTTTCTTCATTTCTTCCCTGACCCAGCTGTCATTTAGTAACAAGTTGTTCAGTTTCCATGTGTGTGTAGGCTTTTTGCTATTTCTGTTGTTCTTGAGGTCCATCTTTATTCCATGGTGATCAGAGAGGATACAAGGGATTATTTCAATCTTCTTGTATCTGTTGAGGCTTGCTTTTTGACCAACTATATGGTGTATTTTGAAGAAGGTTCAATACCTTGTTTGGTTGTTGTTGTTTAATGGCACAATTTCTTTCTTGGGTATTGTTATCATACAAGTATTTCATTCACTGGGTTAGAGTTATCCCCAGATATTTTATATTATCTGAGGCTATTGTGAATAATATTGTTTTCTTGATTTCTTTTTCATTCCATTTGTCATATATGTATAGCAGGACTACTGATTTTTGTGAATTAATTTTGTATTGAACTACTTTGCTGAAATCATTTATCAGCTATAGGAGTTTCCCGTAGAATTATTTAGGCCATTTATATATAGTATCCTACCATCTTCAAATAAAGATACTTTAAATTCTAATTTTATTCCCTTGGTCTTTCCTAGTTGTTTTATTGTTCTAGCTAAGGCCTCATGTACTGAATTTAATAGGGATGGAGAGTGGACAGCTTTGTGTTATTCCTAATTTTAGTGAAATTGCTTTGAGTTCCTCTTCATTTAAATCAGTGTTGGCTATGGGCTTAATGTACACTGCCTTTATTATGTTGAGGTGTGTCCTTTGTATCTCTCAACTCTCTGGGACCTTTATTATTAGAAGGCATCTGTCAAAGGCCTTTTCTGTATCCAATTCTACTGGGAGAATAAAAGAAAGCAGATTTGGATGAGAGGGAAAGAGGGAAGGAACCGTGACAAGTAGAGTGATAGGAAGCCCTAATCAGAATATATTATGTGAGAAAAATATTTTCTTTTTTTAAATAATTTTATTTTTTTATTAATCACATGTTATTTACTTTGTACCCCATCCATAGCCCCCTCCCTCTATCCCTCCCAATCCTACCCTTCTGCCCTCATCTTCTCCCTGTCCCTTTCCAGGTCCAGTGATATGGGAGGACCTCCTCCCTTTCCATCTGACCCTCGCTTATCAGGTATCTTCAGGACGGGCTGCAAAGTCCTCCTCTGTGGCCTAGCAAGGCTCCTCTTCCCTCAGGGGGCGGGGAGGTCAAAGAGCCAGCCATTGAGAAAAAATATTTTCAATTAAGTGGAAAAAAATCAGGATGAAATCCCGATAGGCATTACATGTGACACTTAAGTTAAAAGTATGAGTTGAAATTTAAAAAGTTTTGTTACAAAAAAGAAGAAGAAGAAGAAGAAGAAGAAGAAGAAGAAGAAGAAGCAGTAAAGGTCATGTTCCTATTTACAAATAAATTCAGAGTAGATAGAAAATTACGTGGAAAGAGATTGGGAGTAGATTTGGGAGACCTGAAAGGTAACAAATATGATCAAAACATAATGTATAAAATTCTTAAAGAATTAATGATTTATCATTAATATATTACTTAATTTTCAAAGGAACTTATATTTTCTGTGTATGTAATGGCTCTTGTACCTGTATTGTTATCTAATGTTATTAAGAATCTAGTGAGGATTTCTCTTTTAAAAAATTGTTTATTGTTTATTAATATTAAAATTATGCTTTGTAATTTTAATAATACAACCCTCGAGGTTGTTTTTATTAGTTGACAATATTTATTTTACTGTACATAAATATTTCAACATTCTTCCTTTAATTACCCTTCAAAATCTTATGAAAATTAGAACATTCAGTTCTCAGAGCTGTCCTCTTTCACACCTGAAGCCTCTGCTTTCACTCAAGTCCTTACCTGAGCCCGAACCCCTAGAGCAGAACTTGACAGAAAGAGTGCACCCTGAGACAGGGCTCGCTCACACATGAGTGCTATGTTCCATTAATATTAACTTCTACAATTTTGAAACTAATTTGCTAAGGATGAAGGCAGGGCCCCTTCCTTTACAGAGAGGCAGGTATTTATTGTTACAGTCTTGGAGACAGGAACATTAGAGACTGTTTAGTGCTATATTCTCTTGAGATCATAAAGTAAACAATTAAAATTGATGTAATTATGGAAGAAAATTAGATCATCATTGGGGACAGTGCATAAATATGGCATATAAGATAAATGTAAACATGTATGTAATAGATATCTCATGTTATTCCACAACCAAAGAATGTCTTCATTAGGCTTCTCTTACCATAGCATGTAATACATTGTAGAAATCATCATTATTACACAGTAATTTACTCTTTTTGAGAGGCATGATGTTCTCTTCCCAGAGGATGCTGACTTTGTCTGGGGTAAATGAATATTCTGCTCTCAGGTCATTAAGGCTCATTACAGATGAAAGAAAATTTTACAAAATTAAAATCCCTAATAAGTAAAAGATGTAGTGCCTGCTTTTGTTTGTTTTGCTTTGTTTTGTTTTGTTGGTACTCTACTGAGCTAATCTTATTCCTCTTTGCTTTTAGAATCCAGTGAACTTCGATGAGCTGAAGGGTTTACTCTACATAGGGCTTATGTCACTGAGCATAGTTGAAACATGGGTTTTAAATTTTTTATTATACTAATTTGTTTCTCCTTGGAAAATAAAATGATTCAAATATGAACAGTTAATTTGTTCACCAATATCTTCAAAGTTCCTACATAAATGATCACACTATAAATATTTATTGAATGTTGAGTTTAATTTTCCATGTTACTGGAATAGAATGAAATTCACCAATTTTTCAGAAAATGATAATTCACCAAAACCAATTTTGGTTGTTGTTTTCATGAAATGAAAATTTATTATTAATATATCTTATACCAATTAAAAAAATTAAACATCCAGTAAACAATTAGTGTAAAGCAAAATTACTGTACCCTAATAATTTTCTTTCTTCTGTCAACCATGCAGTTTTTAAGAAGGAAGTACACCATATTGAAACTATTTGCAAATGTAAGCCAACATCTTCATTACTCCCTTTGGAAACCTTTAAGAGTGTTTTTATCTAAATTTATCATACTTTTTTCATTGAGAAAACATGTTTTCAAAAATTGTTAGAGCCTGTTATATAACAAAGTATTGATAAGGAATTAATAGAGAAATATCTTCATTCAAGGTATCTTATTTTTCTACTTAAAGGAACAGTATCATTAGGTATTGATTAATGCAAAAGTATAAAACAATGATTAGAAATTTAAAACTTGACAACCATTGCTATCTGGTGGAGAAATTCAGGAAAATAAGTTGAATATAGCTAGAAGACACAGAAGTACTCATGTATTTATTCAGTTATTACTCTATCATTAACACTTATGAAGATTTATCATGGGCTTTACAATGTATTTGGTAGGGCACATTGAGAAAAACATATCTTTGTTGATCAAATCTACATAAAAATTAATTTTTAAGTAAATATGGAATCATATTTTGAAAATGCTGCAAAAGTTATTGCTAGTAATGTAATTTTAAGAAAATTCAGACAAGGCCACAGTATAGTACATTTATGAAGCATGAAATGATTCATTCAAATAGCTAACAAAAATGGGGTTTGTTTTGTCTTTTTAATTTTTTTGTTATGATTTTGTTTTTGTTTTGTTTTTGCAATGTACAAGCACATTTGTCCTCAGATAATTTCCTAATGATGGAAGGTTCCTCCTGGCTCCCAGGGGAGGAGAGACTCTGGTGGTGGAATGTCACACCGCACCTCCGTTACCCCAGCACTGACTGGAGGAGAGCTGTGCTCACTGCACAACAGAAGCAGCAAGTGGGTGAGCGGAACTAGTTATATCCAACTCGATGGGAATCCAGGTTTGCCGTCATAATTAATACAGTAAAGCTTTCAAAAGCTGGTGAATGGTAAGATCACAGGTCCTGGGGGCAGTATACTGGTTACATTAAATGGTAAATGATTTTAAGCTGCCTTAAAATTTGTGTTTATACACATGTTTTTTTTTTTTTTTAACTTATAACTTGCTGAGAGATTTGGCAGTTGATGGACGTTAAATCAACTTCTCTATTTTGATTTGGCCATCGGTAGGTTTCTCATTCCATGGTGGATAAGCCCATGTCTGTTTATCCTATGTTAATGTTTATGTTAATACTAATTTAGCTCAATGAGCTATTTTTTTCTTTTTTCTATTAATTTTTTATTTTTATATTAATTACAGTTTATTCACTTTGTATCCCAACTGTGGCCCCTCCCTCATCCCCTCGAAACACCACACTCCCTCTCTCATCCCTTCTCATGACCTTCTCCAAGTCCATTGATAGGGAAGGTCCTCCTCCCCTTCCATCTGACCCATGCCTATCAGGTATCATTAGGGCTGGCTTCATTGTCTTCCTCTGTGGTGTGGTAAGGCTTCTCCCCCCTCAGGTGGAGATGATCAAAGAACCTACTACTGAATTCCTGTAAGAGACAGTCCCTGTTCCCCTTACTAGGAAGCCCACTTGGATACTGAGCTGCCATGGGCTACATCTGTGCAGGGGTTCTAGGTTATCTCCATACATGGTCCTTGGTTGGAGTATCAGTATCAGAAAAGACCCCTGGGCCCAGATTTCTTGGATCTGTTGCTCTCCTTGCGGAGCTCCTGTCCTCTCCAGGTCTTTCTTTCATAAGATATCTTGCACTCTGCCTAAAGTTTGGCTATGAGTCTCAGCATCTGCTTTGATACCCTGCTGGGTAGAGTCTTTCTAAAACAGAGACACACAAAGAATATACTCACTTATAAGTGGATATTAAACACATAATATAGGATAAAAATACTAAAATTTGTACACCTAAAGAAGCTAAGCAAGAACAGAACCAAAAAATATGAGCACAGGGGTCTTTCCTGAGACTGATATTCCAACCAAGGACTATGCATGGAGATTACTTAAGACCCTGCACAGATGTAGCCCATGGCAGTTCAGTATCCAAGTGGGTTCCATTGTGATAAGAACAGGGACTGTCTCTAACATGAACTGATTGGCCTGCTCTTTAATTACCTCCCCCTGAGGGGGAAGCAGCATGACCAGGCCACAGAAGAAGACAATGCAGCCACTCCTGATGAGATCTAATTGACTGAAGGAAAAGAAGACCTCCCCTATCAGTGGACTTGGGGAGGGGCATGCATGCAGAGGGTGGAGGAAGGGAGGGATTTGGAAGGGAGGAGGGAGAGAACCATGGGGGGGGGAATGAAACCTGTGCCACCATTCCAACCGTCATAGCTCTGAAATAAATCAAACTGAACTGACTGATCAGAAATATGGCCTTAAGAGGTCACAGAGGTCTTAACCCAGAAAAGAGAACAAAATAGGCCTGAAAGCATCTTTAAACTAGAGGCAAGAGTGCCATAGTCGCACCTGGACTGGAGGCTAAGACCCTGCCTCTTTTTGTACAGAGCTAAACTTTTCCAGTCATCTAAACAACTCATGTTCTCTCATGTTGAAACTATAACTAACTTCTACTTTATATAAAATTCTTCCCTTATTTTATCCAACTCACTGGTTGCTGCTCTAAACACATAGAACCAAAATCACAGAAACTCCCAAATTCTAACTTTGCATTCTCATGAGAAACACAGAAGAAACGAATACAAGTACTTTGTTGTAATAATTAATTGACAATTTAAAATACAGTATTTGTACATATCTGTGGTTTCTGTATGTGTATGCATATGTAAGTATGTGTTTGTGTTAAGCATAAGCAAAATGAGAATAATAAGCTTGGCACAGTTCACCTCCCCCCTAAAAAAAGAAGAAGCTAAGCAAGAAGGAGGACCCTGAGTAAGATGATTAATATTCACTCCGAAAGACAAAGGAAAGGATATCGGACATCGGAAGAGTGAGAAAACAGGGAACATGACATTTTTTTTTTAGTTGTTATTTTTATTTTCAATTTATTCACTTTATATCCCAGTTATAGTCCCCTCCCTCATTCCTTCCTGGTCCTATCCTCCTTCCCTCCCTCTTCCTCAACTATCTGTCTTCCTACTGATTGGGGAAGTCCTCCTCCCCTACTGTCTGACCCTAGCCTATCAGGTCCTATCAGGACGGCCTGGATCTTCTTCCTCTGTTGGATAATTAGGTCCCCCCAACAGAGAGAAGTGATGAATGAGCAGGCAAAGGAGTTCATGTCAGAGACTGTCTCTTTCCCCCTCTGAGGGACGCACATGGAGACTGAGCTGCCTATGGAGTACACCTGAACAGGGGGTGGAGGTCCTCTCTATGTATGGTCTTTGGTTGATACATCAGTCTCTGTTGACCTCCTTGGGCCCCACCATATTTTTTTTGGCTTTATTGGTCTCCTTGTGTGGCTTCTGTCCTCTCAATGTCCTGTTATATTCCCCTTCTTCCATAAGACTCCCTGCACTCTGTCCAGTGTTTGGCTGTGAGTATCTGCATCTGCTTCGATCCCCTGCTGGTTAGAGTATTTTTGAAGACATCTTTGTTAGGCTTCAGGCCTGTTTGCTTTCTTCTGGGATTCTAACTCACACTTGTCAGAATGGCTAAGAACAAAACTCAAGTGTCAGCATATGCTGGAGAGGATGTGGAGAAAGGGGAACCCTCCTCCATTGCTGGTGGGAATGTAAACTTGTACAACCACTGGAAATCAATCTGGCGCTTTCTCAGAAAACTGAGAATAGTGCTTCCTCAAGACCCAGTTATAGGTCTTGATATATGCCACTTCTGGGCATATATCCAAAAGATGCTCAACCATACAACCAGGTCATTTGCTCAACTATGTTCAAAGCAGCTTTATTTGTAATAGCCAGAATCTGAAAACAATCTAGATGTTCTTCAACCAAGGAGTGGATACAGAAGTTGTGCTACATTTACACAATGGAGTACTACTCAGCTGTAAAAACAAGCAAACAAAAAAATCAAGAAATTTGCAGGCAAATGGATGGAACTAGAAAAGATCACCTTGAGTGAGCTATCTCAGAAGCAAAGAGGTACACATTGTATATACTCACAAGTGTAATATACTTATGACAAGCATGGTACAAATTTTTAAGTGCATATTAGAAATATTATAAAGGATATATTAAAATCTACAGACCTAAGGAAGCTGAAAGACAAGAAAGACCATAGGGAAGATGCTTAATTCTAAGTTAGAGGAAAAAACAGAATAGACACTGGAAGCAATAATAAAATTTTTAAAGATAAAAATTTTTGATGGAAAAAGTTTGATAAGGTCTTTACAAGTACAAAGGAGGTAGTAGAAACAGATAATATCTGAACCTACTGTGTAAATGTAAAAATTTTATAGGCTAAACAAAATATTATATTAAAAAAGAAGTTTACCTGTTATGAAGTCTAGCAACATTGCACTATTTGGATATATTATGTACTTTTTAATGGTGTTTGCAAGACTATTATAAGCCTACCACAAAGGGCCTATGAAAGACTCTAACTAGCCATACATCAAAAGACTCATAACCAAACCTTCAGCAGACTGCAGGGAATCATATGAAAAAAGGGGGAGTTAGTATGACCTGGAGAAGACAGGAGCTCCACAAGACCAAATATATCTTGGCAAAGGGGTCTTTTATGAGGCGGTTTCTCCTACCAAGGACCATGTACAGATATAACCTAGAACCTCTGCTCGAATGTAGCCCATGGTAGCTCAATATCCAAGTGGGTACTCTAGTAAGGGGAACAGGGACTATTTCTGACATGAACTCAGTGGTGGGCTCTTTGACACTTCCCTCCCTGCCAAGGGAGGAGCAGCCTTGCTAGGCCACAGAGGAGGACTTTGCAGCCAGTCCTGAAGATACCTGATAAACCAGGCTCAGATGAAAGGGGAGGAGATCCTCTCCTATCAGTGGACTTGGAAAGGGGTAGAGAGGGAGGGTGGGATTGGGAGGAAAAGAGGGAGTGGGCAACGGCCGGGATGCAAAGTTAATAAAATGTAACTAATATTAAAAAAAAGAATAATAACAGGTGACATTAGATATGGCACAAAATAAATTATGGGTCTTTCTATACATTTTCTCAATGCTGTTTTTATGGTAGTAGTAAGTTTGTGTTATATTATAATAAAACTATGGAACAATAGTTTTAAATTTTAAGTTAAGCTGTTTTCAGTTCATTTTGTTTGTTGACATTTTATACATTTACAAACTGAGCTTTGGTCATTTCCTCTACATTTCACCGTATTTCATTTTGCCTTCTTTTCTACTGAAAACTTTTTTCTTACTGAATTTTCTATTTTTATTTAAATTTATTTTATAATTTATTCACTTTACATCCCTCTTGTAGTCCCCTCTCTCTCTCACCCTGGTCCTTCCCTTCCTCTTTCTTCCTTCCATCCCCCTACCAGTCCTCAGAAATGGGGAGACCTCCCCCCTACCAACTGATGCCAGCTTTTCAAGTCTAATCAGGACTGCCTACATCCTCTTCTTCTGGCAAGGTTGCACTGCCAGGTGGAAGTGATCAAGGAGCAGGCAACAGAGTCAATTTCAGAGACAGCACCTGCTGTACTTACTAGGGCATCCACATGGAGCCTGAGCTGCCTATCTGAACAGGGGGTCTAGGTCCTCTCCATGCATAGTCCTTGGTTGGTGCATCAGTCTTGGTAGGAACCCACTGGGGCCAAAATTGTTGACTCTTTTGGTCTCCTGTGGTGCTCTTGTTTCCTCAGAGTCCTCTGTTCTCCTCTTCTTTCATAAGGCTACCTGTTCTCTGTCCAGAGTTTGACTGTGATTCTCAGCATCTTCTTCAATCTTCTGGTGGTTAGAGTCTTTCAGAGGACATCTGTTAGTCTGTTAGTCTTCTGTCCTATTCCCTCTCTCCAACCACATGTAGTGTTTTTTTCTGTTTTCCCCTCTGAATGAGAATTAAGCATCTCCCCTAGAGTGTTCCTTGTTATGTAGGTTGTTTTAGGTCTGGGGATTGTAGTATGGTTACCTTGTATTATAAGGCTAAGTTTTCCCCACATCTAATCCCCACCTTTGTTTCTCTCTACATTCCACCTCCTGCCCAGTTCGATCTCTTCATCCACTTCTGCTGTCTATTCTATTTCCCCTTTTGAGTGATGTTCCAGCACCCTCCCTCCCTTGGGCCCTCCTTGTTAGCTTCTTGGTGTCTGTGGATTGTAGCATGGTTATCCTGTACTATAGGTGTAATATCCACTCAAAAGGAGTACATGCCATGTGTGTCTTTCTGGGTCTGGGTCACCTTACTTAGATGATCTTTTCTAGTTCCACCCATTTGCTCAATAATTTCATGATTTCTTTCTTTTTAATAGCTGAGTGGTATTCCATTGTGTAAATGTACCACTATTTTTGTATCCATTTTTCAGCTGAGGGACATGTAGGTTGTTTCTAGATATTATGAATAAAGCTACTATGAACATGGCTGAGCAAATGTCCTTGTTGTATGGTTAAACATCTTTTTGGGTATTTTCCCAGGAGCAGTATACCTGGGTTTTGAGGTAGAACTATTCCCAACTTTCTGGGGAAGTGCCAGATTGATTTACAGAGAAGTTGTACAAGTTTGCACTTCCATAATTGACCCACGTTGAGATCCACTCCAGGGTATTGAGCCAGCCCCTGACTCAATATTGCATATTTGGGGCTCAAATATGCTAGCAGACAAGAGGCTAACTTGACTGTCCTCTGGGAGGCTCCACCCAACAGTGGATTGAGACAGATGCTGGGACTTGTAGCCAAGCATGGGGCTGAGCTCCAGGATCCTGTGGAAGTGTTGTGGGAAAGATAGAAGGACCTGTAGAGGATAGGAACCTCATAAGACCAACAGAGACAACTAACCCAGTCCCATGGGGACTTATAGAGACCGAGACATTGACTAAGAAGCATGGTCTGGACCTAGGGCCCCTGCACATATGCAGAGGATGGGCGACCTGGTCTTCATATGGGGCACCAGGCGAATGGGGGTGTTGTTATTTCTGCCATGAACTCTATTGCATGTTTTTGCATCACTTCCTCCTGGCAGCACGGCCTTGCCTGGCCTTAGGGGATAAGGATATGCTCAGTCCCGACGTGACTTAATGTGCTATGGAGGATTGATATAGAGAATTCCCCTTTTTCTGAGGGAAAGGAAGAGGGGAAGGGGAAAGTAAGGGAAGAATGCTGGGAGGAGAGAAGGGAAGAGGCAACCTTAGGATGTAAATAAACTGGAATTTAAAAAAAAGAAAAGAGGGCTGGAGAGTTGGCTCAGAGGTTAAGAACACTTGCTGTTCTTTCAAGTTAGTATGAGAGTCTCATGTGGCCAGGGCTGGCCCTCAGCTTTGTGGCTGAAGATGATCTTGAATTCCAGATATTTCTACCTGGGCCTGAGTACTGGGGTTATAGTCATGCACCACCACATTTGGCTTAATCTGAGTTCATGCTGAGTTCAGTTCCCAGCAACAACATGGTGGCTCATAACCACCTATAGTAAGATCTGGTGAGCAGGCAGAATGCTGTATAAATAATAAATAAATCTTAAAAAAAAACAAACACATAACAACAACAACAACAAAAAGAATGCCACTGGCATGGCCAGCAGGGATAATTCAGGCTGGCCACCACAAACAAACAAACAAAAAAAGAATAGCTTAGAACAAAAAAGAATCAGACACACCAAAGAGGAGTAGATGACCTGAAATTATCAAACTCAGGGCTGAAATAAATAACCTACAAAAAAGAGAATACGAAGAATCAATAAAACTAAGAGCTGGGGAGGGAGAAGATTGGTCGTTTGTTGCTCATTCATACTTGGAATCTGTCATCCTGTTTTAATTGATATTGGTTTCATCCTTTAAAAACTCATTTAAAATAGATAGTGAAATAAATATTTATAAATATATTTAATTTTTAAATTTCTGTTTGGCAAGAGTTCCTCACAACTGGCTCTACCTGTCATAGCCCACTGGAGGTACAGGGAACATATTTTAAGATCCACTCTGATCTGTTGACTCAAATACAGTCAATCATGATTATTTTATTTTCAAATCTGTAATCAATGTGTTATCAGTTGATTTCAACATACATAGAAATTATTATGACAATTCATTATTTTAAATTAATATTTTCAACTTTTATTTTTCTAGTTTGGTTCTAATACTTGCAATCACTGCTTTGGACATTCCTCTTCTCATACTGTGATAAGATCTTAACACCAGTTACAAAGGGGAAAGTTAAATATTTGTTCTTTATTTTCATAACATGATCAGCATACAGAAGCATTTAGTGCTTCTGTATTGTTTATTGTAAGGATTATTGTTCATATGTTAATTTAATATGTTACTATCAAATGGGGTTGAACACATTATATTAAATCAGCTATAATGGATATTCATTTTGTAGAAATTTCTATCTGAAAACTAAATAAAGCTATTTAAATAACCACTTTCTTCTCTTTGGTATTATGTCACTATCTGTTGAGGGTTACATTACCCAACAATCATTAATCTTTAATCACTTGCCCAAAAACCTTGAGTGCTATTTCAGAAGAGAATATTGATAATTTATAGAACATATTGAGAGTAGAGATATTAATTTATATTTTTTTTATTTAAACTTATTCTTGGAGCCATTTTTAAGAAAATTCTTAAATCAGGTTTAGAGTAAATTATTTGTGCTTAAAATATTTTAGTAAGGGGAACAGGGACTGTCTCTGGCATGAACTCAGTGACTGGGTCTTTGACCTCCCCTCCCTTTCCAGGGAAGAGTAGCCTTGCTAGGCCACAGAGGAGGACATTGCAGCCAGTCTTGATGAGACCTGATAAGCTAGGGTCAGATGGAAGGGGAGGAGAACCTCCCCTTTTAGTGGACTTAGAGAGGGGCATGGAGGAGATGAAGGAGGGAGGGTAAGATTGGGAGGGAATGAAGGAGGAGGCTACAGTTGGGATACAAAGTAAATAAACTGTAATTAAAATTAAAAAATAAAAATTTAACAAAAAAGTCCCAACTCTTTGCTTATATTCTGTAAACACTAGCATATAATTATTTATTCACTAATGTGTTTAATAAGATTTTATTCCTAATTTTTTTCAATAATAATTTTTACTATTTAACACATTTTTATACTATAATCTGTCTTCTAAATCTTGTCCTTACAAGATGCATTTAAGAATGCACCTGGACATCTCCTTGGGAAATGGCTCAGTGGTTAAGAGCACTAAATATTATCCAAAGTGATAATATTAAAAATTGAAACTTTATAATTTATATTAATTTCTGTAGCATTGCCTTATTATTCAAATTTATTTTCATTAATGGAATGTTAACACCAGATATTTAGGTTTATTCATATACTCATATAAACAATGAAATATAAATATTCAAATATGGTATTCAATGTTTCAGGATAATTTTTATTTTTATTTGAATGAGTTTATATAAATGATGCTTCTAGATATTTTTATACCCAATTATTATGGGAATGAAACTTTTTGCCCATTAACATCCAAGTGCTAACTAGAAATAATAAAATGATTCAAATGTTTTCATTTGGAAACATGTCATTAATGTCTGTTTTCTCTAACACTCAGTGTCTAATAACTGCTTTATATAAAAGTAAGTAGATACTCAATTTATACAGTTAATCTTTATTTTAAGTCATATCAACCAATTCTTCACCATTTTCTTAGGTGTGTTCTTTTCTTTTTTTTTTTTTTAACCAAAGATATGTATTTCTCATTTTGATGCCAGCCTCTCAACAAAAGGTGACTATAGAGTTCAATATTCTTTATATACTACTTGTAGGAGACAAAGCATGAATATATGATGTAAAAATACTACCTTGTGTTTTAATAACGTGGTGTAATAGCAAGCCTCTTTTAATAATGACAGCATTTCTATGAACTTTAGAGCCAGAAGCTCACTGTGGTATGTACAACAAAACCAGCCAAGTTTTCTGCATTAGTTACCATCATTCTTTCAGAAACTATGTTCTTCATATAATATAGATTACTGTGCTTTCTAATGTTTCATGGTGTCTTTTAATTATTTATCTTCATCATCATCCTCACCATTATAGGTTTGAAATAAATATCGTGTACCTAATTTTGTACTTCCTCCAAATAGTAAACATCTTTGACATCATCTTCTGAGTTGAATTTATCAATCTGTGCATCATAACATGGGATATACTCACTTATATAGACCTATAAGATATGATAAACATAATGAAATCTATACACCTAAAAAAGATAATCAATTGAGCGGTCATGGGGCAAGATGATCAATCCTCGTTTAGAAAGACAGATGGGATGTGCATTGAACGTATGACAGGAGTCTACTGAGCACATCTGAAAGACTCTAACTAGCAGTGTTTTCAAAGCAAAGACTCATGACCAAACCTTTGGCAGAGTACAGGGAATCATAAGAAAGAAGGGGAGTTAGTCTGATGGGGAAGTATAGGAGCTCCACAAGGACCAAATATATCTGGGCACAGGGTCTTTTCTGAGACTGACATTCAACCAAGGACCATGTATGGATATAACCTAGAACCTCCGCTCAGATGTAGCCTGTGGTAGCTCAGTAACCAATTGGTACCCCAAAATGAGGGGAACAAGGACTATTTCTAACAGGAACTCAATGACTGGCTCTTTGGCCTCCCCACCCCCGAAGGGAGGAGCAGTCCTGTTAGGCCACAGAGGAGGGCTTTGCAGCAGTCCTGAAGATACCTGATAAAACAGGATCAGATTTATGGGGAGGGGGTCCCCCCCTATCAGTGGACTTGGAAAGGGGCACAGTGGAGATGAGGGAGGGAGGGAGGGACTGGAAGGGAATGAAGGATCGGGACATGGCTGGGATACAGAGTTAATAAAATGTAACTGATAATAAAAAAATAAAAAATTAAAAAAAAACAACTGTAGAATCCATGAAAATATGTACCATAGAAGCTAGAGCCAGTGTTGTTCTAATTGTATAGTTGTATTGAACACACCTCCAGATGGTTCACTGAAGTGGGACCTTTGTGCCCAGTACTTTCTGAAAAGCCTTCTCCATGTCCTTGTTTCTCAGGCTGTAGATCAGAGGGTTCAGCATGGGGTTGGCAACTCTGTAATAGACAGAGGCCACTTTGACCACCTGCCGAGAGTTTTTGGAGTTAGGTATACAGTACAGGGAAAGTATGGTTCCATGAAATATGGTGTTGGCAGTCAGGTGGGAAGCACAGGTAGAGAAGGCTTTGCGACGTCCACTAGCAGATTTGATTTTTAATACAGTCACAAAAATGAACACATAAGCAGTGAGAATGATCAGTAGTGTGCTCACTTCATTGAAGGTTGCAAAACAAAAGAGCAGTAGGCTGGGGATGTGAATATCAGAACTAGAGACAGCAATGAGGGCAGTGTACTCACAGAAAAAGTGCTTGATCACATTAAATCTTGAAAACTTTAACTGAAGAGCATGGCAGAGGAGGATCAAGGTGGCAAATGAGCCCAGACATATGACCCAGTCACTAGAAGGATGCATAGCTTCGGTGACATGGCCACAGTATACAGCAACAGATTGCAGATGGCCACAAAGCGACCACAGGCCTTAACTGCTAGCACATAGGACTTGGTCACTCTGCCACACAGGACAGGAAGTACTGCAACATGCAGCTGAAGTAGAGGATAGTTTTATTAGCCAGGACCAAGTTCTCAAGCAGCTTGGGTGCGATGATGGTTGAGTAGCAGAAGTCAACAAAGGAAAGGTGGCTAAGGGAGAAATACGTGGGAGTATGGAACTTGGGTTCCATATTGATGAGCACTATCATCCCAAGGTTTCCCACTACAGTGACAACATACAAGAAGAGAAAGATAAGGAAAAGGGGAATCTGAAGCTCAGGGTAGTCTGTGAAGCCCAAGAGGGTGAAAATAATCTCTACACTTGCATTTCTTTCCATTGGCACCATAACTCCTATCATTGGACAACTGAGGCTGAAGAGTCTTCTCTTTAATACAAAATTATACAAGAAATGTCAAATATTTCTCAAAGATAATTGTTGGTATAATGTTCTTTTGAAATGTATACAATTTACCCTTGTTCATTCAAATGCTGATTTCTCCACTCCACTATCTGGTTTCAATCTGGACATTGCATTGTGATGCTTATTCTAAACATCACCTGTCTCAAGGCTGTGTAAACATGCCACCATTTGTTCTCTAAATTGTCAATTAAAACAAACAGCCACAATGCTGACAATGGAGAATATAGGGTGGGACATCCTGAAAGGGGAGGAGAAGGAAGCCAGTGGAAAGAGAGGAGAGAGAATCTGCAGGAGAGGTCTTGGAACCACGTGGAGAAATGAACTGGACCCAAGATATGACTAAAGCAAGTATAATGGGTGAATCAAAATGGTAGTAAACTATGTGGACTTGGAGGTTTAGGATGGAGTAACCATTGCCCAGCATTGTGCTCTAGGTTAATTAAATAAATCCCATTCTCTGTGTGTTGATTTGGGTATACAGCTGGTTTAGGACTAACTGCAGATTAATTAAAAGATGTGTCAATAATAAATATTAATCACCCACAACAGATAATATAGAATGCCATTCTAGTTTGATTATTCGTACAAATCTAAATCATTGAGATTTTTTTTTCTAAGAAATAAAAGATTAGAGAAATCTAAGAGAAAAGATGGAACACCATTTGGCCATGTTTTGTGTTAAAATATCACTGAGATCTAGGCAGACTTAAAAGAAGTTTAATGTTTTGTTAGCTAATTGCCAAAAGCAGAGGCAAAAAAAAATCTCTATGTATATACCCTTCTCTCCTGAATAGTACTGTCTGCATTAATGATTTCACAAAGAAAAAAATATCAAAGAGTCTCTCAGTTACAATGTCAGGGAAAGAACATTTTCATAGTAGCAAAAGAAATCTGAATAAACTTACTTGCTGCAAAGAGAGTTACCATCCTCCTGGTGCTCTGTGGACTAAAAACAGTTAGAAGAAAAGATCTTTTATCTTTACCTGGTATCTCTGGGGACTCAGACTCTAGAGAAAATCTAAGAATATATTCCATACAGGACCTGGGGCAGATAATTAAGATGAATATAAGATCTCATCTTGAAGTATTTATAACAAGGAGGCTTTCAGATGTAACCCATAGTAGACTCAGTCTCTATGTTGGGACCCTAGTAAAGGGAGACATGTCTTTCTCTGACATGAACTCAGTGGCTGACTTTATCACAGGCCACTGGGGAGTGTAGCCTTGCCAGGCCACAGAGGAAGACAATGCAGCCAGTCTTGATCAGACCTGATAGGCTAGGGTCAGATAGAAGGGAGGAGGACTTCCCTTATCAGTGGAGTATGGGAGAAGCATATGAGAAAAAAAAGGGAAGGAAAGTGGGACTGGGTGGGGAGGGAGAAGGTATAGCTAGGATACAAATGAATAAATTGTAACAAATAGATTAAAATAAATAAATAAGTAATAAAATAAAAATGCTTTAATACAATATACAGAAAACATAAAACTTGCCCACAATTAATGAAATTCATTAGTGAAAGCTACAATTAAATGACAATAGTGATGATACAGATTTTGTCAGCACATCATAGCACTTATGTAAACTTGCATGTAACTCTGCAAACTTATGTAGAATAGTAGTTTTTCAATGTTGCATATTTTGAGAATTTATTTTTTCAAGAAAAAAGAAGATGCTGGATAATTTTTCTGTTTCACATAAGTATCAAATTTATTTTGCCTATGTACTTCCACAGTAAAGAATACAGAATAAGAGAGGGAACAGGATGGAAGCCTACAATAGATGTCCTCTAAAAGACTCCACCCAGCAGGGGATCAAAACAGATGTAGAGACCCATAGCCAAATTTTGGACAGAGCACAAGAAGTCTTTTGTTAGAAGGAAGATATAGAAGGACCTGGAGGGGACAGGAGCCACACAAAGAATTCAACAAAGCCAAAAAAATCCTGGGCCCATCGGAGCCTGCAGATACTGATACATCAACCAAAGACCATGCATATAGAGGACCTATAGCCCCTGCTCAGATGTAGCCCATAGACAGCTTAGTCTCCATTTGGGTTCCCTAGTAAGGGAAAACGAAATGGTCTCTGACATGAGCTTGGTTGACTGCTCCTTGATCACTTCTCCATGTTGGGACAACCAAGCCAGCCCACAGAGGAAGAGGATTCAGGCAGTCCTTATGGGACTAGGCTAGGGTTAGGCGAGGGTCAGACAGTGGGTGAGGAGGTCTTCCCCTATCTGTGGAGTAGGGAAAAGGGATATGGGAAGGAAAAGGAGGGAGTTTGGGACCAGGGGGAGATAAGGGAGGGCCTACAACTGATATATAAAGTGAATAAATTATAAATAACAACAATAATAAAAAAAATGGGAAAATAGTAAGAGCTGGAGAGGACAGGAACCATACAAGGAGAGCAACAGAACCAGAAAATTTGTACACAGGGAAGTTCCCAGAGACTCATACTCCAACCAAGGACTATTCATGGAGATAACCTAGAACCCCTGCACAGATGTAGCCCATGGCAGTTCAGTGTCCAAGTGGGTTTCATAGTAATGGGAAGAGGGACTGCGTCTGACATAATCTGATTGGCCTGCTCTTTGATCACCTCCTCCTGAGGGGGGAGCAGCTTTACCAGGCCACAGAAGATGACAATGCAGCCACTCCCGATGTGATATGATAAACTAAGATCTGAAGGAAGGAGAAGAGGACCTCCCCTATCAGTGGACTTGGGGAGGGGCATGCATGAGGAAGGGGGAGGGAGGGTGGGATCGGGAGGGGATGAGGGATGGGCTTATGGGGGATTACAAAATGAATAAAGTGTAATTAATAGTAAAAAAATAAAAAAAGAAAAGAAAAAAAAACTAAGGGGTGGGGCTCTGAGATTGATTTCTGACTGCAAAAATACAAGAGGGGAAAAATCAGTAACCAATAAATTTTTACCTCAAAAAAAAAAGAAAGAAAATGGTGAAGTCAATAGCTTTTATTTTTCAAAGATCAATTGTTATAACGTGGTTATAGTAATAAACATTTTTATTGTGTTTTCTCTTAATCACCAGAAGTACAACGGACATTCAAAGATAAACTGTTTATGTTTTAAAATATATATAGAAAATATTCTTTCAGACAATTTATTTAGATCATGGTTTTCCTTCCCCCAGCTCCTACCAGATCTTCCATAAACCGCATTTACCCAACTCTAAACCTCTTCTTTCTCTCTCATTTTAGAAATCAAATAGGAAAACAAAAAGCAAACAAACAAGCCAGAAAAAAAATCATAAAAAACCACAAGGATAATACACAAACTTGTTTATTTTAGAGGCCTTTTTTTTTCAGACAAGAGTATCAGTATAGTAAGGAATTGGAAGTTATTGTGTTCTTAGTAAGAGATTAGGGAGTTCCCACTAATTGTGTTTGTTTCAGTTTGTGACAGTAAATAGTCAGCATTCTCCAGGGTCTGAATCCCCAATGTCGAGCAGTTAGATGCTCAGCATATAAAACGTGCATAAAGTATGTTTTCAAGGCCTCATGAAGAGCACCAATACGTGGTCAAACCGTTAGTACTTTGAAAAAATACTGAATTGTTTGCAAAATTTACTATTGTCATGAAAGAGTGTCTTTCTTAGCCTGTGGTGTCATTTGCATTGAGCAAGTGTCCACACCATTTACAATGAATAGCGAGAGCATAATTTAAAATTTATACTAGAAAAAGCTGTTTGGTGAATACTGTTATATTTGGGATATATTTTGACTTTAGAATTGTACATGTTTCAATTCATAATAAGTTTGGAAGGAAATCCTAATCTGAAACAAGAAAGAGTCATATCTGCATATTTAAACTAAAGGTATGTATTTTGGTTCTAAGCAAACTATGGTGAGCTCTAGAATGGTCTTAACGGTCTTTGCTTCCACTTTGTTCCTTAACCCGTATGAATTTAAAGGCATTATTTTTATTTAATTTTTACATAGCACCAATGTGCAATTATTCTTTTAGTAAATGAATATATATACACGATGTACATTTTATAATCAAAAATATTATATAGTGGTCAACAAGAAATATCATTAAGATTTTTTAAACCTTTTTATTTTGCTATGGACTTCAGACTTCTGAAAAAATATATTACACTAGAGTGTTATGTTTAGTATATAACATGTACCCTTACAGAGTTGAATACTTAGTATTTAATTTTTATCACTCCCCTCCTTCTCCTTGTGGCTGGTGTGTGTGTGTGTGTGTGTGTGTGATGCAGTGTAGGTGCCAATAGAGATTAAAGGAGGACATCAGATTCCCTGAAGCTGAAGTTTCAGGTGGTTGTGAGCTGCCTTCGATGGGTGAATTCTTTTTCCCTAGATTAGTCACACATACTCTTAATACTGAGCCATCTTTACAACAACAAAATGGAGATGTAAGATTATAAATAATGATTTAACTAATTATCAACATTAGCGATGGATGTAACAATGTCTCTAATGATGAGTAGTATCAGTGGCAGTGAAAATATTAGTTAAGTATTCTATTTAAAGATAGCTTGGTTAAAACCGTGTGTTAGAATTCTCTTCAGTCATGATGGATACTCTTACACAAACAGCGATGGAAATTTAGGGAGGAACAAAACAGAAAAGCTCATTTATTTCATTTCTGGTTTTATTTAGTTTTTACTTATTTTTTAACTTATACATAAAACTATGCATAGTGATATGGTACCAAGTTATAGTTCAATACCTGTATATAGTATATACTATTTAAATGATCCAAAGAGTAGCAAACTCTTGAAATACTCACTTGTCATGAACACATTTAAATGCATCCTTTGAACCTTGAAAACAAACTACATGTTATTGTTATCCACAGCTCCCGCTGTGTACCAGCACTCAAGAAACTCACTCCTTTCTCAGTGTAAATTGGTGTCTTGTCATATCTCCTTCCTTAGTTTGTGCTCCTTAACTTTCACTCTATTGTCAACTTCTTTGAGTTTAAAAAAAATCTGAACATTCTACTGTTCCAATCAAAATTTTACATTGTATTTGTCTTGTCATTATAGGTGTATTTCATTGATAATGTGAAGTCCAATTTAGTCTTATCAGTGCCACTGACAGAGTTTCACTCTTATGGCCAAGCAGTAAATCATCAGTTGTATTCCATATTCTTTTCAGAACCCACTTAGTAAAAGCCAAGCAATTAATTTGTTTCCAAACATTGGCAGTTGTGAATGGTGTTAGAGCAGGTGTGAAGTACAGATTTTTATCAACAGGCTGATTTCTTTTCCCTTTGATAAACTTGGAAGCTTGAATAACAGGTTATAAGACAGCCATGTTTACTAGATTATGTAATATCTATCCTCATTACACGATAACTGAGAAAGATTATACTTGTTATCATACCATTGCCAGGATTTTTCTCTTCTGTAATTTTGATAACAACCATTCCTATAACTGTGATCTATATGTATTTATACACATATCATACACACATATATAATTTTATTACTTATAGTTTATATTAAAATTTCCTTGGTGATGTTAGAAAATTTTTCTCTGTCTCTTGTGGATTTTTTATCTTCCCTTTAGAAATGTGTAATATTTGCAAATAGATTTTTTTTCTTTCAAATCTGGTTTCTGATTTTTCTGTTGATTTTTTTTTAAGTTTCTTGTGCATTATATATACTAACTTACATTGTATACTGCATTTTAACTCCTCCTGTAACTCTTTCTTTCAACTTGATTTTAATTTCTTTCTTCTTACAGGTTTCTTTTTAGTGTAATTTTCGTTCTTTGTGCCTTTGAAGGGTACAGTCTCTTTCCCTATTACAATGTTGTGAAATATATCTTCAATTGTATTTTTGCACCAAGATAAAGAATTTAAACTGATTTCATTGACCTAAAAAGAAAGATCTAACATGTCTTTATTATCAATAAAGGAGAATATGTTATCAAAGGTCTCAAGTGGTGTGCAATCTCTATTTCCACAGATGGTAACATTAAGCACAATGCCAGTTTGAGTTTAGTTACATACTTCATGTTATATATAAAATGATGTGATTGAAAGGAAAAACTGGGTGTTCACTTCTGTTCATGATACTAAATCACATTTTCATGTTTTCCACCTTGATTTTCTGAACCAGTCCTCAGGTATAATCATGCAAACTACTTAATATGTACATAGATTCTTTGTGAATAACTAAAACAAAAGCCCTTATTAACAAATCATGTATATCCTTTAATTATAAGTCTACATGAAGAAAGGATTTTAGTTTCTTTATATGACAGAGTATCTTTTCATTCCTTTATCTTTTCTCATTTTTAGTTCCTAATAAATAAGGTGTTGTTCTTTCCTATTTGATGAAATGGATTACAGATGGCCACACAAGCAGAAGAAAGCCATTGCAAAACATTTAGAATTTCTTTAATTCCATCTTTAAGAACACATTTTTGGCTGCTGAGACTCTTGAGCTTTCTATCCTATCAGAAGTTGGGAACCTGAATTAAGCAATGTCACCAGTGTTCTTCCAAAGCCACTTAAAATCCTAAAATGCATATGATTTAAAAATTAAGTAACAATGTAATATTTGTAGACTATATAAAACTGCATAGCACTGTGGATATGTGATACCTGCTTGGATGGACCAAATCTAGTTATTTTGCCACTACATTTTAATGTATATACTACAGGTATTGTGTTTGAGGATTCTTCTGACATGATTGCATGACTAAAACTATCCTGTTTAATGTTTTTGTCTTCAAAATGTGCTTTATTATCATAAAATTGTACTTTAATTGATAACTTTCTAGGATTATATACAGAAACATATGCTTAAATGTGTTAGTCATGCTAATTTTACCAGGTATTAAATTCTAGAGTTAAAAGAATAACCTACATTGCTGAATATCAAAGTCATTGAAAATAATACCAATCTGAAGTTGATGCAAGTGAGTATCCACTGAATTTTAGAATTCTTATGAAATTCTCATGAGGTACAATTCTCATGAATGAGAATAGACCTTCTCCTGTTCTTAATGAGCCTCAGCTAAAATTCTACCAAATCACAACCTCCCAGTTTGCTGCTTTAAATTATTCTCTCTTCACTGTATTTCCCTCCATAAGGGGTCATGCTGCTTAATGTGGGAAACCAGAGCTCTGTGACCACCTTCATCCTTTTGGGTTTCTCAGAATATCCACATCTAAGTGCTCCTCTGTTCTCCTGTTCTTTACCATCTACACAATTACTCTGATAGGTAACATGGGCATAATTGTGGTCAGGAGGATCCATCCCAAGCTCCACACACATATGTACTATTTTCTCAGCCATCTTTCATTTTTAGATATATGTTATTCCAGTGTATTTACACCTAAACTGTTAGAAATTTTGATTGTGGAAGACAGGACTATCTTTTTCAAAGGATGTATGACACAATTCTTTTTTATATGTGCATTTGTGATTACAGAAATGTTCATGTTAGCAGTGATGGCCTATGACAGGTTTGTGGCTGTTTGTAACCCCTTGCTCTACACAGTTTCAATGTCTCCTAAGCTCTGTGGTTTCCTTGTAGCTGGAACATATATGTGGGGTGTACTCTGGTCTTTACTATCACATATTCTCTTTTGCAACTCTCTTACTGTGGACCTAACATTATTAATCACATTGGCTGTGAGTACTCAGCCATTCTCTCTTTGTCCTGTTCTGACCCCACCTTCGGCCAAGTGGCATGTTTAATAATTTCTATATTCAATGAGACTTGTAGCCTCCTCATCATTCTAGCCTCCTATGTCATCATAGTTGTCACAATCATAAAGACACTTTCCAAGGGTGGACTCCAAAAAGCTTTCTCTACTTGCTCCTCCCGCCTGACAGCCATTAGCATCTTCCATGGAATCATTCTCCTTCTTTACTGTGTGCCCAACTCCAAAAATTCATGGCTTGTAGTCAAAGTGGCGACTGTGCTTTTCACTGTCATGATCCCCATGCTTAACTTCCTCATCTACAGTCTTAGAAACAAAGATGTAAAAGGGCCAGTCAGCAGACTCATAAGCTTAAAACTTCATTCTCACAGAGCATAATTTAAGCATATACATTACACATATAGGCATATTTATGACATATAAGTTGTTTATACTTTAGTCATAATTGAATTTATTATTTTTTATATATGATATATACTTTGTCTTGAATATACAATATAATAACATGTTTTCTTGTACAAATATAATGTATTCAGCTTTATTATATAGAAATATGTGAAGTTTCTATATCAAATATTTTAAAAATCCCTCTAATGAACACTAATGTAGAAGTTAGATTGGGAAAGGAAAATTACACAGCCAACTCTTTCTACTTATTTAAAATAATGTTTAATTTGACTTGTATTCAATAAATAATACAAAGATATAATTGTACCTGCATTTTACGAAGTTCAAATAACTATTTTTGAAACATTATTTTGATAACTATTATGAATAATTATTTTTGGTAAAACATGGCTAAAATTCCATCTTAAGTTATATAGTTCATGTAATGTCTTGTTTACAGTATGAAAAAGTGTGTTAATTTAAATAAGCATGCACTGTAAATACTAGCTACTATGTATACACTCACTTTTGAGTATCAACATGGTATAATAAGCTTAAAAATGTCTTAAAACAATACCATTATTAAGGAAATATTCTATTTATTCACAATAATGTCTGAATATAGCATATAAGATTGATATAAACACCAAAATAATAGATTATTGTTTGATCTCAAGCATCTTGAAATTACAAATAATATTCTCTTATGCAATGATTCTACATAAAGGATTCATCCAACAGGGGTTTGAAGCAGATGCTGAGACTTTGGGCAGAACTTTGGGCAGAGCAGGGAGTCTTATGGAGAAAGAGAAGGGTGGAAATAGAGGGGCATGGAGGGTACAGAAGGCCCACAAGGAAACCAACGAAACTAAAAAAACAACAACAACAACAACAAAAAACAAACAAACATGTGAGCCCAGGGGATCCTGTAGAGACTGATGCACCAAAGGAGGACCATGCATGGAAAGAACCTAGAAGCCCTGTTCAAATGTGGCCTATTGGCAGCTCAGTCTACATGCGGATCTCTGAGTGAGGGGAGTGGAGGCTGCCTCTATCATGAACTCAGTTGACTGCTCTCTGATCACTCTTCCCTGATGATACAGCCTTGCCAGACCAAGGAGGAAGAGGATCCAGGCAGTTGTAATGAGACTTAACAAGCTATGGCTAGATGGCAATAGTGGAGAACTCCCCCTTCCAGTGGACTAGGGAAAGGGGATGAGCAGAAGAGGGAGGTATTGTGGGTGTTGATGGAGGGAGCTTCAATCAGGATATATAATGAATAAATTCTGAAGAAAAAAATAAAAATTAAGAAAACATCAGTTTCTGTGACTCCTTTTACTTGTGAAATACATAAAATAACCAAGCTGTTCTTGTGTTGACTATTAACAACAGAATAGCTCTTTGGAACTTAAAGGAAGGAGTTAGATGAAAGCGTATGGGTTAGAAATGAGTGCTCCAAAGTCTCTCACTCTCTGTATATTGTCCCCTTGTGGATCTATTGTTAATTTCCATTTTCTGTAAAAACAACCTTCTTTAGTGAATGTTGAACAATGGACTGATCTATGGATGTCTTTAAGAGTCATTTTATATCTGATCCTAGCCTATCAGATTTCCTCAGGACTGGCTGCATTGCCTTCCATGTAGCCTGGTAAGGCTGCTCTCCCCTTAGAGGGAAGTGATCAGAGAGCCTGCCGCTGAGTTCATGGTAGAAACAGCCCTTGATTCCCTTACCAGGGAACCTATTGGGAGACTGAGTCTGTGGGCTAATCTCAGTGGACTAGGGGAGAGGCATAGAAGGAGAAAAGGGAGGGCGGGAAAGAGGCATTGGGAGGAGACAAGGGAGGGGGCCACAGCCAGGATACAAAGTGAAGAAACTGTAACAAATAATTAATAAAAAAAATAAGAATACAAAAAAAGTGTTATTTTATGTTATGTTCTTTTTTGGTTTTATTTATTTATTTACTTATTTATTATTATAATTTATTCACTTTTTATCACAGCTGTAGCCTGCTCCCTCATTTCCCCCCAGTCTTACCCTCCCTCTTTCATTTCACCCTATGCCTCTCCTCTAGTCCACTGATAGGGGAGGTCCTCCTCCCTTTCTATCTGACCCTAGCTTATCAGGTCTCCTTAGGACTGGCTCCATTGTCTTCCTCTGTGACCTGGCAAGGCTGCCCCACCCCCAGGAGGAGGAGGTCAAAGAACCAGCCACTAAGTCCATCTCAGAGACAGCACCTACTCCCCTTACTAGGTGACATACATGAAGACTGAGCTGCCTATGGGCTGTATCTGAGCAGGGGTTCTATGTCCTCTCCATGCATGGTCTTTGGTTGGTGCATTAGTCTCTGCAAGACCCTGTGGGCCCAGAGTTTTTGGCTGTGTTTGTCTCCTGGTAGAGCTCCTGTCCTTTCTAGGTCTTTCTATCTCCCTCTTCTTCCATAAGATTGCTTACACTCTGTCTAAGATTTGTCTATGAGCTTGAAGTGAAGGGTCTTTATTATGCTGAGGTATGTTCCTTGTATCTATAATCTCTCCAGGACTTGTCAAGAAAGAGTATTAGATTTTGTCAAAGTTCTTTTCTGCATCTAATGAGATCATATATTTTTTATTTTTAGAATTGTTTATAAAGTGGATTTTATTTATCAAGTTATATATGTTGAACAATTGTTGTATGTCCTGAATGAAGGCTACTTGATAATGGTCTAATTTTTTAGATATATGTTTTCATACTTTCAGCCTGAGCTGATGTCTATCCTTGATGGTAAAGTATGTTTCTTTGATTCAGCAGAAGTATGGATCCTGTTCTGACCCATTCTGTTAGTGTATGCCTTTTTATTGGGAAATTAATACCATTGATGGTAAGAGTTATTAACAAACAATATTTTCTCATTTCTGTTATTCGTGTATGTGTGTTTTCCTATTTGATTTGCTTTTCTGTCATTGTTTATTTCTACTGAGTCCTTGGATATGGTTAGCCTCTTCAGATTGAATTCTTACTTATCTTCCCTTTTATGGGGATGGATTTGTACATAGTCACTGCTTAAACTTAGTTTTATTATGCAATATATTTTTCTCTACATGCATTGTGATTAATGTTTTGCTAGATATATATTTTGGGAGGGTGTCTGTGGTCTCTTAGACTTGGCAGACAATCTTTCTAGGCCCAGTTGGCCTTTAGAGTGTCCATTGAGAAACAAATAGGCCTTATGTTAATTTGTCATTTTCACTTGAAGTAGTTAATCTTGTTTTTTATTCCATAAGTTTACTATTTTTTTTTTTTTTTGCAAGGGGACTTTATTTTCTGGTCCTGTCGATTTGATATTTTGTATGCTTCTTGTACTTCAATAGAGTGCTCCATCTTTAGGTTGTGAAAATTTCCTGTACTATTTTGTTGAAAATATTTTCTAAGGCTTTGACTTCATTTTGTTTAGTTTCCTTTATTCCTAATATTTGTAGATTTGAGATTTTCATAGTGCTCCAGATTTTCTAGATGTTTTGTCTCTGGAGTTTTTTAGCTTTATCATTTTTCTTGTCCAAGGTATTCATTTCTTCCATTCTTTCTTCAAAGTCTTAGATTTTCTCTTCCACCTCTTTTATTCTGTTCGTAAATCTTCCATCTGAGCTTCATTTTGAAGGGCCTAAAATTTTTATTTCCAGATTTCCCTTTGTTTCAGTTTTCTTCATTGATTTTATTTTTGCTTTCAAGTCTTGAACTATTTTATTCCTTTCTTTCCACTGCGTGTTTGTGATTTCATAGCTTTCTTTAAAAGATTTATTCATTTCCAATTTAAGGACGTATTTCATACTCACAAAGATCTTTCTATCTCCCCTTCTTTCATAAGATTTCCTGTACTCTGCTCAAAGTGTGGCTATGAGTCTCAGCCTCTGCTTTGATACCCTGCAGGGTAGAGTCTTTCAGAGGCCCTTTGTGGTAGGCTGCTGTTGTGTTCCCTGTTTGATGGTGTTTTTATGCTGCTGTCTCATCCTCTAGATTTGGTAAGATTCTACTGTAGGTACTGATATCTCCTCTTTTCTTTATTGGGTGGGTTTCTTTTCCTTGGGTTATTTGTCTTTTCTGGTTCTTGGGAGAATATGGTGGCTATACATTGCCCAGTAGGGAATGTTTCTAGATCCTGCCAAGTGTGAGTATTGAGGGTTCTAGAATATGTTCTTAGGATTTGGGAGCTGACATTTAGGTATAGGTATAAGCTAGAAGTAGTGATGGCTGAAGAAGGACACAGAAGAGAGGAAAGCAAGGTATGTACCCTGCTTTACTCTGCAGGTAAACAGAGTTTGCTTTGTTTCATTGTATTGGGCAAAGTGTGAGAAGAAACCAAAACAGGTTGTATAGTACAGATTTGGGATGATACTGGGGAATTGGTTTTAGAGAAGGGAGAAAGTGAGGGCTGAATCTCACCTAACTGATTCCCTAGCCTCCTTGCTTCTCCTACAGGCTTGGCCTGTGGTTCCCAGGGAATGCTAGTTGTAGTTAGGTCTTGGGAAAACTCAACGAGTGTCAAGTGAGGGTGGAAAAGAAGATCTGCATGATACACTGGAGATGTGGGTAGAAACAAAACAGCTCTTTAAACTAAGAATCAGAGAGGCTTTGTTTTGTTTGTTCCTTTTAGTTTGTTTTGTTTATAATTGTGTCACCAATTGGTTATCAAATACTAAATAGTCATATCTAAAACCACACACTGAGTAAGGTTATAAAACTGAGCAAATTATAATTAAGAATGTAAAGGGGTTCAAGATGGCAGCGACCAGCATGCACCTTATCTGAGGGGCATAGGATCTGAACCCCTGAAATTAGTGAGTGGAGGGACAGCTGAAGCCAGAACATGGACATTGAGACTTCCTGAGCAATTAGGGACAACCCATGAGGTGGGAGAGTTAGGATCCAGGTCACCCTTGGACATCTATGGGGACTTAGAGTTCTGAATATTCAACCTTCTGCACTCCCCCTTGCCCCAAGCATGGACCACCCTGCTTTGCAGAAGCACCAGTGGTTGCCCCAAGCAAACTCGAAGCAGGAGCCTCCATGCTCTGTGAGAGAAACAGCAGAGACAGATATCCCAAGTACAGGCCTCCCTGCCCAGTGGCCAAACAGTGGACACCACTGAGCTGAAGGATTTCCTTCATTCTCATTTGACCCTGTGGGCCCAAACCTGAGAGTAGAAAGCAGGGCTAACCCCTGTGCTTTCCGATTAGGTCTGCAAACAAATGAGTGTGCCTTCAAGTGAGTGCATTCACAGCCCCAGATCCAGGGTCCCTCTATGCTAGCAGCCAGACATTGGATTTCTCCCACCCACACCCCGAATTTGGGCAACATAGGGATCCTTGGGACAGTGTTCTCAACATTGAAGTCCCTGTTCTGTGGGTCTACCAGTGGAGTCCAGGCAAACAATTCCTGGAGCCCAGACAATCTGAACACCAGGAGGACAGTATGACAGGACTGTAGGCCACTGAGTAGTCAGGGCATCTGCACATGCTCATTGTGCCCCAGAACAGCACCAGCAACTGCACCTCCTCCCGTGCTTAAGCTCCACCCTCCAAGGCATCTATATGCTCTAGCACCCTCTCCCTCAAGACACACTTCCATGAACACATCGGTGCTTGTTCACATGTGCCTATACCTTCATCTCTTAGCTACAGCTGAAAGACCAAATACAAAACATCCTGGAAATCAAGGATACCTTGAAACGATGAAATCTAAGAATAATAGGAATGGCCAAAAAAGATTCCAGGTACTTTTTTATTTTTTAAATATTAATTACAGCTTATTAAATTTGTATCCTAGCTGTATCCTGCTCCCTCATTCCTTCCCAATCCCACCCTCCCTCCCTCATCTCCTCCCTGCCCTTTTCTGAGTCCACTGATAGGGGAGGACATCCTCCCTTTCATCTGACCCTGGTTTATCAGGCATCTTCTGGGAATGGCTGCAAAGTCCTCCTCTGTAGCCTAGCAGGGCTGCTCCCCCCTCTGGGGGTGGGAGGAGGTCAAAGAGCCAGCCACTGAGTTCATGTCAGAAATAGTCTCTGTTACCCTTATTAGGGAACCAACTTGGTTACTGAGCTACCATGGGCTACATCCAAGCAGGGATGAGAAAATGTCTCATAAAAGACCCCTGTGCCCAGATGTATTTAGTCCTTATGGAGCTCCTGTCCTCTCCAGGTCATACTAACTCCCTCTTCTTTCATATGATTCCCTTCACTCTGTCAAAGGTTTGGTTATGAGTCTCAGTATCTACTTTGATACACTGCTAGGTAGAGTCTTTCAGAGGCCTTCTGTGGTAGGCTCCTGTCCTGTTACTTCTTTTCTCCTACATCCATTGCCTGTCCCATTTGTGTTTTTAAGTGATGACTGATCATCTTACCTCTGGTCCTCTTTTTTGTTTATCTTCTTTAGATGTATAGATTTCAGTATGTTTATCATATCTTATAGGTCTATATAAGTGAGTATGTACCATGTGTGTCTTTCTACTTCTGGAATACCTCATTCAGAATGATCTTTTCTTGATCCCACCATTTGCCTGCATATTTCATGATTTCCTTGTTTTTAATTGCTGAGTAGTATTCCATTGTGTAAAAGTACCATAATTTCTGTATCTATTCCTCCATTGATGGACATCTGGGTTGCTTCCAGGTTCTGACTATTACAAATAAAGCTGCTACACACATGATTGAGCAAATGTTCTTGTTGTGTACTTGAGCATTTTGTATATATGCCTCGCAAAGGTATAGCTGCATCTTGACGAAGCGCTATTCCTAATTGTCTGAGAAAGCACCAGATTGATTTCCAACGTGGTTGTACCAGTTTACATTCCCACCAAGCAATTGAAGAGGGTTCCCCTTTCTCCACAACCTCTCTGGCATGTGTTGTCACTTGAGTTTTATATTTTAGCCATTCTGATGGGTATAAGGTAAAATCTCAGAGTCGTTTTGGTTTGCATCTCTCTGATGGCTAAGAACATTGAGCAACTCTTTGTTTCTCTGCCATTTTATATTCTTCTACAGAGAATTGTCTATTTAGCTCTGTACCCCATTTTTAATTGGATTGCTTGATTTGTTGCTTTTTAACTTTTTTAGTTCTTTATATATTCTGGATATCAGCCCTTTGTCAGATAAAGGGTTGGTGGAAATCCGTTCCCAGTCTATAGGCTGTCTTTTTGTTCAGATGACAGTGTCTTTTGCTTTACAGAAGCTTTTAAGTTTCATGAGGTCCCATTTATTGATTGTTGTTCTTGGAGCCTGTGCTGTTGGTGTTCTGTTCAGGAAGTTGTCTCCTGTGCCAATGAGTTCTAGGTTCTTCCCCACTTTTTCTTCTAACCGATTTAGAGTATCTGGTTTTATGTTGAGGTCTTTGATCCACTTGGACTTCAGTTTTGTGCAGGGTGATAAGTATGGATCTATTTTCATTTTTCTGCATGTAGACATCCAGTTAGACCCGCACCATTTGCAGAAATATTTTCAAGAAAATTATAGAAGAAAAGAATTCCCAACTTAAAGATAGAGATATCCATAAACTCACAGGAAGCCTACAGAACATCATATAGAGTAGACCAGAAAAGAAACTTCTCATGTCACATCATAGTTAAAACACTAAATCTACAGACCAAAGAAAAAATATTAAAAGCAGGAAGGAAAAAAGGCCAAGTAACATATAAAGGTAGACCTATCAGAATCTTACCAGACTTCTCAACAGAAACTATGAAAGCCAGAAAGGCCTGGGCAGATGTTTTTCAATCTCCAGAAAGACCACAGATGTCAACCAAGACTACTAGATCCAGCAAAGCTTTCAATCAACATAGATGGAGAAAACAAAATATTCCATGACAAAACTAAATTCAATATCTACATACCATCCAGCCCCATAGAAGATAATAGAAGGACAACTCCAATCCAAGAAAATCAACTACACCCAAGAAAACACAGGATATAGATAATATCACAACAAAAAATTAAAGCAAGCATTGAAACACAGGAACAATAATAACTGTACTATAAAAGGAACTAACATTCATTGGTCACTATTATCTATAAACATCAACAGACACAACTCTCCAATAAAAAGACAGACACTAACAGAATGGTTGCAGAAACAGGATACAACATTCTGCTGCGTCCAAGAAACACACCTCTGCATTAAAAATAAACACTACTTCAAAGTAAAGGGCTGGAAAAAGGTTTTTTAAGCAAATGGACGTAGAAAACAAGCTGTGGTAGCAATCTTAACATATAATAAAATAGACTTTCAAGCAAAATTAACTAAAAATGATGAGGAAGAAAAATCCACAAGGAAGACATCACAATCCTGAATATCTATTCCCCAAATACAAGAACATCTGAATTTGTAAATGAAACATTATTAAAGCTTAAATCACACATCGTTCCCAATACCTTAATAGTGGGAGACTTCAACACTCCACTCTCAGGAAGGGACAGATCATCTAGTCAGAAGCTAAATAGGGAAATAATGACACTTACAGTAGTCCTAAATCAAATGGACCTAATAGATGTCTACAGAATTTTTCAGCCAAACACAAAACATGCACCTTCTTTTCAGTACCTCACAAAACCTCAAAAATTGACCATATAGTTGGGCACAAAACAAGCCTCAACAGATACAAGAAGGTAGAAGTAATCCCTTATATCCTATCATATCACCATGGCCTAAAACTAGAGATCAACAACAACAGAAATAACAAAAGCCTACGTACACAGGAAAACTAAACAACTCTCTACTCAATGACAAGTTGGTCAGGGAAGAAATGAAAAAAGTAAATAGGGACTTCCTAAAATTCAATAGAAATGAAGGCACAACTTCCCAAAACTTATGGGACACAATGAAAGCATTGCTAAGAGAAAAATTCATCACACTTAGTGCCTCAAGAAATAAGTTTGAGACATCTCATAAAGCAACTTAACCACACACCTAAAAGACCCTAAGAGAAGAAAAAAGAAGCAGACACACCCAAGAGGATTAGACAATTGGAAATAATCAAACTCAGTGCTGAAATCAATGAATTAGAAACAAACAAACAATTCAAAGCAGCAATGAGACCAAAAGCTGGTTGTTTGAGAAAATCATCAAGGTAGACAAATCCTTAGCCAAACTAACTAGAAGGCAGAGAGAAACTAGCAAAATCAGAAATGAGAAGGGGGACATAATGACAGACACTGAGGAAATCCAAATAATCATTAGGTCTTACTACAAAAGCCTCAGTGCCACACAATTTGAAAGTCAAAATGAAACGGAAAATTTTCTTGATAAATTCATTTTACCAAAATTAAATCAGGATCAGGTAAATATATTAAGTAGTACGATATTCCACAAGGAAATAGAAGCAGTCATCAAAAGACCTCCCTTCAAACAAAGCCCAGGGCCTGATAGTTTCATAGCAGAATTCTACCAGACTTTCAAAGAAGTACTAATTCCAATTTTCTTCAAACTATTCCACAAAATAGAAACAGAAGGAACTTTACCAAACTCATTCTATGAAGCCACCTTGATACATAAACCATACAAAGACCCAACAAAAAAGAGAACTTCAGACATATCTCTCTTATGAACATTTATGCAAAAATACTCAACAAAATCCTTGCAAACCGAATCCAAGAACACATCGAAGATATCATCCACTATGACCAAGTAGGCTTCATATGCAGGTGTGGTTCAATATATGGAAATCCATCAATGTAATCCACCATATAAACAAACTGAAGGAGAAAAAACACACAATAATCTCCTTAGATGCTGAAACAGCATGTGACAGAATCCAACATCCATTCATCTTTAAAGTCTTGGAGAGATCAGGGATACAAGGAACATACCTAAACATAGTAAAGGCAACATACAACAAGCCTATAGCCAACATCAAATTAAAGGGAGAGTAACTTAAGTCAGTCCCACTGAAATCAGGGAAAAGGCAAGGCTGCCCACTCTCTCCATATCTCTTCAACATAGTTCTTGAAGTCCTTGCTAGAGCAATAAGACAACTAAGGGAGATCAAGAGGATACAAATTAGAAAAGAATAAGTCAACGTATCACTATTAGCTGATGATATGGTGTACATGACTGACCCCAAAAATTCAGTCAGACAGTTCTTCAGGAAAGTGGCTGGGTACAAAATTAACTAAAAAAAAAAAAAAATCAGTAACCCTCCTGTATACAAAAATCCTAAAAGGGTGAGAAAGAAAATAGTGAAACAACACCCTTCACAATATCCACTAATAACATAAAGTACCTTGGTGTTATTCTAACCAAGCAAGTCAAAGACCTATTTGAAAAAAAAAAAAAAAAAAAAAAAAAAACCTTCAAGTTTCTGAGGAAAGAAATTGAAAAAGATAACAGAAAATGGAAAGACCTCCCATGATCATGGATTGGTAGGATGAACACAATGAAAACGGCCATCCTCCCAAAAGCAGTCTACAGATTCAATGCAATTCTCATCAAAATTACAGACATAATTCTTACAGACCCTGAAAGAACAATTCTCAATTTCAAAAGGAAAAACAAAAAATCCAGAATTGCTAAAAACACTCCTGTACAGGGTTAAGGCTTCTCATAATATTTCCTATAAGCCCACACCTGTTTGTCTATATCCCCCATTTTTATTCATTATTAGCCAGATAGAGCCAAGTAATTGTGGTAATGATACTTGCTTTTTTGCCCATTGCTGGAATGCTAGTGAATTTAGGTATGCCCTGGTTACTCGCATGCCTCGCTGGGTGCCTGTGCCCGTTGATGCCCCTCACGCTATGACTCTCTTCAGACAGAAAAGGGATCTTGGAACTACAGCCACCATTGTTACTACCATCTCATTGGCGGCTGTTGGAGCTACCACCGGGGCATTAGCCATGAGTCATACTGGGCAGACTGCTCAGACCCTGAATAATCATTTAGCCAATGTAGCTCATGCCTTAGTTGTACATAAAGGAATTAATGCTCAACTAAAAGGAAGCTCGATGGTGTTCAATCAGAGGATTGACCTCGTGCAGGAGCAAATTGATACCCTATGGCAAATCGCTCAACTTGGCTGTCAATGAAAATATGCTGGACTTTGAGTCACTAGCATATAACATGAGAATTTTTCCTGTGCTGCAAATCTGTCTAAACAATTGTCGAGCTATATTTTAGGTAATTGGACTGGAGAATTCGATACTACGATGGAGCAGCTGAGAGTGGCCATTGTCACAGTAAATTCTACCAGAGTGGATGCAGGACTAGCCACAGGATTATCATCATGGATTGCTGCAGCCATGAATCATCTGAAGGAATGGGCGGGCATGGGAGCGTTAGCAGGCCTTCTGGTGTTGGTCTCCTTGGTTTGCCTGTGGTATATATGCAAGATTAGAGTCTCACAACAGTGTGATGCAGCCATGATCATTCAGGCCTTTACAGCCATTGAAGCAGGACATTCTCCCCAAGCATGGTTGGCTACCATAAAAAGCTAAAATGTTATGCTCAGGATGCGAGGCTAAGCACTGCACTCAGGGTCAGCCGCTTTGGACCCAGAGAAGAGCATGTCTGATTGCATGCGGGTTGATACCCCAGGTCCCGCCTCTGAGAAAAAGGTATCAGACGGGTCTGATGCTCTTTGGGTGGATGACACCTAAATGAACATCGGTACAAAGTCCCAATTTATTTCTAATATCAGAGATCAGACCTCTACTCTTGCCTGATGCGTCTAAAACAAAAAGAGGGAACTGTAGAGAGCTGCGGAATGCTGTGCCTTAAAGATGGAGCTGGTTTCCGCCTTCCACCTTCCCGATGGTGAGTGCTCTCTGTCACGAACAACTCCACATTTGGCTAAGGCTGAGGATCTGGCTTGCTTCCATGTATGTGGACCTATCTGCATTGCCCACGTGGCACGCCTGGGTTGGCTACCCAGAGGCTATTTAAGCTGTGGGCTGGCTTTCCCCAGGGTCCGAGGATTGTTCAAGGTTCCTGAATAAACTGCATTGAAAAAAAAACACTCCTGTACAACAACAGATCCTCTGGAGGTATCTCCATCCCTGATCTCAAGCTGTACAGAGCAGTAGTAATAAAACTGCATGGTACCAGCAACAAAACAGAATGGTGAATCAATAGAACCAAACAGATGACCCAGAAATAAACCCACACAACTATGGACACTTGATTTTAGACAAAGAAGCCAAAACCGTACAATGGAAAAAAGACAGCATCTTCACCAAATGGAACTGGTCCAGCTGGATGTCCACATGCAGAAAAATACAAATAGTTCCATACTTATCACCCTGCACAAAACTAACAAAGACCTCAAAATAAAATCAGACACACTAAATCTGTTAGAAGAAAAACTGAGGAGGAGCCTTGAACTCATTGGCACAGGAGACAACTTCCTGAACAGAACACCAACAGCACAAGCTCTATGATCAACAGTCAATAAACGGGACCTCATGAAACTGAAAAGCTTCTGAAAAAGCTTCTGTAAAACAAAGGACACTGTCCTCTGATTCTTACAATCATTTGGCCTCTCTTCCACTATGTCCTTGAGTCATTGGATTAGTACATGTGTTGTAGATGCTCCATTTATGAGTGAACATTCCACAGTCACTTTTTTGTATTTTGACCAGTCGTGAGTCTCCGTATTCACTTCTATCCCTCATTTAAAATGGTGAAGTGTAAAAGCTGCACTAAGTATCTATCAGCTGATGAATGGATAATAAAAAATGGTACCTATGTACAGTGGAATTTTATTCCATTAAGTTGCAACATTTATAAATGTGTGAGTAGAAATGGAAAATATTATAGTGAGTGAGATAACTCAGACCAAGAAAGAAAAATGCAAATTGTACTTCACTTTTAAGTACATCATTGTCCTTGGTTGGGGTATACTAAAATCCCAGCTCAGATGTAGCTCATATACTCAGTCTCCAAGTGGCTTCCCCAGTAAGGGGAGCAGGGGCTTTCTCTGTCAGGAATTCAGTGACAGGGTCTCTGACCTCCCCTAGGGGGAGCAGCCTTGCCAGGCCACAAAGGAAGACAATGCAACCAGTCCTTATGAAACCTGATAGGCTAGGGTCAGATAGAAGGAGAGGAGGACCTCCCTTATTAGTGGAGTAGAGGAGGGGTATAGGGGAAGAAGATGGAGGGAGGGTAGAATTGGAAGCAGACAAGGGAAGGAGGATGAGACAGCTGGAATACAAATTGAATAAATTGTAATAAATGACATTTAAAAAATTTTAAAAATAAGTAGATCATTGCTTCAGATCTTTAGTGTCTTGTTTGTTGCTTGTTTTAACTTAGAATATCTATAGAAACCAGAGAACCCTAAAAGAATAATGAGTGGGGAAGAAAAATATTTTAAAGGAAAAATATGGGAAAATGTAGCTTGATATGAATAAGGATAATGGTAGGGGAAAATGTAGATGTGTAAAAGGAACAAAGGAGAAAACAGCAGTGACAGTGGAAATAAAAACTAGCAGTTGAGAATGGGTCAGATAGAAGGGGAGGTGATCCTCCTCTATCAGTGTTCTAGGGAAGGGGCATGGGAGAAAATGAGGAAGGATGGGTGGAACTTGGAGGAGATGGAGGAGGCTACAGCCAGGATACAAAGTGAACAAATTGTAGTAGGTAGATAGATAGATAGATAGATAGATAGATAGATAGATAGATAGATAGATAGATAGATAGATGTTTAAATAAGATAGTAAATGTTTAAAAAGCTAAAAAGCTACATGGTGCTTGCTATTTAATAAACACTCTAAAAATTAAATTGTCTGGATTATTTGAGTCACACACTTATTTGTAACTGTCAGCATTATACTGTTTATGGTGATGTCCTAATCATTTTAAGAGAAAATGTAAATAAATAAACCATCATGAATTATGACACAGTAAGCATTGGTGACCACATACAAATATGAGCATCCTGAAATGCACCTTTTCTTATAAAGTATCTATCATAATAATGCCTGTGCATGGAGCTTTCCCTACAAGATGTTGTGCTATACAGCTTCAGGGTTATTATTTAATCTATTGTGCTTCCACTCATTGTGTAATGTGACATACCATTGTAAATCAAGGATAAGGAAAGAACAATTCTGTTAACACACACACACACACACACACACACACACACACACACACACACTTTACAGTTCACTTCATCACATTTCATAATGTCCCTCTTCACACCCGTCACCGCTTTAGTCATGCCTAGGTACAGAGACAGAATGTAAGTTATGTCTCTATTCTCTTTTAACAAACAATTCTTTCAAACACAGTTGGGCGTGATGTAAAAATATACTAAAATGTTGCATGATAATAGTCAATATTTTCTTCTCTACTCGTGTTTGTTTTCAGCATGTCTGATAAGTATTTATTTAGTGCACTATTAGCATTTGGTATTTTGGAATCAAACAATTAGCTTGTGCACAGGGTTCCAGAACAGTTTTATTACTTATTACTTTTATAACTCATATGTCTTCATTGGGTAAAGTGAAGATGTTAAAGATGGAAAAAATAATAAATTTTGAATTCTACAATATCATGCTACTTAAACATTATGCAACAAAACATCACTTTTACTATCATATCCACCTCTAATCTGTATTTTAATTTGCCACTTTTATTCTCAAATGCCCTTTGCTAAAGGAAGAGATGATGTAAAAAGTATTATGTATAGGATAACTAGTAAAGAAAAACTTATGTAACAAAATATAAGAGCGGTATTTAGTTCTCCATTCAAGTTAAGATCACAATGACTTAGATGTTAAAATACTAAGTCAACATTGAGGATGTAAAAGGTCACATTAGTGGCTGCAGAGTACATTTTTGAATGACCCCAAAATATTAAAACTTCTGATTTCTCCCAATTTTCAAATTATTGATATAAGTAAAAGTAACTAAATACTTTGGTAAATGAATTAACTTGACATTTTTTTTCTTGAATGCATTATGCACATGAGTTTTTAATTAAAAACATCATTTTACCTCATAGACTTTTATTCTTTTTTAATGTTTATTTTTTCTTAAAAATTTATTAATTATATATCCCAATTGAAGCTTAATAATCATTATCTGGTGTGTATCTACCTGAAAACATTTAACATGATCTCTTTACTTGTCTATTCTTTGCACAGAAACTTATAGAGTCACACCTATAAGTCATGAAGAAGAAAAAGTGAACCCCCTCCACTGATACTCTAACCATGACCATACAAGAATTAATAAATACAGAAGAGTTATATTATAAAAATATGATGTTTAGTTGGGAATTTTGAAAGAAGAGACAAGTGTTTCGTGAAATGATGACTGAAAATCACCAGAGTTGAAAATTTTGTTTCAGAAAGCAAAGAAACAAGATAGAAAACAAAACAAAGAGAATATGGCCAACATTAGAAGAGAATGTATTTCAGTTTCACTGATGTGTGGTTTCACTAGGTGCTACAAATCTTAGGTTTAAGCTCTGTTTAACATCTGATATGGATGTATGTGGTAACAAGGGTTCAGAATTAAAAGTTCAGCCTTTATTAAAGCTGTTGCTGTATTCCTCAGAGAGGGGGAAAACAGAATGGGAAACTAATTAATCCTGATTACATACAGAACAGTAAACACAGACTCTAACACATTTAAAAGCAAACAGCATGATAGGAAAATAGTGGAATGTGCATATTGTCCAGGTACTAGAGATAACGGAAGGAAAAAAATCTGAGGTATGTTTTTCAATGTCTACATTTAAGTAACAGAAAATATAGCACCTTGTTTTCTTTCTTAAAATGGGATATCAAGTCCCGAGAAAACAAATTCTGAGGAATATGTCAAAAAAATAATAGTATACATTGATGTCAGTTAAATACAGATTAAAATCTAGTAGCCATTGTGTCTTTTTGCTGTACTTGAGATTTTAATTGCTTTCATTTGTACTTACATAACTTTATAATGATTTCAATAATTCAATAATAATAATAATCAAAGTCTCTTTGTAAAATAACTCCATAAGTGGTATGCACATGCATTTTTCTGTTTTGCTCAAATAATAAAAAACATTACATATGAATTACACATGAAAATCCATGTAAATTCCATAAGAACCATATGTCATAGACTTAGTATGGAAAAATCAGATTCATTTACCACTGTACATAAACAAGTACTCTCTGACATATACCTGTAAAAGCAAAGATAAACACTGGAAACAGAAGATGTGTTTTTCAGAAGCCCCTTAAGTTTGTAAGCATCATCAGGTTATTCACAAACCAATGATTCAGAAGTATTGTGTAACATTTTTTTTTTAACATTGGCTCAATGACTTTCTGTCACAAGAATTTAGTGTTTGGAGTCTGGAGAGTCTGATCCTCAGATCACAAAAGCAATGAGTGATGGTAAATGAGGGTGATTTAATGAAACAGGTGTCATTAAGAAAAAGTAGCAGACCTATAACAGCTATTTCCATTAATTTATTTATTTTTGATGTTATGATGAGAGGTTAACTGTAATTCTTTATTAATATGATGAATGTGATCTTTTGGTTCAAATTTATGTAATGTTTAGTTTTTCATAATTTTGGACTTTATATTCAATTTTGTTGTTTCTTACAGATGAATTGTGATCTGTTAACAAATTTTAGGTTTCTCAATTGATCAAGAAAAATTATGTTTGGAATTATTTACCAATATAGATTAAAAATTATTAACTTCTCTCTTTTAATATTTGGGGAATTTTTAATAATCATGCCATTTAAGAGCGATTTGTGTCTAGACTATCTACCAAATATAATGAATACAAGCATAATGAAATTAGATTCTGAATGTGACTACAGTTTCTTGGTTAGAAAAATTAAATCCATATCTATGTATTTTTGATTCTTTCTGCAACCATTTGGGAAAAGAACCAAGAAGAATGGATAAAGGAAATTGCTCTTCAATCACTGAATTTATACTACTGGGAATTACTAGAAACCCTAGCATGAAAGTGGTTCTACTCATTGTGTTTCTTCTCATCTATCTCATTATTCTTGTGGCAAATGTTGCAATGATAGTTTTGATCAGAATGGAGCCCCAGCTTCAGACACCAATGTACTTCTTCCTCAGCCACCTCTCTTTCTCAGACCTCTGCTATTCCACTGCAGTTGGACCAAAGATGCTGGTGGACCTACTGGCCAAACACAAATCTATTTCTTTTGTTGGCTGTGCCTTGCAATTTTTCTTCACCTGTATCTTTGTAGATGCTGAATGCATGCTGCTGGCAGTGATGGCCTTTGATCGATACAAAGCCATCAGCAATCCCCTGATGTATGTAGCAGAGATGTCTGGTAAATTTTGCTACCAACTCCTAGCTGGAGTTTACCTAGTAGGAATGGCAGATACCGTGATACATACTGTAATGACCTTTAGATTATGTTTCTGTGGATCTAATGAGATTAATCACTTTTTTTGTGACATCCCTCCTATTCTGCTACTGTCTTGCTCAGATACACAGGTCAATGAGTTAATCACGTTTATTGTTTTTGGTTTCATTGAACTGACCACAATCTTAGGAGTCCTTGTCTCATATTGTTACATCATCTCATCAGTCTTAAAAATTGGCTCCACTAAGGGTAAGTTTAAAGCTTTCTCCACGTGTGCCTCTCACTTAATTACAGTTGCCATTTTCCAAGGAACACTGCTTTTCATGTATTTCCGTCCTACTTCGACTTATTCTCTGGATCAAGACAAAATGGCTTCACTGTTTTACACCCTGATAATCCCCATGCTTAACCCTCTGATTTATAGTCTGAGGAACAAAGATGTAAAAGAGGCCCTGCAGAAACTGAAAAATAAAATAAAATAAAACAAAATATTCTTTTAAATAAATATGCAGACACTAAAAATTATGATTTCATGCATATGTGCAACCATTTCAATAACAAAAAATGCCATAAAATATCTCAATCCTAAATTGGTTAATGAATACATTCTTAAGTCAGAACATACCTGTGGTTTGTGATTCCTAATGCTTTATATATTATTGTTTTTGTCTTCAGGATACATAAAACTGCTATTGGAGAAATTCTAAATTGTTTAAATAATCCTAAAATGTTGGTTTTCATCACTGAATATATTTAGTTTGAAACTCTTACTGATTCAGCTTATTTGTATCTTGAGTTCAAATGGTTTTGTGCTAACAAAATCTTCAGTTTATTAAAAGTCATATGTCTTTGTTAAATATATTTCATAATAAATTAGATATTTGTATTCAAAAGGCATGATATTCTAACTGCTAGCAAAATCTTCAAGTCTCCACCATTATGATGACAGGCTCTTTTGAAACAGAGATGTTTACTTTGGGGAATAGAAAATGACAGAAACAAAGAAGAAAAAAAATACTCCAGATGTAGGAGGTGACAATTATCTACCTAAGGTAGGCAGGAAAATTAATCTTCCTCAAAAATAAGTTTCAGGTTAAAAAATAAATAAATAAATAAAAAGGTGCAAAATGTCTCATTTCCACAGTTGTTGGTGACATTGATCATGTTCTGGAGAATTTCTTAAATACATTGATTGTACTTTGAGCACATTCCCCCTACAATCCTCTCTTTTATCTCTTCCCCTTCTTCTTTCTCCCACTTGATAATTTGAATATCTTCCTCTTTGAAACCTCCATCCAGATATTGTATCAAATTTTAATAAATTTTTTACTGCATTCTTATTATTTTCCTACTGATTTGTTTTGATTCCATAGTAGCTATGATGTCTTGGGTTTTTGCATATGGTATAATTAATATAGTAAAATATGTACAGGATAAAGGTTTTCAGGTTAAGAATCACAAAAAATCTTGGTTAATATAACTGCTATTATTTGATGTTTGTATGTTGTATTCATGACTACTAATATCAAATTATATCTGCCAAAGTTTTCACAGTTTTTATATAAATTAAAAATAAAATAATAGAAAAGAAAACGAAGTGCCGCTATAAGGTTCCAGCCATTTCTGAACTCAGACACATCCTGTCAATATTTTTTTCTTTTCTTACGACTTCTAATTCATCATTAATTATTCACACTGTAATTCATAAATAATATTCTCTTAAGCACATCGTTCTGCTTATTAAACATTTATCTCAGGCATGATGCTGAAGAGCATCTGTGTTCAGTGTTTTCTGTTTGTGATTCTAACTCCTAAATTGTGACTTAGAAATAATGTGGAAATAATGTGGATATATATATATATACACATATATATTTATATTGATATATATGTATTTGTATTTTTATATATGTATGTATTTGTATTTATATATATATATGTTTAACATATTTATTTTAAAACCCAATCCACATAACAACAGTATGATATCTTAGTAGGTATCAAGTTATAGATAATATAGCATTATATATATCAGATGTTTAATAGGTTCTATGAAAAAATAATATGGGTTCTGATGTATGTAACAAACCATATATCCATTCACATTACTTACATAGAAAGAAAAAAATTCATCTCCTTACTTAAGACATTTTCAACCACTTCATCTTTCTCTGTTCAAGTTTATTAAGATAAAACAATGAGGAAGATAGGTGATGTCATGGGAATAAGACCACACATGAAAGATAAGTTCATGACACACGACATAGTCGAATAAAACTCTAACTGCAGCTGCATCTCCTGTGTGGTTTTCTTCTGGCTTTAATTACTGTATCCTGTGTGAACACATTCCAGAATGGTAATACATCACAGAGAATCTTCTGTTTTGCAAAGGAGCATTTAAGGGATGCTCTGAAGAGTGTCAGAATCATGATAAAAATCTATGGAGAAGAATGCTTCTTTTGGAAAATTATTTTAAATTTTCCACTTATGTTACTTGTGTTAAATATATCTAGCCATTTAGAAAACATTTTTTTTTTGGTCTCTCCAACAACTCCTTCCAGATACTTCCAAAATCCATACTCACTTTACTTCAGTTTTTTTTTCTCTTAAGAATAAAATAAAATCAAGCCCACAAAAAACAAACAAACAAACAAAAAAACCGGTAGGAACAAACAAACAAACCCCACCAAAACAAAAGAAAAAGTGCAAAAAACAAAAACAAAAAAAACCCACGGAGTCTATTGTGTGGTAGTCAACTACTCCTGGGCATACAGCCTGCTCTAGAGTGTGGTTAAAAGACCCTTTGGTGAGAACTAATTTTCGCTTTCCCAGTAGCTATCAATTGTAAATTGCTTCTTATTCATGGGTGGGAATTTGTGTGTACCTCTGATACTCATTTCTGGAATTTTGTATGTTTTTCACCATTGTAGGTCTTGTGCTGTCACTGCCACTGTGAGTTCATACGTGAATCACCCTTGTTGTATCTGGAAGACACTGTTTCTTGCTGTCATTTGTGCTGCCCCTCACCTACCCAGATAAAGTATTTATGCTGCAGGTATAGACATAAAGTCATCCCCGGAGGCTAAGGGTTGGTGGTTTCTGAAGAGGAGCTGCTTAAATGTTTGGTTGTTTATCTGGCAAATTCGTCTGTTGAAAAAGTAGGTGAGGAAGTTAAGGACTATAGGAGCAAAGAAGAGTAAGAGGGTAGTGATTACAAGGAGTCACTAAGCCATCTCAGGGAGTCAGAGTTAAGTGTTGTCTGTTTAAAAAGCCTGTTCAATAGTTTGGTTAACTTGTTAACATTTTTTTTTTCAAACAAATCAGATTCATTGATATGACGGCAGTATTCTTCCCTGGGAAATAAGCAGGTACCTCATTTTTCTATGTCACTGATCTAAGGCTCAGTAGTGCTACAAGGAGACCTGACCTAGGAAATTAAATTGTCATTGAAGGGAGGCAAAAGACCCAGTGGTGGAGTCTTGAGTGAACTATATCTTAGTTTCAAAATCATGGGCAGTGAGAACCAAGGGTTAAAGGGCACCACAGGATGTGCCTATCAAAATGGTGGTTAAGATAAAATCTAGAAAGTTCTTTTTTTTTTTTCAATGCAGTTTATTCAGGAACCTTGAACAATCACTGACCCTGGGGAAAGCCAGCCCACAGCTTAAATAGCCTCTGGGTAGCCAACCCAGGTGTGCCACGTGGCCAATGCAGATAGGTCCACATACATGGAAGCAAGCCAGATCCTCAGCCTTTAGCCAAATGTGGAATTGTTTGTGACAGAGAGCACTCACCATCGGGAAGGTGGAAGGCTGAAACCAGCTCCATCTTTAAGGCCTAGCATTCCGCAGCTCTCTACAGTTCCCCCTTTTTGTTTTAGACGCATCAGTCAAGAGTAGAGGTCTGATCTCTGATATTAGAAATAAATTGGGAATTTGTACTATGTTCATTTAGGTGTCATCCACCCAAAGAACATCAGACCCGTCTGATACCTTTTTCTCAGAGCCGGGACCTGGGGCATCAACCCGCATGCAATCAGATTTGCTCTTCTCTGGGTCCAAAGCGGATGACCCTGAGTGCAGTGCTTAGCCTCGCATCCTGAGCGTAACATTTTAGCTTTTTATGGTAGCCAACCATGCTTGGGGAGACTGTCCTGCTTCAATGGCTGTAAAGGCCTGAATGGTCATGGCTGCATTACGCTGTTGTGAGACTCTAATCTTGCATATATACCACAGGCAAACCAAGGAGACCAACACCAGAAGGCCTGCTAACGCTCCCATGCCCACCCATTCCTTCAGATGATTCATGGCTGCAGCAATCCATGATGATAATCCTGTGGCTAGTCCTGCGTCCACTCTGGTAGAATTTACTGTGACAATGGCCACTCTCAGCTGCTCCATCGTAGTATCGAAATCGCCAGTCCAATTACCTAAAATATAGCTCGACAATTGTTTAGACAGATTTGCAGCACAGGAAAAATTCTCATGTTATATGCTAGTGACTCAAAGTCCAGCATACTTCCATTGACAGCCAAGTTGAGCGATTTGCCATAGGGTATCAATTTGCTCCTGCACGAGGTCAATCCTCTGGCTGAACACCATCAAGCTTCCTTTTAGGTGAGCATTAATTTCTTTTTGTGCAACTAAGGCATGAGCTACTTTGGCTAAATGATTATTTAGGGTCTGAGCAGTCTGCCCAGTATGACTCATGGCTAATGCCCCGGTGGTAGCTCCAACAGCCGCCAATGAGATGCCAGTAACAATGGTGGCTGTAGTTCCAAGATCCCTTTTCTGTCTGAAGAGAGTCATAGCGTGAGGGGCATCAACGGGCACAGGCACCCAGCGAGGCATGCGAGTAACCAGGGCATACCTAAATTCACTAGCATTCCAGCATTGGGCAAAAAAGCAAGTATCATCACCACAATTACTTGGCTCTATCTGGCTAATAATGAATAAAAATGGGGGATATAAACAAACAGGTGTGGGCTTATAGGAAATATTATGAGAAGCCTTAATCCCCTCGTTGGAACATCCTGCATCAGTTCTAGAACTAGCAGTGGTGGTTTCCGAGGTCTGAGTAGGTTCAGGAGACCATTGCCCCCAGGGGCGAGACGTGCTCCATGCCAATTGACTAACTCCATGTTTTCCTCCACTTTTGAAAGTCATTTAAGGTTCTTAAATTATTTTTTTCCCTTTTTTTAAAAATTTTTCATCAATTACACTTTAATCATTCTGCATCCCCCCATAAGCTTCTCCCTCCTCCCCTCCCAATCCTACCATCCCTCCACCTTCTGCTTGCATGCCACTCCCCAAGTCCACTGATAGGGGAGGTTCTCCTCTCCTTTCTGATCTTAGTCTATGAATTCACATCAAAAGTGGCTGCATTGTCCTCTACTATGGCCTGGTAAGGCTGCTCCTCCCCAGGGGGAGGTGATCAAAGAGCAGGCCAATCAGATTATGTCAGAGGCAGTCCCTCTTCACATTACTATGTAACCCAATTGGACTCTGAACTGCCCTGGGCTACATCTGTGCAGGGGTTCTAGGTTATCTCCATGAATAGTCCTTGGTTGGAGTATGAGTCTCTGGGAAGACCCCTGTGTTCAAATTTTTTTTTGTTCTGTTGCTCTCCTTGTGGAGACCCTGTCCTCTCCAGCTCTTACTATTTCCCAGTTCTTACATAAAATTCCATTCACTCTGCCCATCAGTTGCCCATCAGGCTCAGCATCTGCTTTGATAGTCTGAAGGGCAGAGGCTTTCAGAGGCCCTCTGTGGTAGGTTCCTAGGTTGTTTCCTTTCTTCTTCTTCTTATGTCCATCCTCTTTGCCTTTCCGGATGGGGATTGGACATTTTTGTTAGGGTCCTCTCTCTTGCTTAGTTTTTTTAGATGCACAGGTTTTAGTGGGTTTGTCCTATGTTGTATGTCTATATGAGTGAGTATATACCATGTGTGTCTTTTTGCTTCTGGGAAAACTCACTCAGGATGATCCTTTCCAGATCCCACCATTTACCTGCAAATTTCATGATTTCCTTATTTTTCATTGCTGAGTAATCATTCCGTTGTGTAGATGTACCACAATTTCTGCATCCATTCTTCAGCTGAGGGGCATCTGGGCTGTTTCCAGCTTCTGGCTATTACAAATAAAGCTGCTACAAACATGGGTGAGCATATGTCCTTTTTGTGTACTTGAGCCTCTTTTGGATATATGCCCAGTAGTGGTATGGCTGGATCTTGACGAAGCGCTATTACTAGTTGTCTGAGAAAGCGCCAGATTGCTTTCCAGAGTGGTTGTACAAGTTTATATTCCCACCAGCAGTGCAGAAGGGTTCCCCTTTCTCCACAACCTCTCCAGCATGTGTTGTCACTTGAGTTTTTGATCTTGGCCATTCTCATGGGTGTAAGGTTCTCAGGGTTGTTTTGATTTGCATTTCCCTAATGGCTAGTGAGGTTGAGCATTTCTTTAAGTGCTTCTCTGCCATTCGGTATTCCTCTACAGAGAATTCTCTGTTTAGCTCTGTTCCCCATTTTTTAAGTGGATTACTTGATTTGCTGCTTTTCAGCTTCTTTAGTTCTTTATATATACTGGATATGAGTCCTCTGTCAGATAAAGGGTTGGTGAAGATTCTTTCCCAATCTGTAAGCAGTCACTTTGTTTTGGTGATGGTCTCCTTCGCTTTGCAGAAGCTTTTCAGTTTCATGAGGTCCCATTTATTGATTGTTGCTCTTAGAGCCTGTGCTGTTGGGGTTCTGTTCAGGAAGTTTTCCCCTGTACTGAGTTCTAGGGTATTTCCCACTTTTTTTTCAAGCCGATTTAATGTTGAGGTCTTTGATCCACTTGGACTTCAGTTCTGTGCAGGGTGACAAGTATGGATCTATTTTCGTTTTTCTACATGAAGACATCCAGTTAGACCAGCACCATTTGTTGAAGATGCTATCTTTTTTCCACTGTATGGTTTTGGCGTCTTTGTCAAAGATTAGGTATCTATAAGTGTGTGGGTTTATTTCTGGGTCCTCTGTTCAGTTCCATTGATCCACCATTCTGTTTCTATGCCAGTACCATGCAGTTTTTAAAACTGTTGCTCTATAGTACAACTTAAGATCAGGGATGGAGATACCTCCAGAAGATCTTTTATTGTAGAGGATTGTTTTAGCAATTCTGGGTTTCTTGTTATTCCATATGAAGTTGAGAATATTTCTTTCCAGGTCTGTAAAGAATTGTGTTAGTAATTAAATGGGCATTGCATTCAATCTGTAGTTTGCTTTTGGTAAGATGGCCATTTTTACTATGTTAATCTTCCCAAGCCATGAGCATGGGAGATCTTTCCATCTTCTCATATCTTCTTCTAATTCTTTCTTCAGAGATCTGAAATTTTTTTCATACAAGTCTTTGACTTCCTTGGTTAGGGTTACTCCGAGGTACCTTATGTCATTTGTGGCTATTGTGAAGGGTGTTGTTTTCCTAATTTCTTTCTCAGCCCTTTTGCCTTTTGTATACAGGAGGGCTACTGATTTTTTTGAGTTAATTTTGTATCCTGCCACTTTGCTGAAGGTGTTTATCAGCTGTAGGAGTTCCCTGGTAGAGTTTTTGGGGTCACTCACGTATACTATCATATCATCTGCAAATAGTGATAATTTGACTTCTTCCTTTCCAATTTGTATCCCCTTGATCTCCTTCAACTGTCTTATTGCTCTCGCAAGGACTTCCAGCACTATGTTGAAGAGATATGGAGAGAGTGGCCAGCCTTGTCTTGTCCCTGATTTCAGTGGGATTGCTTTAAGTTTCTCTCTGTTCAGTTTGATGTTGGCTATAGGCTTGCTGTATATCTCCTTTACTATGTTTAGATATGTGCCTTGTATCCCTGATCTCTCCAATACTTTGAACATGAATGGGTGTTGGATTTTGTCAAATGCTTTTTCAGCATCTAGGGAGATTATCATGTGGTTTTTTTCTTTCAGTTTGTTAATATGGTGGATCACATTGATGGATTTCCGTATATTGAACCACCCCTGCATACCTGGGATGAAGTCTACTTTGTCATAGTGGATAATATCTTTGGTGTGTTCTTGGATTCGGTTTGCAAGTATTTTATTAAGTATTTTTGCATCAATGTTCATCAGGGAGATTGGCCAGAAATTCTCTTTCTTTGTTGAGTCTTTGTGAGGTTTAGGTACCAAGGTGACTGTGGCTTCATAGAATGAATTTGGTAATATTCCTTCTGTTTCTAATTTGTGGAATAGTTTGAAGAGAATTGGTGTTAGCTCTTCTTTGAAGGTCTGGTAGAATTCTGCGCTGAAGACATCTGGTCCTGGGCTTTTTTTGGATGGGAGACTTTTGATTACCGCTTCTATTTTTGGGGGGGATATAGGACTATTTAGTTGATTTACCTGGTCCTGATTCAGCTTTGGTAAGTCAAATCGATCAAGAAAATTGTCCATTTCTTTTAGATTTTCAAATTTTGTGGCATATAGACTTTTGAAGTAAGTCCTAATGATTGTTTGGATTTCCTCAGTGTCTGTAGTTATATCCCCCTTTTCATTTCTGATTTTGTTGATTTGGGTGGTGTCTCTCTGCCTTTTAGTTAGCCTGGCTAAGGGTTTGTCAGTCTTGTTGATTTTCTCAAAGAACCAGCTCTTGGTTTCATTGATTCTTTGAATTGTTTTATTTGTTTCCAATTGATTGATTTCAGCCCTGAGTTTGATTATTTCCAGCCGTCTACTCCTTCTTGGTGTGTCTGCTTCTTCTTTTTCTAGGGTTTTTAAGTGAGCCATTAGGGTGCTTGAATGAGCTGTCTCGAATTTCTTCTTGAAGGCACTTAGTACTATGAACTTTCCTCTTAGCACTGCTTTCATTGTGTCCCACAAGTTTGGGTATGTTTTGTCTTCATTTTCATTGAGTTCTAGAAAGACTTTAATTTCTTTCTTTATTTCTTCCCTGACCCAGCTGTCATTTAGTAACAAGTTGTTGAGTTTCCATGTGTGTGTAGGCTTTTTGTTATTTCTGTTATTGTTGAGGTCCAGCTTTATTCCATGGTGATCAGACAAGATACATGGGATTATTTCAATCTTCTTGTATCTGTTGAGGCTTGCTTTGTGACCCACTATATGGTCTATTTTGGAGAAGGTTCCATGAGGTGCTGAGAAGAAGGTAAATTCTTTTGTGTTTGGGTGTAAAGTTCTGTAAATGTCTGTTAGGTCCATTTGATTCATGACCTCTGTCAGAGACATTGTTTCTTTGTTTAATTTCTGTTTGGTTGACCTGTCCTTTGTTGAGAGTGGGGTGTTGAAGTCTCCCACTATTAATGTGTGGGGATCTATATGTGCTTTAAATTTTATCAATGTTTCTTTCACAAATGTGGGTGCCCTTGTATTTGGGGCATAGATGTTCAGGATTGTGATGTCTTCCTGGTGGAATTTTCCCTTGATGAGTATGAAGTGTCCTTCCCCATGTCTTTTGATTAATTTTGGTTGAAAGTCTATTTTATGAGATATTAGAATGGCTACTCCTGCTTGCTTCTTGGGTCCGTTTGCTTGGAAAGTCGTCTTCCAACCCTTTACCCTCAGGTAATGTCTGTCTTTGTGTCTTAGGTGTGTTTCTTGTATGCAACAGATTGTTGGGTTTTGTTTACATATCCATTCTGTTAATCTGTGTCTTTTTATTGGAGAGTTGAGTCCATTGATGTTGAGAGAGATTATTGACCAGTGGCTGTTAGATCCTTTGAATTTGATGTTGGCTGTGGTCTTACGGTTGTGTGCTTGGTTGCTTTTTGTTTTACTGTAGTGGGGTTATTTATTTCCTGTGTTTTCTTGAATGTAGCTAGCTTTCTTGGGTTGTATTTTCCCTTCCAGTGTCTTCTGTAATGCTGGATTTGTTTGTAGGTATTGTTGAAATTTGTTTTTGTCATTGAATATCTTGTTTTCTCCATTTATGAGGACTGAGAGTTTTGCAGGGTATAGTAGCCTGGGCTGACATCTGTGTTCTCTTAGGGTCTGCATGATATCCGTCCAGGCCCTCCTGGCTTTCATAGTCTCTGTTGAAAGTCAGGTGTGATTCTAATGGGTTTGCCATTATATGTTACTTGGCCTTTTTCCCTTGCAGCTTTTAGTATTTTTTCTTTGTTCTGTATACTTACGGTTTTGATTATTATGTGGCGGGAGGATTTTCTTTTCTGGTCAAATTTGTTGGGTGTTCTGTAGGCCTCATGTATTCTAATTGGCCTCTCCTTTAGCTTGGGGAAATTTTCTTCAATGATTTTGTTGAAAATATTTTCTGGGCCTTGGAGAAGGGAGTCTTCTTTTTCCTCTATACCTATTATTCTTAGGTTTTGTCTTTTCATATTGTCTTGCATTTCTTGGACGGTCTGTGTCAGGAATTTTTTAGATTTAACATTTTCTTTGACAGATACATCGATTTTCTTCCATTGTATCTTCTACACCTGAGATTCTTTCTTCCATCTCTTGTAGTCTGTTGGTTATGTTTACCTCTCTAGTTCCTGTTTTCTTCCCTAGATTCTTCCTTTCCATTATTTCTTCCATTTGTGTTTTCTTTAATTTTTCCAAATCTATCTTCAGGCCTTGAGTTGTTTTGTTTACTTCCTTCACCTGTCTGATTGTACTTTCCTGTTTTTCTTTTAGTTCCTTCAACTCTGTTTCTTTCATTTCATTCAGTGTTTTAAGCATTTCCTTTCTAAAGGCCATAAACTGTTTGGCTGCAGCTTCCTCTGTTTCTTTATGGATGGCAATATTCTGTTTGAGTTTATCTTCCTGTACGTCTTATTTGTTTCCTCTGTTATCATCTTCATGAGCATACTTGTTAGGTCATCTTCTTGGATTTCAGTTATGGTGGGGTGTCCAGGGCTACTTGCCCCTGGGTAACGGGGTTCTGGAGATGCCATATTGCTCTGTGTTTTGTTGCTTGAGCTTTTACGCTGTCCTCTACCCATTGTGCTATCTTAGATGTTTGGGTTTATTTTCTGGTGGTTCCTGGGAATCCTGTGGTGGAGAGAATCCCCTTTGCAGATAGCTGGTTTTTCCTGAAGGATGTCTTCTCAGCTTTTTAGGTATAGTCCCTGAATGGCTGGTGTTTTTTCAGGAGTTGCTCACCTCAGGGATATAGACCTGAGTGGTAACTGTGGTCTTTGTTAGTCGAGAGGGTTCTCCTCTCAACCAGGGAAGTCCTGAGGGCAGCTGCCCTGTTTCTGGGTTTCTTGTTGTAAATTTAATGATCAGCTGCTGTGACCCAGTTGGACATCCGGTGCGCATCAACTGTTTGTGCCTGTGTATGGAGCACAGCTGAGTGATGGCGCCTCGGCCCCACTGGTCTGCTATACTTTTTCTAGGGAAGGATTGGGTGATTTAGGTCAGTACAGTTTCCTTCCTTCCCTGTGGATTCTCTGGAGACACAGACTCCCAGTGTCTTTTTTTTGCCCTGGTGCACACTGCTCAGTGTCAGCCAGCTGGCTGGCCGCAGAAACTGCCTGTGCCTGAGCACAGCTGTGTGATGGCGGCTCAGTCTCTGCCAGCTGTCTGGTGCACAGAAACTGCCTGTGTCTGCCTTTGCGGCCTATGGGAACCTGGGTGCCTCCCTAAGCTGGGTAATTTTCCGGAGACCTTTTCGGGGTGGGGGTGTCGGCTGAGTGCTCTGAGATCAGACCAGCCATTTCCCTCCCTGTGTGTTTGCACCGGACAATGACTCTCATTCGCTGGTGCCCTGGTGCCCACAGTTCTATCTCAGGCGGCAAGTCAGGCGCACAGGCAGGCAGGGCTCAGTGCCGGAACCTGGGTCCCTGGCTCTGGCTCCAGGCTGGCTCCTGGGGTGCCCGTGGACCCCGAGTCTTTTCCAGGGGATGTCTGGGTGACCTAAGGCCGGTCCCAATCGTTTCCTGTACCCTGGGGTTATCTCTCGACTGAAAATTCCACTCTCTGATAGTGTGGTGTGCATGGTTCAGTCTGGGACCATGACCAGAGACACTGGCTTGTGGCTCTGGGCTGGGGCTGGGGCTGGGGCTGGCGGCGGGCAGCCAAGCATCTGGCAGAACCGGGATCTCTTCCGAGGCTTAGCCGGGTGAGTTAAAAGCTGATTGAATCCCCCACCGTGGGGTATCCTCTCACCTGGGAAACACAATGACTGTGTTTTATGGCCCAGAGTTCTGATTGCTGGTCACTGTGCTGATCCTGCTGTGCTGTTGCTCAGAATGAGAGTCCTCCCGGCGCCGCCATCTTGCCCCTCCTCCAGGTAGAAAATTCTTGAGAAAAGCCAGCAGAACTCTGGTCGGTCCATGTAGAATTAGTTAGGGATGACCATCGCAAGAAAGCAAGGTTTGTTCATGTTTGGAGCTATACAGTTAGAGAGACTCCAACTCCCATTTTACCAGAACAGCCTTCCATGGGGAGTCTTCCTGAGAGCTGAAATGCAGACCTCTTGAGAGCAGGGATGACACTATGTGTTAGGAGAAAGAGAAGGAAAATAACCAAGTTTTCTTGGTAGACATAGATAAGTTCAGAGATTCTAGTTCCTACACAGGGACCTGGATGGCTGAGAGGAGATAGGTATTTGTCCCTAAGGGAGAAGAGGTAACAGCACTGTTCTCAGTTGGGCTTACAGCTAAGAGGAGGCATTGTAAGAAAGAACAAAAAAAACAGGGGAATCTGTCATGAGAGGAATTGGTGAAGTTGAGCAGAGAGCTTCTTGGATGATCTGGACCCAAGGGGCAAACTGGGGAAATGGGAGAGTACAGAGGTAGGTGGTGAGGTAATTTGATTGTATCAGAGATCTTTGTGGGTGCAGCACCTGTTCGGAGTGTTAGATGTCTGTACGAATAGCAGAGTCTAGGGACCAGTTAGCAGTAGATCTTAATTGTGCCTGCAGGTGTGGACTAAATGCTGTAAAGCTTACCTGAGACCTCAGTGGCCCATCTGCTCTCCCATGGATCTGTTGTATATTAGAAGTTATTTATTGATTTTCTTAAGTAGCTTAAAGGAGCCTGAATAGAGTCCAGTACTGCATGTCCAATGAACTCTACAGGACCTCCCCTCCATTCAGGGTATGTAAGTTTAATCAACGGTCAAGGAGGCATGATGCTTGGGGATTTTGAAATAGAGCAGAGCTAGATAGAGATTGTTACTGGGATACTGCATCCAGTAGTGGGACAGAACTAGAATCCTTTTGGCCAGTGAGGGCTTCTTTTACTTGGAACTGCCAGGTATACTGGCTATTATGTAAGTGGAGGAGAAATAGAAATGAAAAGAGAAAGATCTTGCTTGGGAATAGGGAGCAATGAAAGACAGGTTTTTCTGAGGTCCTGTGAGTGAGGGTGAAAATATGGAGTGTGGCAGACGAATGGTGTGGGAAGAAAGCAAAATAAAGGGTTTGATGGGACATGTGAACCCAATATGGGATTTCTGAGTCTAACTGTGGTTTTAGTAGTAAGCACCATGGTATAGGGGCCCTGCCACTTGGATTTGACTGATTGGGAGGGGCCAAAAGAATGTTATCTCCAGGTTGTAGTGGGCAAGCAGGAAGTGGTGTGGGGAGAAGGTGTTAGAATGTGTCCAGATAAATGACTGAATAGTCTGTAAGAGAGGAAGTAAGAGTTCTTCAGTTATAGGAGGGCAAGACATGACTGAGAAGGGATGCCTAAGCATGGGTTCAAAAATGGGGAGACCATGTGGTTTGGTGGCATATTTTAGAAGTAAAGGAATGCTAGGAGGAGAAAGAGTGTGCTTAAATCTAAATGTAGTTGGAGACAAAGTTTAGTCAGGGTTTCTTTAAGTATTCTATTAGTGTGTTCTGCCTTTCTGAAAGATTGAGGGTGGTAAGAGATATAGAATTACCAGGGAATCTCTGGGGCTCAGGTAAAAGCTTAGATAATTTGTTAGGTGAATTCAAGGCTGTTATCAGATTAGAATGGGGGGATTCTAAATTAGGAGATAATATTAACTATTAAAATATTTATTATAATTGTTGGCATCTTGTTGGTTGTAGGTAATGCTTCAATACAGGCAGAAAAATTATTAATGCAGATCAGGTGATATTTAAAACATATGACAGTACACAATTGTGTAAAATTGACTTCTGGTCACACCTGGTTATAAAAAAAATCAGGCTTGGTTGGTCAGGAGGCATCAGACACTAAGGCATAGCCAACAATAAAAGGTGGCCTTTCTGAAGGAAAGAGCTTCCATCTGTGTAGAACATAAGGTCAGAAGTAGGCAAATAACCTTCTGTGTGTGTGTAGGGTGAGGCATAAGACCTTTAGGGTTTCAGTGCATAAGTGAAAGGTATTGGGAAAGAGTAGAGTGGAAAGGTTTAGTGGTGGACAGATCTGAAAGGAGAGAAAAGTGTTTTCAATGAGAGAGTTTTACAGAAACAGAATGTAGGAAGGCAGAGAATAGAGTCTTTTATAGGTGAGAAGAGGGTTATGGGAGTACATAGTCAGTGGAATTCCCAAGATTAGTTTGTTAGATTCAGTGATGAGCAAAGAAGCCATGGTAAAGGATGCCATGTTTTCTACCATGATAGCAGACTAAACCTCTGAAACTGTAAGCCAGCTCGAACTAAACATTTTTTTTATAAGAACGACTGTGGCATGGATGTTTTTTCATAGTAATAAAACCCAAACTAAGATAAATTTTTCAGCCAATATGAGGGTATTGAAGGGAGAGGAGGTGGCCCTGAGAAGGTCTTTTGATAGGAGGGTCTTAATGATTGGGTTCATTATGCAGAAAATAGATAGTGGCTGAGAACACTGTGGTCTGGAAATACAGATAAACAGAAGGTGAATTCTGATAGTATTGTTTTTATGGTATGAGATCAAAATGGGGGAGGTGGTGTTCCACACCTTGGTTTTGATAATGAAAGGGAGTAACAGAAAAGGTGTGTGAGAGAATGAGGCAGGTTGAGAGCTGGCTGCTATAGTCTCTTTGGTAGCAGGAGACAGTAGAGGTACAGAGGTGTCTGTGGCAAAATTCCTAGGGTATAAAGTAAAAGTTGTGCCCGATTTGGAGTCTTGGCCAAGGAAGGGAACTGGACACAAGGAGATAAGGAGGAACAACTGGGAGAAGATAAGGCTGTTGAAAGCACAGGCCAGGAAAAGTATCAGGAGATTTAAGAAAGTAGGATGGGGCTTTTGTGAGCTGCATATGAGCACTGACTCCTTCCCACTGTGCCAGGATTTAAAGAGAAATGCTAGCAGAAGGCTAAGGAGGGGGTATATCAGCAGGGTCAAAGGCAGGGTATTTGGATTCAGGGCTAGAGAGAGCAGAGGCAACTGGCAGAAGTTTTGATGAGTAATAGGATGTGAGATGGAAAATAGGAAGTATAAAAGGAAGGCTTGGACTGAACGTAGGAGAAGGTGGAGACATAGGTGTTGGAGGAGGACCTTGTGCACTATGTTTTCAGATGCTGATTTCAGTGCTCTGAAAAGAAATGCTCCCCAGTTATCTCTGATTGGTTAATAAAGATGCTGAAGCTGTGACTGGGCAGAGGAGAGGTAGGTTGGGCTTAGGTTCTGGGGCTTTGGAAGCAGGAGAGAAAGGAGTTGCCATGGTGCATGATGGACGATGAGCACATGGCCATGAGGGCAGACTGATGCAACAGAAGCAACATAGACAGGACAACTTATTGGCAAGTAACTTGGGATGTGTAGCTGGGAGATAACAAAATAGCTTAAAGGGTTGGTACCTATTCAATGCCAGTGTTTTAGGTTTATAAAATAAATCATAGTCCTTCTTTGTCACTTCTATTGGGAGCTAACCTGGTTAAAGAAAAAAAAGTTTCTTTATTAATTCCATGTTACACATAAGGATCTCTCTCCAGCTGCATATGCATTCACAGAAATTGTACAAGTCTCCATTAATGGCATTGGAATTAAAGAAGTTGTTAGGTGTCTATCTATTTGATTATCTAAGGGGTATAACTGCTAATCTTGAGTGAGATGCACAAATCTAGAGGAATTAATGTAAAATGTGAGTTTGAGTCACTTGAGGTTGTCAAGGGAAGAGAAAGGAAGGGAAGCAGTAGGGATGGAGGTGGAAGTCCCCACTGAAAGAGGCAATCATAGTCTGAGGTCAATGTCAAAGACATTGCTGAAAGGGCAGTCTTGAACTTTGAGGAGGAAGTCATAGAAAGAGGATGCATTGTAAAACTAACATTTATTGGCCTGATGTAATTGTCATCTCAAAGACTTACTGCTGAATAAGCTCACCCTTTCTAGTTCTTTTCTGAACTCTGGCCGGCTGGCTCAACTCAGCTGTTATGGATCAAAACTCTTTTCCACGTTCTCTGATATAAACTTAGCTTTTGACTGAATTGCTTTGCTTGGCCTCAAACTAACTCTGGTATTCTGTTCTAATCTTCTGGCTCCTTCTCATTCTCTGGCTCAATCTATCTTCACCTGTGTCCAGCTTGTTCTCTCTGCAATGTGTCTCTATAAAACTGTCTTCATAAAACTGCTTCATTCCTCTCTTTCTCTGTACTGCTCTCTTAAGTCACCTCTCCTTCCTCTCTCTTCTCTTTGCCATTCATAAGAATCTCCAACTCTTTCTGTCAAATATTTCTCTGACTCATCGCTTTGTCTGCCCCTCAATTAGAAGTCATTTTCAAACATGGCTGCTTATATAGACTAACCATACTTATATTGTTTGGAATTAGAGTTGTGTACTAAAAACAACTAGCCAGAGTAGCCATGCTCTGGATTACAGTTCTTCTGCAGGGGCTCTCCATGATTCTTTCAACAGGAGGAGGGAGGAATGTCTATGGAAACTCAGATACCTGTTGGCAGGATGCCGAAATTGTGGTACATCTATACAATGAAGTATTACTCTGCAATGAAAAATAAGGAAATCATGAAATTTGCAGGTAAATAGTGGGACCTGGAAAGGATCATCCTGAGTGAGTTGTTCCAGAAGCAGAAAGACACACAAGGTATATACTCACTCATATAGACATACAATATTGGATAAACCCACTAAAATCTGTACATCTAAATAAACTAGCAAGAGAGAGGACCCTAACTAAAATGCTCAATCCCCATCCTGAAAGGCTAAGAGGATGGACATTAGAAGAAGAAGAAAATAGGAAACAACCTAGGGACCTGCTACAGAGGGCTTCTGAAAAGCCTCTGCCCTGCAGACTATCAAAGCAGATGCTGAGCCTGATGGTCAACTGTTGGGCAGAGTGAATGGAATTTTATGTAAGAAGTGGAAAATAGTAAGAGCTGGAGAGGACAGGAACTCCACAAGGAGAGCAACAGAACCAGAAAATTTGAAAACAGGGGTTTTCCCAGAGACTCATACTCCAAACAAGTACCAGGTCATGGAGATAACCTTGAACCCCTGCACAGATGTAGCCCATGGCAGTTCAGTGTCCAAGTGGGTTACATAGTAATGGGAACAGGGACTGCCTCTGACATAATCTGATTGGCCTGCTCTTTGATCACCTCCCCCTGAGGGGGGAGCTGCCTTACCTGGCTAGAGAGGACGACAATTCAGCCACTTCTGGTGAGAACTGATAGACTAAGATCAAAAAGAAAGAGAGGAGGACCTCCCCTATCAATGGACTTGGGGAGGGGCATGCATGCAGAAAGGGAAGGGAGGGTGGGATTGGGAGGGGAGAAGGGAGGGGCTTATGGGGGGATACAAAAATGAATAAAGTGTAATTAATAAAAGTTAAATAAAAAAAAAATTAAAAAAAGGTTGCTCAGAGAACTCCACTGTGGCAGCTGAACACCATGTTTGGGTCCATTTTTTAGATCCCACAGAACAGAGCAGGGTTGCCAGAATATCAAACATTGACTGTTCATGTCAACTTAAGTTGCAGGGTAGGCTCTCCCTGCAGTTGGCAGGTATCCCTACTGCCAATTGCCAAGACACCTTTAGAACAGAGCTGTAATCCTTTTGCCAAAGCAGAGTTTTCACTGTGGGTAACTCCTCCTGCCAGATTAAGAATATAAGACTTTAGCTGTGGCAAATACTCGCCTTGCAGATTTGAGCTATTATACTTGCCTTGGGGAAACTTTTCCAGCAGCTGGAGCAGAGCTTCCAGGTGAGGCCCTACAACACTTACATCAAAGGTAGTCACTGGGAGTGTTTGGGATAACTAATAAGAGAAAAACTCAACAATTAGCCATTGTTGGTTGAAGGAAGCAGGAGCTGGATGGTCAAAGAAGTACAATTGTGTCAGGGGTCTTTTAAACAAATCTGAGTCCATAATAGTGAAGTGACCCCAGATTCTCAGATTCTCAGCACACACACACACACACACACACACACACACACACAAATATTATTCTGAGAAAAAAGTGGGAGGGCTTCCTCTGAATCAGGCAGAGTCAACAAGGGCTGATGCCCTCCTGATACATGGAAGTTTTAAGGGCTCTAGCAATGAAAAGAAAAAAAAAGGTGGCAAGGTGTGTGTGTGAGGGGGTAAATATTACTATCTGAGAGAGGGCTTGGAGTGACTGTCTTAGATTGGCTAGGAAGAGAACAAACAATATGAGGTAGTGGGCTTTTCTTCATGTAGCCATTTTATAAGGTAGCATGCAAAGGTCCTGTAGCTTGGTGGGTCTGAGAGTTCATACCAAAATAAACAGGTGGAAATTGAAGAATGCCACTCTGGTATCTACATGATCATGTTTACTCATAGACACATATGCAATGACTTGCAACACACACACATACACAAATACATGTAAAAAGCATAAATACATGTAAAAATACATGTAGGATTAATGAATAGCCTTTAAGTATTTCAGTAAAAACTCTTTGATGTATGTATATCCTGTGGAAAGACATCAACAACTATTCAGGATGTAGTATTTTTGAAATATTCCAATCAAAGTGTTTTGGCAGTTTAATGTTGGGCACATCATGGTGAGAATGACACTTATTACTGGGCAGTCAGAGTCAAAAGGAATGCCAAAAATTCAAGGTCAGCTTGAATTACCTAATAACTTTCATCCAAACTAGCTTACTTAGTAAGGAAGACCCTGTATTCAAAATCAAAAAAATAAAAATTGAAATTGAAATAAGAAAAGGTTTTAAAAATGTTAGAATGTTTTACTTTTTCCAAAGTTAAAGTGTCTCACTCTTGTGGATATAACCATGTTTTAGTTTTTATCCCAGGTACTGGATGTGGGATTGACTCATATACTCCCTAGCTGAAAACTATGTGCTTCATGTCGGTTCTGAGTTGAGCTCTTTGCCAGCTGCAGATAATTTCAATCTGAGGACTCTAGAGAGAGAATAAATGCCAGAGCCCAGAGAGTATGGAGGAATTCTGAGAAAGAACAGGCTGCCCCTGCTCAGATGTAGCCCATAGACTCAGTTTCCAAGTATCCTAGTAAGGGGAGCAGAGGCTTTCTCAGGCATGAACTCAGTGACAGGCTCTCTGTTCACCTCCCCCTGAGGGAGTTGCAGCCTTGACAGACCACAGAAGAAGACAATGCAGGCAATCCTGATGAGACCTCATAGGCTGAGGTTAGATAGAAGGGGAGGAGGATCTCCTCTACCAGTGGACTAGGGAATGGACATAGGGGGAGAAGAGGGAGGGAGGATGCTACAGCTGGGATACAAACTGAATAAACTGTAATAAATTATAATAAAAATTTTTTTAAAATGTTAAAATGAAGACTGCTGCTGCTTCCTCCCTGCAGTTCCTGGATGTTGTTGATACAGTGAGACAAGAATTTGGGGATCTCCTGAAAGAGGATTAGACTGGCTCCAAGGAACCCAACCAGAAGGAAGCAGTGAAGAAAGAAATCTGTGGCCCCTCTTCCACTAACCCTTTATCTTACCTGGTGTTAGGGTATTGGAAGTGACTGGGATGGAGTAGAGAGAAAGAGATATAAGAAATGTAAATAAAGGACTTTTGAGAAAAGTATACCAACATCTCACATCATATTTATTGTGGATTTATAGAAGCCTGGGAATTTCATAACAATAAAAAAGATAGATAAGCAGAACTAGCAATTACAGAACCTAAACCATGAGCAGCAAGAGGTGTCTAAGCTGTGCGTAGCTCGTCTGGGCAATGTTTGCTACATTGCTGTTAACATGCAGGATTGTGAGCATTAGCAAACCACAGTAAGACTCACGGGCAAGATAACATAGATGATCATTACACACCTTTCTGTTCATGGGACATGTTTTGACCTATCAGCTAATAGGTGACATTTAAAAGTTAGTGGCCTCTAGCTGTAATTTCTATACCACGATTCACTTAAGGAGAATCTGCTTCAGTATATGTGACTTGGCCCTATCTTGAATTTAGTAAAACTTCCCATCTCTGAGATCCTCAGCATTGAGTTTTCTTCATCTTTTGTTTCAAGGTAAATGTTTTGGAGGGAACAATTCAGGAAATGTTTATTTATAAAATATCTAACACTATATAACAATAATTTAGGTTTAATTAACTTAATTTAGCTAAATTAGTTTAAAATTAGCTTTATGTAAGGCCAAACATACTTGTTAATGTATATTATTTCTCAGAATTTACTTTGAAAAGCATTTTGATGTGTTTGATTTAAGACACATTAATTTGATTTAATATATATTAAGATACATTAGGAAATGTATGAATTAAGTATTGAATACATGATTAAAGACACATTTGAATATTTTGTGATATGAAAAACTTTAAGCCAAACATTTTTGAAAAAAGAATAAATTACTTTAATAAACAAGAACACTTTGATTCTAATCACATTATTTTATTAAATGCAGAGTTTACATTGTGACATCACTTTTTATTTAAAATCCAGGGTTTTTATTGGATTGTTGGGTGTGTAAGGGGAGGTCTCTTTATTTTTGAGCCTTTTTTTTTCACTATTCCCTTCTCTTTATTTTGTACAATTCAATGTGTTAGCTTTTGTTTTGTCTTATTTTGCTTTATTATTATCCTTTTAGAACCTGTTCCGTCTAAACGAAATGGAGTAGATTCATATAAGATGGTAGGTGAGGCGAGACTAGAAGAAGCAGAGGAAAGGGAAACTATAATCAAGATACATTGTATGAGAAAAATACCTTTTCAATATAAGGAAAAATTGGCATCGATTAAAAATAATAACTGGTTTATCTTTAGGCAATTATCTAATTGTTAACATTTGATGTCTTCACTAAGGACATGTGAATGCATTTATGGTTGTTATGAGTTTATTGAATTTATGAATTTGTGTGAATATAAATCTGCAGGTGTGTGGGATGTACTAGTTCTCTATTTCATATCATTACAGAATACATAGGGAGTGATGAATGCGAAATCATTTGGAGTCATTTTGCTAATGCTAATTTGGGGAATTAACAAATAGGAATATTTTTAAATTGATAATAGGAATGCATTTCAATAACCCTGACTGTATGGAATACACGATGTTAAACCTTGTTATTGTAAATTCCTCTTACTCCTAAGAGACAAAGTCTTAAGCTCCCAGGGACCAGGAAGAGACTTATAACTCAGGTGATTCCAGAGAGAGTGCTGAGTTTAGGTGCAGACAGAGCTACATTCGCTAGCATCTCTAGTCCTGGGCCAGGTACAGACACCTTTGCTCTTTTTCATACACATTACAGATTACTTTCAATCACTCTGTTTTCATTTACACTGAATACCTGTATGAAAGCAGAAATAAAACAAGGCAAATGTCTGCTTAAAATAATAAACATTTTAATGTTTATACAAAATAACACCAGAACCAAAAGTATTAAGATGGATTTGGGAAGGGGGCAAACATCACTTATTTTAATAGCAAACATGTAATTTTATGTATGTTAAGTATTCAAAATACATTATACAAAAATCATTATTTTTAAAGATCTTTATACTGGGAAGGATACTTAAAAAAATTTATCCAAGTTTTAGAAATCTGTGATTTACATGATATTTTTTAAATTTGTATGCATGTATGTTATATATCCAAATTTATTCACATGATTTCTAAGCAAACAACATAGCACTCTACGAAGGTTGGACCCTTCTTTTGTGTAGGTTAGGATGTGGATATTATCAGAAACACTGGCTATATACATGTGTACGTATATGTACAAATGGAAATAAAGAAAAAATAATACAGCATTGTAACAACTTTTGGATACTTAGGAAGACACACTGCTCAGACACAAATCTGAAACGATGAGGCAACGAGCATGGGATTCCTTTCTCAACAGCTGTCCACATGTGCTGTGTGGGTGTGCAGGGTACCACTGTTCTGCTTGATTAGGACTCAGCTAGTTGATGATCTGTTTTCCTAGAGTTTTTGCCACCTCAGTTAGCAGCATCTCTGAGATTAAGGGAGGGTTTTACTTCTCATACTGTCCAGTGTTTGTGCTCAGGATTTCTGCTTCTGCAGATCTTTCTGTCTACTTTCCAGCAACGTTATCTCAGTTCTTAGGTCAACAGCATAGTAAATATAAACTTCTTATTGAAAATAGATATGAACTTGAGGGGTTTTCAATAAACTCTGTGTATGTTATGCCTACTAATACCTCTGTCATATTGATTTATGCTTGATAAGTTTCGAGGATGAAGGGTAAGAATGGGCTACTTTCAGTACCCCTACTTGGTTATACTTATTCACTTCAGAAGACATAGCAATGTTTTTTATGAATAAAAAAATAATAATTCCTATCTGAAGATGTCAGATTTTATCAGAAGTTGACAGCAAAAACACTGCCAGTGTTTCTGAGAATATCCACATTCTAACCAATGAAAAAGAAAGGGCACAACTTCTCATAGTGCCATATTGTTTTCTTAGAAATCACATGAATACATTTGAATAAATATGTGCTACATTTTCTAAATAGAGCCATATAGATACATAGATACATTAAATACCCTCATAGTTTGACCCTGAGTCAGAAACATTTCTTATGGCATTAGTGATTTTTGTCAATTTTTAATTTTGTTAAGAAGAAAGGACTGAGTTTGACTATGAATATAAGAAAACTAAAACTGTCAATTTCCCTTTCTTTTTTGAAATCCTAGGGTTTCCAGATGAGCACAATGACACTTGAGAACTTCACTGTATTTACTGACTTTGTCTTCTTAGGACTTTCTGGCAGGAAGGAGGTAAAACAGGGGCTCTTTGTGTTCTTCTTCCTCATTTATGGCCTAACTCTCATTGCTAATCTAGGCATGGTCTTGCTGATCCAGCAGGACCCCAAGGTGCACACACCTATGTACTATTTCCTGAGTAATCTGTCCATATGTGACATCTGCTACTCTTCCACAGTCTCTCCCAAGCTTCTGGCTGATTTCTTGTCTGAACAGAAGAGGATTGCTTATAATGTATGTGCTGTACAAATGTATTTTTTGGGGTCTTTGCAGATGTAGAATGTCTCATGCTGGCTCTCATGGCCTATGACCGTTATGTTGCCATCTGCAATCCACTGCTCTATACAATTGCAATGTCCAAGAAGGTCTGTATGCAGCATGTGGCTGTTGCCTATGTGGTAGGCTTGGTGGACTCAGCAATCCACACATGCTGCACATTCCGACTGTCTTTCTGCAATTCAAATGTCATCAACCACTTTTCCTGTGACATTCCACCCTTGCTGGCCCTCTCCTGCTCAGACACATTCATCAATAAAATAGTGATGTTCACGTTCATTGGTGGTGTGGTAGGGTGCAGCATTGTCACTGTACTTCTCTTCTATTGCTACGTCATAGTTACCATCTGCAGAATGAAATCTGCTGAGGGCAGATGCAAAGCATTTTCCACATGTGCCTCCCACTTCATGGCTGTGGCCATCTTTCATGGAACACTGCTTTTCATGTATTTCACACCCAGCTCAAGTTACTCCATGGACACAGACAAAATATACAGTTTTCTATACAGAAAATATACTTTTCTATACAGTTGTGATTCCTATGTTAAACCCACTCATCTACAGTTTAAGAAATAAGGATGTGATGGGGGCCCTGAAGAAGGCAATCAGTATTAGCAAGTGGCCTGGATGAAATTCTGTTTCACATCTCAAAATGGGTAGACTATTCTATTTAAATATATCAATATAGATTCCCTTGGGTTTTGAAATATTTGCTACTGAGAATTGGGTGTAATGAAAGCAATCACTGGTCTTAGTCTTCACTCTAAACAAACAAACATTAAGTAATTAATCATTTTAATTTTGCAGAGAGGGTCCTTTAGCACCTTTCTTGATCAATGTGATACAATTGGGCTCAGCAACGTTTTTACACCTAAGATCCCTCAATGTTTCTTCTAGTTTCAATATATCCAATAAATAAAATTGATGACCTCAAAGTGAATGTTTGAGAGTGAAAATGAGTTTTTTTTTTTTTTGCAGCCTTCAGGTGTATTACCCTCCTTATATCCATAACATTCCAGTCAGTAATTAGTAACTAAGTGAATTAACAGAAACAAAAGATACCTGCTTCAGACACCAGCCTGTGTAACTATTATCATTGACTTATTTAGTTTATGAAATTTTTACTTGTCTTTTCATTTTGAATAAACAGTTCCCATTAAAAGACAGATATCGAATAAATAAAGCTATATACCTTGCAAAAGTAACATATCTTGCTTAATTATAAATGTTAACAAAATTTTCTTTCCATTTAATTATAGTATATTTTACCTTGGATTAAATATGTCTCTTGTGTTTGAAATTACATACTGGACAAAGGGTAATTTGTTATCAGTTTCTCTTCAGTTGTCTTACTTGGGTCAGCAAATTCCCCATGATAGGTAGTTATTTTGCACGTAAAGTTCTAACTTTCATCCCTGGACTTCCCCTTTTTCTCTCACACTGAAGACCTTATACTATTAGCATCTCTGTAGCAGTTATGACTATGGATTCTGGTGTTCAAAAACAATGAGCTTTAAGTGCTTCTCCACCATTTGAAATTCCTCTGCTGAGAATTCTCTGCTTAGTTCTACATTTCATATTTTAATTGGATTATTTGATTTGTTGGTGTTTAATTTTTGGAGTTCTTTATATATTCTGGGTATTAGTTCACTGTCATATATAGGATAGGTGAATATCTTTTTCCAATCTGTAGACTGCCATTTTGTTCTATTGATAGTGTCCATTGCTTTACAAAAGCTTTTCAATTTCAAGAGATCCCATGTATTAATTGTAGATCTTAGAGCCTGAGCTGTTGGTATTCTGTTCAGGAAGTTGTGTTTTATGCCAACGAGTTCAAGTCTCTTACTTTCACCTCTAGCAGATTTAGTCATCAGGGAAATGTAAATCAAAAGGACTCTGAGATTTCATCTTATACCTGTCAGATGGCTAAGACAAAAAAAAAAGTGACAGTACATGCTGGCAAGGATGTGGAGAAAGGGGAAAACTCCTCCATTACTGGTGGGATTGCAAACATGTACAGCCACTGTGGAAATCAATCCAGTGCTTTCTCAGATAATTAGAAATAGTGCTGCTATCTCAAGATACAGATATACCACTCCTGGGCATGCACCTAAAAGATTCTCCACCATACAACAAGGACATTTGCTCAACCATGTTCATAGCAGCTTTATTCATAATAGCCAGAAGCTGGAAATAACCTAGATGTCCCCCAACCAAAGAATGGGTAAAGAAATTGTGGTACATTTACAAAATGGAATACTATTTGTCCAATAAAAACAAGGCAATCATGAAACTTGCAGGCAAATGGATGGAACTTGAAAAAATCATCCTGAGTGAGGTAACACAGACCCAGAAAGACACACTTGGTATACACTCACTTATAGGTGGATTTTAGTAATACAGTACAGGATAGACATTCTAGGATGTGCAGACCCAAGAACATAAGCCCAGTGGGCATATTAGGCTTCATGTGGGCCCACTAGTCAGAGAGTGGGGGATATCTCTGACATGGACTATCTTGCCTGCTGGTGGGACTTCCCTACCAAATCACAGGGAAAAAGATGAACTCACCTCTCACGTGGAGAGATGTGCTGGGGTGTCTGATTATGCAGGAGGGAGGGTTGGAATGGGAGTAAGGAGGGGACTCTGACCAAGATGTAAATTTAATTAATTAATTTAAAAAACCCAGTAAACTTGAATGGGGTTTTCATCTCTGTTCAGAGATTGATAGCATTATAGTGTGCTATTTATACATAAATCCAACAAATGTCCAGTCAACATACTTTAAATAGTAAAGGAAGGCTTTTGTAGCAAACATTTTTTTTCATAAAAAAGAAAAATAATACATTAGTATTTCATTTATAGTAAAGCATATCGGTTTTAAGCATAAAGGAAATAACTCGATTATAACCAATTAGTCTATACACAAAATATAAATGGTGACCCTACCTTACTGCTTGGATATTAACTAAAGCCATAGTATACTCTAATATTCAATTTACTTTGCCTGTGTGGCTCTCATTATTAGTTAACCAAGTCTACAGCACAACTGCAATAGCATAGTGAGGGTATTTTGGAAGGACCCAATAGATTCCCAGAGGTGACACAGGAAATAAAAGGTTAATTGAAAGTTACAGGAATGCCAACTCAGAAGATAAGCATAATAACAAGAAGAACCTACATGGGACATGCAAAGAGACAGTGGTGCTTTTTAGAAGTTACAAAGTGCAAATAGTGGCCAGAGAAGGGCCATGTGGAAGACTTTGTTGCAAATGACCTTGCAAATAAAGTAAAAACTAAAATGGCATGAGAATGGACTATTGCTATTTATTATTCCCACTGTGGTTTTTTGGTCAATAATAAACTTTTAAATTTAATTTTATTTATATGCTTATTTATTACAATTTATTCATTTAGTATCTACCCCCTACCCCCCATAGCACCCTCCCTCCTCTCCTCCCAGTCCCATCCAACCTCCCTCTTCTTCCCCTATGCCCTTTTCCTAATCCTCTGATAGGGGAGGACTTCGACTTCTTCTATCTGACCCTAGCTTATCAGGTATCATCAAGGCTGGCTGCATCATCTTCCTCTGTGCCCTGGAATACTGTACCCCCAGGGGAAGCTGGCCCCTGGGTTCATGTCAGAGACAGTCCCTGTATACCTTACTAGGGAACTCACTTGGAAAATGAGCAGCCATTGGGCTTCCTTTGAACAGGGGTCTAGATCCTTTCCATGCATGAACTTTCGTTGGAGTATCGGTCCCTGCAGCCCCCTGGACCCAGGTATTTTTGTTCTGTTGTTCTCCTTTTGGAGATCCCGACTCCTCTGAGTCTTTCTATCTCCCTCTTCTTTCATAAGAATTCCAGCACTCTGGCTGAAGTTTAGTTATGAGTCTCAGTAACTTCTTTGATACCCTGGTAGACAGAGTCTTTCAGAGTTCCTCTGTGGAAAGGCACCTGTCCAGTTCCTTGTCTTCTCCTATTTCCAATGTCTATCCTGTTTGCTCTTCTGAGTCTTTCTATCTCCCTCTTCTTTCATAAGAATTCCAGCACTCTGGCTGAAGTTTAGTTATGAGTCTCAGTAACTTCTTTGATACCCTGGTAGACAGAGTCTTTCAGAGTTCCTCTGTGGAAAGGCACCTGTCCAGTTCCTTGTCTTCTCCTATTTCCAATGTCTATCCTGTTTGCTCTTCTGAATGAGAATAAAATATCTTCCCTAGGGTCCACCTTGATTTTAGCTTCTTTAGGGCTACAGATTTTAGTATGTTTATCCTATAAAAGATCATCCTGAATGAGGTAACCCAGAAGCAGAAAGACACATATGGTATATACTCACTGATAAGTGGATATTAGCCATATAATATAAAATAAACAATGATAAGTTTTCTTTCACAGTGCATGCAGTTAGGAAAGAATGTATTAGAAATGATGCGTCCTTTTTGGTCCTTTTTTTTTTGGTCGTAGTAGTTGGGCCCATTCCCACTGCACACACAGATTAAGATGCTCTCTTGTCTTGGTATACCCCACTGTACTTCTTGTTTTGCAAAAAGAAAAGTAAATTTGAGACCCTGTCCTTCTTAGGATTCATAGTAGTGAAGAGTGTGACAGATGAAAGGGAATTCATCTCATTTTAGAACTGTGTAATTAATGAAAGGAAAATGATTTATAAAGTTTTTCATTTTAATCCTTTTATATTAAATAAAAATCTCTATAATCACTAATGTCATATTTTGATTAACATAATATGTCACTCAAAAACCTATTGCTTCTGTTATCTTTTAAATTTAAATTTAAATTTTTTATTGTTATTATTTATTATAAGTTATTCACTTTTTATCTCTGCTGTAACTCCCTCCTTCTTTCCTTCCCCCTTATGCCCCTCCAGCCACTGAGTACATGTCAGCACTGGGGTAGAAACAAGAGGATCATGGGAACTTGATGTCCATCCAGTTTATCCAAACTATAATCTCCAGCCTGATGAATGCAAGACAGTGTTTCAAACTACTAAACTGATTGAAACTGAAAAGAACATTAGTCCTTCACATAACACTTACAGGACGCACACACACACACACACACACACACACTTATATATACACACACACTAGAGGTAGACTGGTCAACACATGAAGTGCCATGCAATGATTTTTCTTACTGGATATGTCACATAGCTGTGATATACATGCGATAATGGCCACGTACTTTTCTTTTGGGGGATTATGTTCATAAATAATTGCTACTACCATGATGTCATTGTTTCTGTGTCCTGATGCATTGACCAAACAATTTTTCTTTCCCTTACTTAATGAAATAAACACCTTCATTAGTTTTCTTAGTTAGTAGTATTTCAGTTTAAACACTGTTGTGAAAATACCATCAGCTGGAGGATTTTGCAGTCTTTTTACAAGCAACAATCTTTAAGAATACACAGAGAAAACAGGATCGGATGAATGGGGAGGAGCCCCCCCCCATCAGTGGACTTGGAAAGGGGCACAGGGGAAATGAAGGAGGGAGGGTGGGATTGGGAGGGATACAGCTGGGATACAGAGTTAATAAAATGTAACTGATAAGAAAAAAATAAAATTAAAAAAAAGAATACACAGAGAAACTATGTCTCAAAAAACCAAATATATAATGAACCTGTCCCTCTACCCAGATCCACTCTTTCTGTGTTTCCATTCAGAAATGAGCGGGCCTCCCAGGAATATCAATCAAACATGGCATGGCAATTTATAACAAGACCAGGAGCATACCCTCATATCAACGCTGGATGAGGCAACCCAGTAGAAGGAAAAGGGTCCCAAAACAGGCAAAAGAGTCAGAGACAGTCCCCAGCCCCCACTGTTGGGAGTCCCAAGCAACACAAACATAACTTCTATGCAGACAACCTAAGGCAAACCCATACTGGCTCCCTGATTGTCACATCAGTCTCTGTGAGTCCAGATAAGGCCTGGTTAGTTGATTCTGGGTGATGTAGTCTTATGGTGTCTTTGAAGCCTTTGGCTCCTCCATTCCTTCCTCATCCACTTCTAGGGATTCCCCAATTCCACCTAAAGTTTGGCTGTGGGTCTCTTCATCTGGTCCTATCAACTGTTGAAAGAAACCTTCTGATGAGGATTATGCTAGGCTCCAGGATAGAGACAGAAATGGAGTAGATTCAGATGAGCTGGTAGATGGACAGGAACTAGGAAAACTACTACGGAGAAGGGAAACCCAAAACAGGATATATTAGGTGATAAAATGTATTTTCAAAAAAAAAAAAAAAAAAGAAAACCTATCCTTCTTAAACAATAACCACTGTCAGAATGAGGACATGGTGGACTCCGTTTGCCTACTCAGGAGCAGTAGTTTTTTTCTTCTCTTTGAAAATTGATGTGTAGAGCATTCTAAGACAATTGCAGATTTAAAAAGTTTCTCTATCAGTTTCAGAAAAGACCACTGGACCCAGATTTTTTTGTTCTGTTGCTATCCTGGATAGCTCCTGTACTCTCCATGTCTTACTATCTCCCCCTTCTTTCCTAAGATTGCCTACACTCTGCCCAAGGTTTGGTCATGAGTCTCAGCCTCTGCTTTCATACAATGCCGAGTGGAATCTTTCAGAAGGCCTTTGTGGTAGGCTCCTATCCTGTTTTTTTTTCTTCTTCCAATGTCCATCCCGCTTGCCTTTCTGACTGAGAATAGAGCATTTTACCCAGGATCCTCCTTCTAGCTCACCTTCTTTAGGTACACAGATATTTTTGTAGGTTTATCCTATATTATATGTGTAGTGTCCACTTATACCTGAGTATATACCAGGGGAGCTCAGTATCCAAGTGATTACTCTAGTAAGGGGAACAGGGACTCTCTCTCTGGCATAAACTCAGTGGCTGGCTCTTTGACCACATCCTCCAAGGGGGGAGCAACCTTGCCTGGCCACAGAGGAGGACAATACGGCCAGTTCCGATGAGATTTGATAAGCTAGGGTCAGATAGAAGGAAAAGAGTACCTCCACTATCAATGGACTTGGAGAAAGGAGTAGAGATGAGGGAGGGAGAGTGGGATTCGGAGGGAATGAGGGAGGGGGCTACAGTTGGGATACAAAGTGAATAAACTGTAATTAATAAAAAATAAAAATTTAATTAAAAAGAATCTAAAAATAGACTTAGAAGTAAGGAAAATTCGAGTAGAATTTGAGAGAAAAACTACATGGCAGGCAAGCTGCAACTCTTGGCAGCTGATGAGAAGACAGACATGGGGGTAAGGGAAAGAAAGAAGGTCATGTTTTATAACCTAGGCTTCAAGAACATAGTCAGGCTCAGTGATGGGGGTTTGGAAGCTCCTATGTGGAAACAGGGTGATATTCAGAGAAACACTGGGTAGGTAGGAGGTTGCAGTGAGGATCTGGGAGGAGTTGAAAGGGGAAGAGTGGGGAGTAAATATGATCAAATACACTTTGTACATGAATTAAAAAAAACTTAAAGAAAAAAAAAGAGATTTGAAACAGCTCATTCAAGCAACTTAATGGCTCACCTGAAAGCCCTAGGGGAAAAAAAGAAGCAGAAACAGCTAAGAGGAGTAGCCAGCTGGAAATAAACTCAGGGCTGAAATAAATAAATTAGAAACAAATAAAAAATTCAAAGAATCAATGAAACCAAGAGCTGGTTCTTTAAGAAATCAACAAGATAGATGAACCCTTAGCCAAACTAATAAAAGACAGAAAGACACTATCAAAATCAACAAAATCAGAAATGAAAAAGGGGGACATAACAACAGACACTGAAGAAATCCAAATAAGAATTGGTATTACTTCAAAAGCCTATATGCAACAAAGTTTGAAAATCTAAATGAAATGGACAATTTTCTTGATAGGGTCCACTTACCAAAGCTGAATTGAGACCAGATAAATAAATTATATAGTCCTATATCCCATAGGATATAGAAGCTGTCATCAAAAGTCTCCAATCCAAAAAGAGCCCAGGACCAAATGGTTTCAGCACAGAATTCTACCAGACCTTCAAAGAAGAGCTAACACCAATAGTATTCAAACTATTCAACAAAATAGAAACAGAAGGAACATTGCCGAACTCATAATATGAAGCCATGTCACTTTGATACTTAAATCTCACAAAGATGGTACAAAGAAATAGAATTTCAGGCCAGTCTCCCTTATGAACATCATGCAAAAGTAGTCAACAAAATACTCGCAAAGTGAATCCAAGAACACATCAAAGATATCATCAACTATGCCCATGTAGGTTTCATCCCAGGTATGTAGGAGTGATTCAATATATGGAAATCCATCAATGCAGTCCACCAAATAAAGAAACTGAAAGAAAAAAACACATGATAATCTTAGATAATCTTAAATAATCTTAAATGCCCAAAAAAGCATTTGATAAAATCTAACATTTGTTTATGTTTAAGGTCCTGGAGAGATCAGGGATACAAGGCACTTACTTAAATATGGTAAAGGCAATATACAGCAAGCCTATAGCTAACATCAAACTCAATGGAGAGAAACTTAAATCAATCCTACTGAAATCAGGGATAAGGCAAGACTGCCCACTCTTTCCATATCTCATCAACATAGTGATTGAAGGCCTTGCTAGAGGAATAAGACATTAAAGGAGATCAAGGGGATTCAGTTCAGAAGAAAAAAGTCAAAGTATCGCTATTTGCAGATGATATGATCATGTATATGAGTGACCCCAAAAATTCTACCAGGGAATTCCTACAGCAGATAAACAACTTCTGCAAAGTGGCTGGATACAAAATTAACTCAGAAAATTAGTAGTCCTCCTATATACAAAGGACAAATGAGCTGAGAAAGAAATTAGGGAAACAACATCCTTCACAATAGCCACAAAGGACAGAAAGTACCTTGGTTTGACTCTAATTAAGCAAGTCAAAGACTTGTATGAGAAAAACTTCAAGTCTCTGAAGAAAGAAATAGAAGATATCAGAAAATTGAAAGATCTCCCATGCTCATGGCTTGGAAGAATTAACATAGTAAAAATTACTATATTACCAAAAGCAATCTACAGATTCAATGAAATTCCCATCAAATTACCAATACAATTCTTTGCAGACCTTAAAAAAATTCTTAACTTCATATAGAATAACAAAAACCCCAGAATCCAGAATCGCTAAAACAATCCTCTAAAATAAAAGATCTTCCGGGAGTACCTCCATCCCTGATCTCAAGCTGTACTGTACAGCAACAATAATAAAAAAACTTCATAGTACTGGCATAGAAACAGAGCTTTTTGAGTTGGGAACCCTATAGAAGAAGAGTATGATCCCATGGAAGATTGTGATGGCAGTCAGGTGGGAAGTACAGGTAGAAAAGGTTTTTCGTAGTCCTCCTTTGGAAGGCATCTTAATAATAGTGATGACTATGAACACGTACAAGGCTAAAGTAATCAGAACACTCGAAGACTCACTAAATATAGAAATGATTAAGCATGTCATCTGCCTAAAGGAGGAGTCAGAGCAAGATACAGAGATGATGGCAGAGTGCTCACAACCAAAGTGATTGATGATGCCGTATTCATAGTATGATAGCTGCAAAAGAGTATATATGAGTATCACAGCACACAGTCTACCCAACATGTAAGTCACAGCTACTAACAGAGCACAGAACTTATGAGGCATCACAACTGTGTAGAATAAGGGATTACAAACAGCCACAAACCTGTCATAGGCCATCACTGCTAACATGAACATTTCTGTAATCACAAATGTACAAATAAAGAAAAATTGTGTCATGCATCCTTTGAAAGAAATGACTCTGTCTTCCATAACCAAGATCTGCAACAGTTTGTGTGTAAAAACACTAGAATAACATATATCCAAAAATGAAAGATGGCTGAGGAAAAAGTACATGGGTGTGTGAAGTGTGGGACTGATCCTTACAACCACAAGTACGCCCAGGTTCCCCATCAATGTCACTGAGTAGATGGTCAAGAATAGGAGGAAGAGGGGTATTTGGAGCTTTGGATACTCTGAGGAGCCCACCAAGATGAATGTGGTCACAGAACTCTGGTTTATTACTTCATATGCCATCACCTTTCAGATTATAAACCAGGAAGAAGACTAAAAATGAAATTGAACGGAACTTGAGAAAGTTGAGCAGTAGAATCTAAGGTGAAGCTCATCATAAAACATGATGTTAGAAATAAGCATATTCCATTCATCAATGTTTACCTCATTTTTAGTTTAAATGTGGTCAATCGGTGATTGCCAATTTGGGGAAATCTCCTTTGTTCTCCACTATTGCATTTTTCTCATCTGAAATTAAAATATAGTACTCATCAGTATCATTCTATGTAAAAAGTTGCTTGATGTTTATATACATATGTAAATTATATTCATATTGATTTGATGCTAGCATACTTCATGATAAACTATCATTATATGATATCAGAGACATATAAAAAGTTATACAAGCATAGAGAAGATTACAGTGGTGTTTAATTCAAATTAAAAGAAGTCTGTGAAAACTAAATGCCTCGCATACGGCTACAAATACAAATGTGTGACACTAAGTGGACGGATATTAGAATAGCCTTCAAATTTTTACACTTCTTACATTCAGTTCATTATTCATTCATTGTATTCATAGTACATTATATTAAAAGAGGACATAACCAGCTATTTGCTAGTAGTTGGAAACAAAAAAGAACAACTTTAGCATTAAAAATGTAAGAATATATTTTAATAAAAATACATATTATTCAACTTGAAACAATTTAAAATCTCAACAGTTGGCCATAAGTCTCAGCATCTGCTTTGGTAGTCTACAGGGCAGAGCCTTGGGCAGAGTGCATGGAATCTTGTGAAAAATTTGGGAAATAGTAAGATCTGGAGAGGACAGGAGCTCCACAAGGAGAGCAACAGAACCAAAAAAAAATTGAACACAGGGGTCTTTCTAGAGACTCATACTCCAACCAAGTACCAGGCATGGAGATAACCTAGAACCCCTGCACAGATGTAGCCCATGGCAGTTCAGTGTTCAAGTGGGTTCCATAGTAATGGGAAGAGGGATAGCTTCTGATATAAACTGATTGGCCTGCTCTTTGATCATCTCCCCCTGAGGGGGAGGCAGCCTTACCAGGCCACAGAAGATGACAAGGCAGCCACTCCTGATGTGATCTGATAGACTAGGATCAGAAGAAAGGCGAGGGGGACCTCCCCTATCAGTGGACTTGGGGAGGGGCATGTGTGAAGAAGGGGGAGGAAAGGTGGGATTAGGAGGTGAGGAAGGAGGGGTTATGGGGAGGTACAAAGTGAATAAAGTATAATTAATAAAAGTTAAAAAATAAAATCCTTAACTCATCTTAAGAACATGCCATGAGAAAAAAATGAATCATAAGTGAGGTTAAATGATATAATTTTCATTTTTGTATTCCCCAAATATGTTTGATAATAATTGTTCTACAAAGGGAGTCCAGGACAGCCAAGGCTACACTAAGAAATACTGTCTCAAAAAGCAAAACAAAACAAAACAAAAACCTTAATTGCTTGTGTTGGGTATGTATAGCACTGAAACAACTTTTGATCTTGTCCATAACTCTAGATAGTTTTCCTTAATTCCAGCCATTACTGTTCTCAAGATTAGACCATCATCTGTAATGTCAACCTGCCCATGACACTGCAGTCTTACTTGGCTTCTGTGAACTTCTCTCAGTCAGTCACAAGTGTTGATGAGAAAATGTTACCTATGAACTTAGACTTCTTCTATTTTCCTAAAACTACACATTTTGAAAAGCCCATCTAAACAACCTGCTACCACTACAGATAAATATGATATAAACATTATACCCAATAATAAATCCTACAACAGTCACTGCAGAAAGGCCATCAGGAATAATTACAACATATGTTGCTTAATTTAACTAATTAAGTTTTCTAATCTCAAAACAAGTCTTGAAGGATTTAAAATCAATGGATTCCTCACAATTTCATATACCCCATATTCTCTCATCATTAACACATTTTCCACTATTCTATCAGTACATTCACTCTTTGTACTTAAACACCATGTTTTAAATATTGTGACTACATAATCTCAAACAATGACTATAATAATTAATTATACATTTGAAATTATACTACAAAATTTTCAATTCTTACTATTATTATTTATAAGAAATATTATTTATATTATTTTTATACTGGTACTCTAAGAGTTTTATTATTTTGAAGGTCCCAGAATAATTAGAATCCCCATATACTTAAATGTATTTCAATTCAAAATGTCTACTCCTCCTTTATATTTCTTCTGATTTTTTCTTTTTTTTATTAATTACAATTTATTCTCTTTGTATCCCACTATAGCTCCCTCCCTCATCTCCTCCCAGTTCCACCCTTCCTCCCTCTTCTCCTCCTATTCCCCTCCCCTAGTCCACAGACAAGGGAGGTCCTCCTCCCATTTTATCTGACCCTAGCATATCAGGTCTCATCAGGACTGGTTGCATTGTAGTCCTCTGTAGCCTGGGAAGGTTGCTTCCCACATGGGGAGGTGATCAAAGAGCCAGACACTACAGTCCTTGTTCCCCTAACTAGGGAATCCACTTAGACACTAAGCTGCCATGGGGTACATCTGAGCAGGAGTTCTAGGTTATCTACATGCATAATCCTTAGACTGGAATATCAGTCTCTGCAAACACCAATGTTTTGGTTCTGTTGGTCTCCTTGTGGAACTCCTTTCCTCTCCAAGTCTTTTTATATCCCCTTCTTACATTAGATTCTCTGAACTCTAACCAAAGTTTGGCTATGAGTCTCAGCATCTACTTAGAAACATTTTTAGAGGCTCTCTGTGGTAGGTTCCTGTCCTCCTCCCTATTTTCTACTGTTTCCAATGTCTATCCCATTTGCCTTTCTGAATGCAGATTGAGCAACTTACCCAGGGTCCTCCTTTTTGCTTAGTTTCTTTAAGTGTACAGTTTTTAGTATGATTATACTATGTTATATGTCTAATATCCACTTATAGTTGAGTACATACCATGTGTATCTTTCTGCTTCTGGGTTATCTCATGCAGGATGATCTTTTCTAGTTCCCACCATCTGCCTGCAAATTTCATAATTTCTTTGTTTTAACTTTTGAGTAGTATTCTTGTATAAATGTACTATATTTTTGTATCCATTCCTCATTTGAGGGACACCTGGGTTGTTTCCAGAAGAGCAACAGTAATAAAATCTGCACGGTACTGGCATAGAAACAGAATGGTGGATCAACGGAATCTAATAGAAGACCCAGAAATAACCCCATGTACCTATGGATACTGGACTTTTGACAAAGAAGCCAAAACCATACGATGGAAAAAAGATAGCATCTTCAACAAACAGCGCTGATCTAATTAGATGTCTACATGTAGAAAAATGCAAAAAGATCCATATTTATCACCCTGCACAAAACTAATGTCCAAAGTCTAAAGATCAAAGATCTCAACATAAAACCAGACACACTAGACCTGTTAGAATAAAAAGTGAAGAGCCTTGACCTCATTGGCACAGGAGACAACTTCCTGAACAAAATACAACAGTACAGGCTCTAAAATCAACAATCAATAAATGGGACCTCATGAAACTGAAAAGCTTCTGTAAAGCAAAGAGCACTCTCATCAGAACAAAACAACAGCCTACAGACTGGGAAAGGGTCTTCACCAACCCTATATCTGAGAGAGGGTTAATATCTAGAATATATAAAGAGCTCAAGAAGTTAAAAAGCAACAAATCAAGTAATCCAATTAAAAAATGGGGTACAGAGCTAAACAGAGAATCCTCAAGAGAGGAATATGAAATGGCAGAGAAACACAAGAGAGAGAGAGAGAGAGAGAGAGAAAGAGAGAGAGAGAGAATGCACAAAGGACCTGGGACAGACTTGTGCAAGATCCAGCTATACCACTCCTAGGCATATACTCAAAAGATGCCCCTCCATTCAATAAGGACATTTGATTAACCATGGTATTGGCAGCTTTATTCATAATAGCCAAAATCTAGAAATAATCTGGATGTCCCTCAACAGAAGAATGGATACAGAAATTGTGGTACATTTACACAATGGAATACTACTCAGCAATTAAAAACAAGGAAATCATGAAATTTGCAGGCAAATGGTGAGAACTAGAAAAGATCATCCTGAGTAAGTTAACTCAGGAGTAGAAAGACACATATGATATATACTCACTTATAAATGGGTATTAGTCATATAATATAGGATACATATAGGATAAAATCTATAGCCCAAAAGAAGGTAAAAGACAAGGAGGACCCTAGAGAAGACTCTTAATCCTCAGTCAGAAGGGCAAACAGGATAGACATCAGAAGCAAGAGAAGTCAAGAAACAAGAGAGGAGCCTTCCAGAGAGGACCTCTGAAAGACCCTACCCACCAGGGTATCGAAGGAGATATTGAGACTCTTGGCCAAACTTTGGGTAGAGTTCAGGAAACCTTATGGAAGAAGAGGGAGATAGAAAGACTTGGAGGGGACAGGAACTCCACAAGGAGAACAACAGAGCCCAAATACCTGGGCCTAGGAGGCCCTGCAGACACAGATACTCCAACTAAGGAGTATCATCCCATTGGCTGCTCGGTTTCCAAGTGGGCACCCTATTAAGGAGTAGAGGGACTGTCTCTGGACATGAACTCAGTGGCTGTGTCTTTGATCACCTCTCCCTGTGGGGTGCAGCCTTGCTAGGCCACAGAGGGAGATAATGCAGCCAATCTTGATGAGACCTGATAACCTAAGGTCAGATAGAAGGGGAGGAGGTCCTCCCTTCTCAGGGGACTAGGGAAAGGGTATTTGGGGAGAAGAAGAAGGGTGGATGGGACTGGGAGGAGATGAGGGAAGGGGATGCAGTGGGGATACAAAGTGAATAAATTGTAATAAATAAATATTTAAATAAAATTAAATTTTAAAAAAGAAGTTCTTATTTTCTTGGTGAAGACACCGGCTCTTACACTCATTTTTCGCTTTTTATGCAGAGTTCCCTGCGCCCAGAGGGATTTGATGGGGACATCCCATTTAGGGCTGAGTGTTCTAAGGTCTTTCACTCTCTGCCTAATGTCTGGCTATGGGTCTCTATTTGTTTCCATCTGCTGCAGGAGGAGGCTTTTCTGACGGTGGCTCTGTGAAGCACTGATGAATGACTACAGCAGAATCTCATTAGGGTTGTTTTATTGATACTTTTCATTTTGTTTAGAACAGCAGTATTTGGTTTCACCCTTGGTTGCCAGTCCATGTAGTCTCAGGCTCTTGGTCACCTGTTCTAATTAGATATTGGTTGGTTACTCCTGAAAGCCTTGTGCCACACCACTGTACTTTCGTGTATTGCAGGTTAGACACCATTGCAGATGAAAAGATTTGTGGCTGGGTTGGTGTTTATGCTTCTCTTTCGGTAGCATGCAGAGGACATGACAATTATTAACACATATGCACCAAACACAAAGGCTCACAGGCTTATAGAAGAAACAATAGTACAACTTAAACCACATATTGACCCTCACACACAGTGTGAGACTTTCATGTTCCCCCTAGAAACAAGTGGAGGTTTTTGCTGCCTATATATTCTTGGATATACGGCCTTCACTGGAGCATGGCCAGTCAACCAAGCACTGCAAGCTTAAAAAGTGAATCTCTCTATCTCCCAGAACATGGGCACTTTACAATTTTTTTTTAAAATAATATAGAAGACTAAGGCAAATGGAATGGCTTTTCAAGGAAATTAGTTCACATCAAAAGTGCAATGATATTGAATAAAATGTCTTCAAAAATGAAGCAACGTCATGTCTTACTTCCAAGAAAACAAAGAATTATTTGATAATTTGCATTAATGACATTAAATAAGGCGGAGGAAAAAAATTAAAGAGGTTTAAATATAACCATCAAGAAAATTTTAGTACAAATAAGCTCACAAATGTAAACAATATGATTTATTGAAAAAACTTCATGAGATTTAGACAACAATTAATATTTTGTCATTGATTAAACAACTAAGTAAGTACTTTTGTTGTTCACTGATAATTAAAAAACTTGAAAAAGTAAATGATCAATGGGACATTTGAAAATTACAAACTTTTGTCTATGATTGGTATAAGAGAAGCTAGAATCAAATAGAATCTTTTAATACTTAGAAAGCTGAAAGCAGGATAGAGGATTTTCTGCAAGGAAGACCACACCAATAGTTTGTTGACAAGTACTAAATAATCTTCCTGAAATGTATATTCAAGTACACTATAAAAGTGAAATATTATTGTTCATGAGCATATACATATGTCCATGTATGTATTCAAAGACAATTAGTGAAAAAACAGGCCATGCATTTAATGGAGAGTGCTGCAGAGGCATATGGGAGGGTTTGGGGGTAGGAATGGGAAGGGAAAAATGGAGTTATAATCTCAAAATTAAAATAAAACAGAATGAAATGAATAGTGTACATGGGTGATGAAAACATTTTTATATGTGCTTCTTTATAGACAGTGTTTTCATAAACCATAATCTACATCATTAAGTTATATCAAATATAGTACTAAATACCTGTTTAACAAAGCTTTCCTGAGGTAACTCGGTAACCAATTGGTTTCCCAAAATGAGGGGAACAAGGACTATTTCTAACAGGAACTCAATGACTGGCTCTTTGGCCTCCCCATCCCCCAAGGGAGGAGCAGTCCTGTTAGGCCACAGAGGAGGGCTTTGCAGCCAGTCCTGAAGATACCTGATAAAACGGGATCAGATGAATGGGGAGGAGGTCCCCCCTTTCAGTGGACTTGGAAAGGGGCACGGTGGAGATGAGGGAGGGAGGGAGAGACTGGGAGGGAATGAGGGAGCGGGACATGGCTGGGATACAGAGTTAATAAAATGTAACTGATAAGAAAAAAATAAAATTAAAAAAAAAATAAAGCTTTCCAAGTAAAATGTCAGGTTTAATTGTGAGGACTTGAATGTGGATGTCCTAAAAAAGACTAAAGTCAACTTTAGGGGTAGCATGGATCTAGACTGCAGAAGAGAGATATTTTTTCTTCTTCATTCTTATTTCTTTAGTACTAATTGTAGGGATTTTGAAATGTTATATTTTCTTTAATGTATCAATGGAAGTGGAATATCTGAGTACAAAATATCTGTATGAATGCTATAATTCACAACTCAATATTGGATTAAAAACATAACTGCATATTTCCTAAAAACTAATATGTCATTGATAGTGTATATGAAAAACATTTATTTAGAATATGAATAAATATATATTAAATTAAAATGCATTTTAATGGTATTATATTGACTGAGAGTGCAGTTTTGTGCAAATCAGCCTCTTGACTGTCTCTTTTACATCTTTGTTCCTTAGGCTGTAGATAAGGGGGTTTAACATGGGGATCAAGACTGTATAGAGCACAGTTGCTACTTTGACAAGGAGCCTTGAGCTGTTTGCATTGGGTACACAGTAGAGCAGGAGAATAATTCCATGGAAGATGCTGATGGCAATGAGGTGGGAAGTGTAGGTGGAGAAGGCGTTTTGGAGTCCACCCTTAGAAGGCATCTTGATGATTGTGATGACTATGAAGACATAGGAAGCCATGGTGATAAGAAGGCTACTACCCTCACTTAATATGGAAATGACTAAGCATGCCATCTGGCTGAAGGAGGAGTCAGAACAGGATACAGAGATGATGGCAGAGTACTCACAGCCAGAGTGATTGATGATGCCAGGTCCACAATAAGACAGTTCTAAGAAAGTGTGCATGAGTATCACAGCACACAGACCACCCCACACATAACTTTCAGCTACTGAAGAACACACAGTTGATGAGACGTGGCTACAGAATAGAGCAGGGGGTTACATGTCAGGAGCGGTGCCTTTGGCAACTGCTTTGATATTTAAATCTCAGTGGAGAGACTGCTTTACCGGACCTTCTATAATGGCAGGGTAGAACTTGCAAGTCCATCTCCTTTTGTTTGTGACAGCAGGTGGGATAGCTTGTGAGGGTTACACCTCTTCCTCAGGCTCCTTGTGAAAATTAACCTATTGTTCTGAGATGTTTTACTGGCTAAAAGTAACTCCAAAAATAAAGAGGTCAGAAGGCTGGAGGCAGAGGAGGAGGCAGAGACTCGAGACTTGCTGCTTGCTACAGCAGCCTGCCTTTTGATGTGGCTGTCGAGTCTGGACCTTAAAAAAGTTTCCTTTGTGCTTTGTGTTTATTTTATTAATATTAATCCTCACTCCTGACTCAAGAACCTTTCGACTCTGCTGGCTGGCTCCGGCAGTTACAAACAGCCACAAACCTGTCATAAGCCATAACATGAACATCTCTGTAATCACACATGTGCAGCCAAAGAAAAACTGTGCCCTGCAACCTTTTAAAGAGATAGTTCTATGTTCTGCGACCAAAATCTCCATTAATTTTGGTGTAAATACACTAGAATATCATATATCCAAAAACGAAAGATGGCTCAGAAAAAAGTACATGGGTGTATGAAGCTTAGGATTTATTCTTATGACCACAGTTATACCTATATGGCCTACTAGAGTGACTGAGTAAATGGCCATGACCATAAGAAAGAGTGGTGGCTGGAGATGTTGGTATTCTGAGAAGCCCACAAGAATAAATGTGGTAACGGAACTGTGTACCATTATCATTGCTTGTACCATGAGTTACCAGTTGTGAAGAACAGGCAAAGAAAGGAAGAAATTCAATCAGTAGAACTTGACAATGTGGAATCGTAAAAGCCTAGATGAAACTTGACACAAACAACAAAGGTAGTGATGATGATCTTGTATTCAGTAGTGTTTTGCTTCAGTATAGATTCTTAACTTCAAACTCTGTATGACTGTGCAACTTAAATCTTAATAAAATAAAATGATAAAACTGATAATGAAGATGATTGAAATTAAAAAAAAAAGGTTCTGTATAGTAAAGGCGTTTTTTGTTTTTTTGGTTTTTTTGTTTACATACTTACTCAAATTAGGGCCATGGGAATGCTAGACAAGAATGTAAAAATGTAGCTACATAACCTTCTTTTTACTTTATAAAAACTTTTGAGACAGAGTCTTACAAACTGACTGGCCTTGATCTTGTTAACTTCTCAATTTACACCAATAGCAAAGCACACTGACACAATTTCAAACCAAATGATTGTTAAGGATTTTTATTATTTTCACTAAAAATATTTTCCCCATTTTTAATATGAAGCTCTTCTGCTAACACCTATCACTCCTTCAGTTTGTCTTTGAAAGTCATCATTACATTGATCATGAAAATTAATTTCATATTCAATTATGTAACATAAGAATGACTTTAATACTGACTTGTAACAATAGGAGCAGCAGCAGCAGTAGTAATAGATGTAGTTTTAGTTGTTTTATTAGACTAGTTAAATACATATCTGATAGTGGCTGATCCACTATAGAATATTATTTTCATCGTTGGAGGTCTGAGAATTCCCTACATATGTATATGTTAATTGAATCCTTTACTTTCCTCCTCTAATTCTTCACATATCCCTGCCATCATTTTACCCTTCTTCAAGATTTTTTAACTATTATAATATTACCTGTAATGGGTTAAAATAAATATTAAAATATGGAATCGCTGCATTAGCAAAAATCTACCATAGCCTACAAAACCATGAATACGGGACCTGGTATGAATTTGTGACTTATCATGTAAATACTACATGAACTTATTCATTTGACTGGTCTGAAAAATCCATTAATATATGACTCATGAGACAAACATTTCATTATCTCACACTAAGAATTTTTAGAAAAATTGGAGATTATCAGTTTATTGTTAAATTGTAAATCCAGATTTATTCTGCTTTTAATTCCTAATCTGCATATAATCAACTTGTATCCTATTTTGTCGAGTCTTTGTCAAATATTTGCTTTAATTTAGAACTCTCTAAGTACAAAGAATCCTTCACTAAATTTCAAATTATCCTAAATATTTGTGATCATCTTATTTTTCTACATACTAGTAATATATAGACAAAATTTCTAATTTTATTTTAAAAATATTTTGCCATCTCACTGTAGGGACACACACACACACACACACACACACACACACACACACACAACCATCCTCTGCTTGGTTAAAATAAAATTTCAGATGATGATGAACACAGTCCTGCATATTCATGAGCCCAGTACTCAGGAACTTTAAGTAAGGAAATAATGAATAATGAGTCATGTGATTGGCTAAGTTACATTGTAACCCTTTTTCTCAATCTGCATGAATATGGTAATTGAAATATGTTAATGATAGACATCATTTTATGAAAATAATCGAAGTATTATTTGTAACTACAGCTGGCATGACTTCATGTAATACATCAACTAAATCAGTTATTTATAATAATAAAAATAGAAATAAAAAGGGGAGCCTTCAAATATATATGTATGCTAAGTCTTTCTAATTTTATGACTAAGATTCATTTTTGAACTCTGATATAGACTGATTTCTTATACAAGACTCTCGGCTAAGTCACTATCACTTGAAGTTCTCCAAGGTTATCAATCACTATCAGCAAGAACTGTGCTGCTCTTGCCAGGATCTCAGTTTCTGCCTACTGTGACATCAATCAGGATTATATAAACTACACAGAAATGCCTCTCCATCGCCATCCCTTACATTCCTGAAATCATTTTAAAAGAAAGCTCTTTTTAACTTTGTCAAATTATAATCAAACTGTTATTTAGATGTGATATAAGATTCATGAAATTAAATCTTTTAAATGGATTTCTAAAAACTCCCAGAAGTATATGTTCAAAATAATTTATTCTCAAGATTTATTTTTTCTAATGTTGTCAAATGATTTAATTTTCCTCTTAATTTTTAATACTATCTTTCAATTATAGTCTTTAATATGGCTTCTCAAGAAAAATGCTGTTTGCTAACAAAAATCACTATTTCCCCTACTTTCCTTGCACTTACAGTTTCTTAATATCTAATATGTATTTTACATTTTACTGTTATATGTATATTCACATGTATGTTGATCTTTCTGTATCTGAATTAATCAAATTTTATGTTGTTAGAGCTTACAGTTAACATTTAATTTTAATTTTTTTGTATTAGTAATATAAATAAAAGAAATGGCTCAAACAAAAATACAGTTTTGCTAGTGTTGTTAGCAACAAAGGGTATAGAATTTAACACCTTAATATATGTTATGTACTCAAATGAGTCGATACCATTGTCTCAATTACATTATATATACCACCCCTCAATTTGTAAAAGTTTTCATGTACCTTCTTGAAGATTCAAAATGTGGCAAGCAACTCAGTAAAAGAAAGATTTTCTTGATGTCTGTATGAAATTATGTCATGTTCTTATTAATAAACACGAATAATAGCCTCCAAAATTAAAATGTTTTAAGTTTCTCAAAGGCATCAAGTAACCCTTGTAAGGTGAAATTAAGTAAAGGAGGTAGCCATCATACTATTTTGAAAGAAACATATATATATCTTGAAGAAGACACAAATTTTAAATCTGTATTCATGATAGCATTATTTATTATGAACCAACTCATTGACTTTGGGAACACATACCCTAGAGATTCCTCGCTGATGATTGCCTTGGACTATAAACAAGTAATCAGAAGAAACTTCACCTTTTGTTTTTAGAACGCATACTATTCCTGATAATTAATGTGTTCATGTTTCAGATACAATTCATCTCAAAATGTTTATATTTATGAAAACTGTACAAACATATGGACACATCTAGTGCAATCCATTGAGACCAGTTTTAGTAGTGAAGGTTCTTATGCTCAGGGGATTGCCCATATAGCTATGTATGGGAACACACTAAACTGAGCTGAGTAGGTTATGACAAAAGATTTGAACCTGGCAAGGAGTATGTTTTTGGGTGTAAGGGGAGGAAGATTTGATCTTATTTTCATTGAATACATTTATGAAATTCTCAATTATAAAGAAAATTTTAAATAAGAGAGATCATAATTCTTGATGGCATGTCACCTTTAGTCAAGTATATTTGTTCAATAAATTCAACAAAAACAATTAAAATTTGTTTTAAAGAAAGGTGTCAAATACTGCCAATAGAAAAAATAGATCCGTTTATGGAATTTATGGTATACTACTACAAGTACATAGAGAAAAAAAGAGATAATAATGTTGACAAATAACAACATATTTTTGAAAATATATTTTATGACTGATCAGTCTCCAAGGTTAATCTTAAAACATTTACAACAAATCTAATTTTTATTGTTTTAAAGTAAAACATTGAAAGGATTCTTCAAGTAGACAATATGGGAATGACAAATTATTTTGAAAAGAGGAGGCAAGAAGTGGGATTTAAAAACCAACAGGAGAAGGAAATCCATTGTGAATGTGATCAAAATATATTATGTACATGCATGAATATACAAATAACCCATTTCTATGTAAAATATGTGCTAATAAAACATTAATATTATGAAAAAATTCCTACATTCCTAGTTTGCTAAACCCTAGCTTTATACCTTACTTCCCTCATTCTGTCCTAAGCCTTCCAGATCTGAGATTCCTGTTCACTATTTTCGTGTCACAGATGTTCTGTCTTCACTCCCGTCAGGCCTCTCTCACCTGTCCTCTTCTAGTGACCTCTTCTTCATTTCCTAATAGTCTAAGCATGGGAAGAAAGAATGGGTCTGCCTACACTGAGAACACACAGCAATTGTTTATCTGGATTTGAGCCAATTCTCTTAGTAAGCTTTTGTCAACTTCACCAACTTTTCAGTGAGTTTCAAAATTTTATTTTTCTTTACAGATGAATTAAATTCATTTTCATGCATATATATGTATATGTCTATACATATATATGTATATATCACAAGTTCTTTATTTATAAACCCATTGTTGAGCATCCTGAGTTACTCCATACGCTGTGTGTTTGGACTAGAGGTCAATAAGTACAGATGACTAAAGGCTCTCTGTAACAAGAAATAGAGTATATAGCAAATATTCATGAGGGGCATTTCTCAGCCATAAGAAAGTTCTATCTTTAGCATTATTAAAAATTCCACACTGAAGTGTATGTGACAGTTTATATGCTCTGAAACACTGAATAAACATTTCAATTTTTCTGTAAACCAGCACCGATTGACATTTATTTTTATAGTATTAATTATTCTGGATAAACTAAGAATGAAAAAGCATTTTAGTTACCTTTCTTCCTGCTGTCTAAAGGTGATGAACATGTTAAAAAGTATTTATCAGTAACTTGTATGTATGTCTTTTTGAAAACTCTCCATTAAAAAATTTTTACTACATTATTTTTCCTAGATATTAATCCTCTGCCAAATATATGTTAATTAAAAACTATTGTTAAGGCTTTAATTCCAGGGGACTCTCTCATGAGAGTACAGTAGGCAGTGAAGAACTTAACTATATAAAACCATAACCTATGATACAGTCCAAACTCCATTTAAATTTTGTTCTTTTTTTGTCAAATAGACCTTAATCTAGGGATATACAGATGATATTTAATAGATTTAAATAATATACAATATTTGAAAATCTCTATAGAATCAGTTAGCAAGTTTAATATCAATAGCAAGATGATTCAGATGATCCTATTAGAAGCTTTAACATTAATTTTTTATGGTACTAGAAACAATAAAATGTTTATTTTAAATAACTTTTATTGCTATTAAATCATCACTTTAATAAAAATGTAATACAAGGACAAGTATACAAAATTATTTTAATCAAGTTTTACTTCTTCATTTTGAAGTTAATATCATTTAATATGTATATAAGTTGTATGTAATTGTGGAACTAAGGCTATTTTCTCTGGAAGTGAGAGAAGGAAGGGAGGGAAACCCCAAAATCTTCGTTTGGTGGTACTTACTGAAAACAAACAAACAAACAAAAGACATGCTTAGTGTTAGGAAACATACGAATGTTAGAACCAACGCACCAATGTTAGGACCCGTAGGAATGTTGGGGAACGCGCGCCTGTGCACCTGTGGAGGTTACACGCGGGTTCACAAATCACACCACGAGATCGGTTCCATGTGGGAGGTTTATTAGGGGAAGGGGGGTTGCAGAGAGAGAGGGAGAGAGAGAGAGAGAGAGAGAGAGAGAGAGTAAGAGAGTAAGAGGGGGGCTCCAGGAGTTCTTATAGGGTGATCCAGGGCATGCGCAGGTAATTCCAGGTGGTCTGGGTGTCTTCACAAATGCCTGAGAACCAGTTTATCAGGTCCCTTGGGGCTGGCCGTAGAAGTGCCTGCTTACTGATCCCAACATTCCTCCCTTTTTCTGTAATTAAAAATAGGGAGCTTGGGCTGCCTTTTATAAGGTAAGTTAAAGTATATAAATTTAGGCTTGTTGGAAGCAGCTCTTGGTTGACATGCAAGAGGTTGAGAGAGAGAAGAATTATAGCAACAAAATGGTCAGGTTGCAGGGTCAAGAATAAGGGAAGCCTCTGCCCTGAAAAATTTAGGGTAGAGGGTTGTCAACAGAGAGAGTTGCCAGCCATGCAAGGCAGCAGGTAGGGACTGGGGAACGCTGGGAGAACCTGGAGCCGCTTGTCCTGGTCCTGATGCACACCATTTCAGCCTTTTGTTAACAACAAGTAAATAACGGGCGTAGATTCTCTTCTGGCTACTTCCTGCTGACACTGGGGGTGATGTAGGGAGGTCAAAAGGCTGAAGTGTTGGCCAAGTCCAGGAAGAATAGGCTGCTTTGATGCTTTCCCAGGACTGCGAGAACACCCATGGCTGGGAGGGAAGGTGCAGGTCCAGCTTGTTAGAAGTCCGTGAGGTCAGAGTTGAACTCCTGTAGTTGCTTTGACGTTGTTGTGGCTATAGGAAACATCTGTGTCTGGCAGGACACTGAAATACATATATAGGCAAAAGATAAAGTTGAGTATAGAGAAAATCCTGTAGGTATACATTGAAAGGTTTGGATCGATGAGGTTTGTACATGGGAACCTCTGTCTACCTGGAGGGACCTTTATTTACCCAGTCACTGGCAATATTTAAAGAAGGCTATGTTTTTGACTTGTCATTGAGGTGAGGTTTGGTTACAGAAGCATGTAAACTTAGAGGCCCTAGTGCCAGCTAGCACTAAGTGTAGAAACCTGAAATTCTCCAGCCTGTCTGGAGGAATGGGCATCTGGGTATCTCCCATTGGGGGCAGAGAAGTAGAGGAACCGTATGCGAGGGGGGACCTTCCCATGAGTGAGCAAGTGAGCGCATGCGCGAGCGAGGGGGGGAAGGAACCCGTAGAGGGGATGTACCACCCAAGGGAGAGTGTGGCCGAAAATGAAAGTCAGCATAGAGGGTCAAACCTAGACAATTAAGGCTATGGCTGAGGGGGGGGGGTCCCTCAGTCTCAAAAGATAGTAGGAAGTTGCCAGAGTTTTGTGGTCAAGCTTCCCCTACCAAGAGAGGCGTGTATGCTGAGAAAATGGAGTGAACTCACCAATCTAGCCAGTGGTTGCATGCAGTAAACAGTAGTCTGGTAGCCGTCCCAAAACCAGGGAAAGGGGAGGAGTCCCACCTTTTGAGATAGGCAATAAGTGCAGTACTTATCTGGAGTCTAGTTGCCCTGAGAGGTAGATTTAGCCGCTGAGTTCATATCAGAGACAGCCCCTGCTCCCCTTACTAGGCTTTCACCGAAAATGCTTTTAAAATAAATCTAGCTAAAGTGATTCTGCGTTCAACAAAGAGCAGTAGGAAGATGGTTGAAGGATGACACAAAACTAAAATGTATTTGACAAAAACCCATCATTATAAAGTGCAAGTAGATCAAAGAACATCAAAGAAACCTCATCAATCTTACTGCCTATGGATTACTATTCTGTTAATGTTCTATATAGTTAATGAATATTCCTTTTCATCAGTGACAAAGAGACGCATGTGTGTGTTAAGTCAGCATTGTGACTGGTATATTCTACTGGGGTCGAAATGATCTATATCATATATACATATTATGAACTATCCAAATAAAAATTTCAATAAGCAACCACAGAGGTGAAGTTACATTGAAAGATTGGCAAACACCTTACATACATATTTATAAAAAGACTGTTAGCAAATAATCAGACAAACATAAATGGTACTGTGAAATATAAATTACCTGTGCTGTATTGCCACTTCCATAAGAGGGAAAGAAGCTGGGTGTTATAATGGATGCTTGTAAGCCCTATAGCAGCAAGGGAGAGATAGACAAAAGGACATCCTAATCTACAAAGATAGCTTGGTGTAAGATACTATCCCAAATAGGAAAAATAGAGAGAAGGTTGGGAAATGTACTTTGGTGTATATTCAAATAAAAATGTCCAATGAAAAAATAGACTTTGTAAATTAAATATGCAAACTTGTCCATAATCAGCATTTCTTATTTAATAGCTCTCAAGATATAATATCAAATGAATTTCCTTTATGAACTTATGCAAATTATGAAAAATCCACAAAAAATTTAAAATATCAACTACAATAAAAATCTTTCTCAGCATTATTTCATGAAAATGAGCATATGAAATATTTAATTCAAATAGTATGGATATGAATTTATAATATTTACAACTTACTAACATGAAAATAAAATAAATATTGGAATGAGATGTTTCTAAAATGCTTTATAAAAAGAAAATACTCCAGCCAAGGACTATTCATGGAGATAACCTAGAACCCCTGCACAGATGTAGCCTATGGCAGTTCAGTGTCCAAGTGGGTTCCATAGTAATGGGAAGAGGAACTGCCTCTGACATAAACTGATTGGCCTGCTCTTTGATCACCTCCCCCTGAGGGGGTAGCAGCCTTACCAGGCCACAGAGGAAGACAATGCAGCCACTCCTGATGAGACCTGATAAACTAAGATCTGAAGGAAGGAGAAGAGGACCTCCCCTATCAGTGGACTTGGGGAGGGGCATCCGTGAAGAAGAGGAAGGGAGGGTGGGATCGGGAGAGGAGGAGGGAGGAGCTTATAAGGGGATGTGAAATGAATGAAGTGTAATTGATAAAAAAAATAAAAATAAAATAAAAAAATGGGTCTTTATGTCTTTCAGAGAGAAAATGGGTACTCTGAAATATATACCTAACTGTTCAGGAACTACAGTTTAATAGGACAGATGAGAGCTTAAAAGCTTTCTAACTGCATCCTTCACATCCTTGTTCCTGAGGCTGTATATGGTTCAGTATGGGGATGATGATTGCATAGAAGACAGAGGCCACCTTGACAAGAAACCAAGAACTTTTGGTAGTGGGAACACAATAGAGAGAGAGATGATAATGCTATGGAAAATGGTGATGGTAGTGAGATGAGAGGCACAGGTGGAGAAGACTTTGTAGTGCCCCCAGTAGTAGGCATTTTCATGTGACTGTGATGACAATGAAAACATCAGAGGTGAGAATAATCATCAGACTGCTTAGCTCATTCAAAGTAGCAAAGATGAAAATGACCTTATGACTTATGTAGGGATCAGAGCAGGCTACAGCCACAATGGCATCATGCTCACACACAAAGTTATTTATAAACTTGGTTCCACAGAAGAACAAAGTCAACATAAAGTGTATGAGTACAAATGAACATATTATACCCCAGGAGTATGGTGCAGCTACCAGGTAGCAGCAGAGCTTCTGAGACATAGCTACCATGTAGAGGAGGGGATTGCACACTGCCACAAACTTGTCATAGGCCATCACTGCCAACATGAAGGTTTCTGTCACAACAAATATGCATATGAAGAAGAATTGCATGACACAGCCTGTGAAGGAGGTCCTTCTGTCTTCCACAATCAAGTTTTCTAAGAGCTTTGGTGTGATGACAGTAGAGTAAGAAATCCACAAAGGACAGATGACTAAGAAAGAAGTCCATGGGTGTGTGGAGCTTGGGGTTGAGCCTGATGATGGCATCATGCCCAGGTTCCCAGCACAGTGACTGTGTATATGATGAGGAACAGGAGGAAGAGGGCCACTTGCAGGTGTGGGTACTCTGAGAAGCTCATGAGAATGAAGGTCACCGCAGACGTCAGGTTTTCATGGATACTATGGAGAAAAAAAGGAGGGGACAATCTGTCAAAGTCAGAAGTAGTATTTGTAATAGAGAAGAGGACAAAATAAGTATTTTAAAGTCTGATGATTACTATAAAATATGATTGAAAAACAGGTTCATTTTTCAACATTCTATTTATATAACACGGCTGCTAGGAATGTTTTCAGCTTAAAGGGGTAAAAAGATAATTAGAGCAGAATTAGAGAAGTCAGATTTTACCAAGGGTATTTCAAATGAAAGGGGCCAGTACTGCCACGAACAGCTGAACCCCTGAGAATGGCCCCTCTAACCCCAACATGCATGTGAAAGTGCAAAACCTGTTATTTTCCAGTAAATAGACTTCGCCATTGCCTCCAGCTTTTTAAATTATATTTCACCCATATTAATCAAAATTTACAGTAAAAATATGAAAATATGGTACCCATTCCACTGGATAAAAAAGAAGAAAAGAAAGGAGAAAAAGGAGGATGAGGATTAAGAGGAAGAGGAAGAAGGAGAAAGGGAGAAGTGGGAAGGAGAAGAAAGAAAAGTAAGTAAATGTTAACCTGTGCAAATATAAATTTGGTTTTGGCTTTTTTTCCCCTATTTACTTATCCTATGAATTGTTTGCACTTGAGTAACATAGTTGGAACATTTAAAATACCTACATTGTGGCAATGTATAAAATATTTTTTATTTATTTTGAACTGACTTGAATTTTAAAAGTATGTTCTTTGGCTAGTGTTATATAATTCATGATAATCTGATCAGAGAAAAATATATGTTGGGCTTGCGATGTTGCAATAGTATGAAAGCAATTTAAATGCAAGGTTTTCCTTTTTTTATTACAATGTGTTTAGGATATAAATAAAAGACATAAAATGTTTAAAAAAAGACACAAGAAGTATTTTATTATTTTAATAATGTTTAAAGTATTTCCCAAGATAATTGTCAAAACAGAAAACTCTGAAAAATGAGTTAAGTACTCCAATTAGTTCTTCAAAGAGTTATTTGTCATTTCTTTAACAGTAAAACAACGGTTTACCAGTATGACACCTTTAAAATTAATTCAATCTAGAAAGACATGTAAGTGGTCAAAAGCCTTTCTGCTCTTTTGGGGACCTGTGTTCAGTCCTCAGCACCCATGACTGGAAGCTCACAGCTCCAGGGAAGAAAACAGACTCTCCTGGCACCCATCATCTCCCAAACATGTGACATATATTTATGAAGACACAAGCATACCTATGTACAAAATAAAAATAAATCTTACAAGTGAAATGTCTCTACCTAGAATCCCTGCACAGATGTAGCCCATGGCAGCTCAGTCTCTAGGTAGGTTCCCTAGTAATGGGAACATGGACTGTCTCTGACATGAACTCAGTGGCTGGATCTTTGATCACCTCCCCCTGCTGGGGGAGCACCCTTACCAGGCCACAGAGGAAGACAATACTGCCAGTCCTGATGAGACCTGATAGAGTAGGATCAGTGGACTCGGGGAGGGGCAAGAGTGGAGAAGAGGGAAGGATGGTAGGATTAGGAGAGGATAAAAGAGGGCTACAGCTGAATAAAGTATAATTTATAAAAAAATTTAATTAGTGAAGTAAAACATCAGAAGGTGAATTTATTACAAACTTAATATAGTGTAAAATATAGTATGATATATAGGAGACACAGTTTAATAGCATACATCAACATTTGTGACAATTTAGTTTAAGTAGCATACATCAACATTTGTGACAATTTAGTTTAAGTAGCATACATCAACATTTGTGACAATTTAGTTTAAGTAGCATACATCAACATTTGTGACAATTTAGCTCACAGAGAGTTATCTGTAGGTTTACATTCTTAGAACAAAATAGAACAAAATTTTCCTCCTGAACTATGGTGTAGATGCCTCGGAATATTATCTGGACACTCAATCAAAGAACAAAACATTTTCTTTCTATTCTCTTACACACTTGGACTACCTTTACAGAGAATTACTGTAGCCTTTGACCCAGAGAAACAATCTTGGGAAAAAAACACAATCAATTACTGAAGAGTCTTCAGCACAATAATCAATTTTCAACAGCAGCACTACATTCACCCTTGCCTCACAGATACATACATACTTAAAACATAAATGCTCCTCCCATCATTACTCAAAAAAGTAGTTTACAGTGAATAATAGTTAATTAAGACTCTCATGACTCCTCAAGCTGCTGAAAATAATGGACTGATGACTGCTAAGCCCTGAACATGTTATTGGTAGCACATCCTGGAAGGATCAGGAAGATTGAAAGGAAAGATTATTACAAAATATTGGTTTTGTCTTTTCTTTTTTCTGATGCCAGATTTTACGTAGCCAGCTGTGGCCTTCAAATAACTATGGAGCCATATGTTTCAGCAAACATTGGACTCAATTAAGAATGGATTTGTAATCCTGATTTTCCAACCTCACCTTTCAAATACTAAGAGTAGTGATTTATGTCACCATACTATACTTGAAATTTTAATTTTACAAAGAAAACTGTTGGTCTCACTTACCTGCAAAGAGTTATGATAACTTAGATTTTATTATTTTTGAGCATAAGTTTCTTTCTTTCTTTGATGCACAGAAATAGCCCCTAAAAAAACCATAAAAGCATAATACTGTATTACTTATGGATTTTCCTTAACCAAGAAAATGGGATTTAAAATTGTTGGGATCCACAAATCTGGTTTCCCCTTAAAAAGAATACTAAGGTCCTCATTCCTTCATTCAAATGGAGTGACAGAACTGAATCAGCTCACCTAAATACAGAGGGGCCTGAGTGATGCATTTACTAGAATTCTCCATTAAGATTAAGGAGCTATCAAAAATCTTCCTGCTTACTACTTAATAAATAAAAATAGTCCTTGAAGAATTTTCATCAGCAGTATATTTAGTGAATGTTTTAAATGAAGTTTAGCCACTTATTTAGAGAAACTCAAAATACTAGACCAAATGTTGTATTTTTAAATACTGGTTAAAAATTTGGTATAAATATATGTTTCAAGGCCTTGGGGTCCAAGGGATTTTCATTGAAAATTTGCCTGGGAGGATACAATTTGAGCAATTAAAGGTAAGACTGTCCCATGTGATTGTATGTTACATCCAAAAGCCCTAGGGCATTTGTACTATCAACTGTACTCTATGATCACTTTTAGTAGGTAGATAGTGAAAATAGACATAATGTATATAAATATAGAAATAAAATTATACAGGGAAAAGATATCATAACAGTGGTTTCATCATATATATATACATATATTTATACATGATGAAAATCACTTTGTGGCTAATGTAAGGGTCAGAGAAAGCTACAGCAACAGTGTCTGTATGCTCATACACAAAATTATTTTACAAATTTATTTCCATAGAAGAACAAAGATGACAGAAATTATATAAATATAATGAACGTATTATGCCCATGTACGATACTCCATTACTAGGATTCCTCATTAGGATCACCTTAACAGATTCCAAGAAGTTTTCACTGCACTGTTTCCAAACCACAATCCCCCCCAATACTCAGTTCCAGCCATATCTTCCCTTACGTCGCCCTCCATTCAGCCGTCCACTATCGATCATTCCTGCACCTGTTATCACCCCTGCTCAATACACACATAAAATCTGTTCTATTTCTACTACCCAGGAAGACCCACAAGTCCTCCCTATAGCTCTTCTTTTCACCTAACCTCTCTGGGTACATGGACTGTATCTTGGTTATCTTTTACTTAATGGCTTATATTCACTTTTAAGCAAATACAAAGCGTTTTGTTTTTCTGTGTCTTGGTTGTCTCATTCAAGATGATTTTTCTTTCTAGTTGCATCCATTTGCTTGCAATTGTCATAAACTTACCTTAAAAAAGGTTATGTAAAACTTCATTATGTAAATTACCATACTTTGTTCATCTATTTTTCTGTTGAGACACATTCTTTTTTTGTTTGTTTGTCTGTTTGTTTTGGTTTCAGTTTCTGGCTGTTGTGAAAAATCTGTAACGAACATGGATGAGCAAATGTCCTTTTGATAGGATGAAGCTTCCCTTGGGTATATGCACAAAAGTAAGTAGTATAGCTGGGTATTAAGGTAGATCAATTCCAAATTTTATGAAGAAATTTATATTGAATTCCATAGTGATTGTCCAAGTTTTCACTCACACTGGCACGAGAGGATTATTTCCCTTGCTCCAAATTGTAGCCAGCATAAACTGTCATTTCTGTTAACAAACTTAGTCATTCTGACTGTAGTAATATGGAATGTCAAAGTAGTTTTGATTTGCATGTCCCTGATGGATAAGGATGTTTATCATTTCTTTAAGTGAGCCATTGGAGATTCTGCTATTGAGAATTTACCATTTTTTAATTTTTTTATTTAACTTTTATTAATTACACTTTACTCATTTTGTATCCTGCCATAAGCCCCTCCCTCCTCCCCTCCCGGTCCCACCCTCTCCCCCTTTCTGCATGCATGCCTCTCCCCAAGTCCACTGAGAGGGGAGGTCCTCCTCTCCTTCCTTCTGATCTTAGTCTATCAGTTCTCATCAGAAGTGGCTGCATTGTCAGGGTTCTAGGTTATCTCCATGAATAGTCCTTGGTTGGAGTATGAGTCTCCAGGAAGTTCCCTGTGTTCAAATTTTCTTGTTCTGTTGCTCTCCTAGTGGAGTTCCTGTCCTCTCCAGCTCTTACTATTTCCCACTTCTTACATAAAATTCCATTCACTCTGTCCGTCAGTTGGCCATCAGGCTCAGTATCTGCTTTGACAGTCTGCACGGCAGAGGCTTTCAGAGGCCCTCTGTGGCAGGTTCCTAAGTTGTTTCCTGTTTTCGTTTTCTTCGGATGTCCATCCTCTTTGCTTTTCAGGATGGAGATTGAACATTTTAGTTAGGGTCCTCTCTTTTGCTTAGTTTGTTTAGATGTACAGATTTTAGTGGGTTTATTCTATGTTGTATGTTTATATGAGTGAGTATACACCGTGTGTGTCTTTTTGCTTCTGGGACAACTCACTCAGGATGATCCTTACCAGGTCCTACCATTTACCTGCAAATTTCATGATTTCCTTATTTTTCATTGCAGAGTAATACTTCATTGTATAGATGTACCACAATTTCTGCATCCATTCTTCAGTTGAGGGGCATCTGGGCTGTTTCCAGCTTCTGGCTATTACAAATAAAGCTGCTCAAATATGGTTGAACAAATGTCCTTTTTGTGTATTTGAGCCTCTTTTGGGTATATGCCTAGGAGTGGTATGACTGGATCTTGAGGAAGCACTATTCCTAGTTGTCTGAGAAAGCGCCAGATTGCTTTCCAGAGTGGTTGTACAAGTTTACATTCCCACCAGCAGTGGAGGAGGGTTCCCCTTTCTCCACAAGCTCTTCAGCATGTGTTGTCACTTGAGTTTTTGATCTTGGCCATTCTGATGGGTGTAAGGTGAAATCTCAGGGTTGTTTTGATTTGCATTTCCCTAATGGCTAATGAGGTTGAGCATTTCTTTAAGTGCTTCTCTGCCATTCGATATTCCTCTACATGCCGGGGCCAGCCGGGCAGAGTCAAACGGTTCTTGAGTCGGGTGTGAGGATTAATATTAATAAAATAAACACACAGCACACAGGAAACTGTTTAAAGGTCCAGACTCGACAGCCTTTGCAAAAGGCAGACTGCTGCAGCAAGCAGTGCCAGCAGCCAGTCTCCAGTGCTGCCTCCTCCTCTGCCTCCAGCCTTCTGACCACTTTATTTATTTTGAGGAGTTACTTTAGCCAGTAAAACATCTCAGAACAATAGGTTAATTTGCACAAGGAGCCTGAGGAAGAGGTGTAACCCTCACAAGCTATCCCACCTGTTGTCACAAACAAAAGGAGATGGACTTGCAAGTTCTCCTCTGCCATTAGTAAAGACCTGCTAAAAGCCATCTCTCTGCTGAGATTTAAATATCAAAGCAGGCCGCTGAGTCACGGCTCCCGACATCTACAGAGAATTCTCTGTTTAGCTCTGTTCCCCATTTTTTAAGTGGATTAGTTGGTTTGCTGCTTTTCAGCTTCTTTAGTTCTTTATATATACTGGATATGAGTCCTCTGTCAGATAAAGGGTTGGTGATGATTCTTTCCTAATCTGTAGGCAGTCGCTTTGTTTTGATGACAGTGTCCTTTGCTTTACAGAAGCTTTTCAATTTCATGAGGTCCCATTTACTGATTGTTGCTCTTAGAGCCTGTGCTGTTGGTGTTCTGTTCAGGTAGTTTTCTCCTGTACCAATGAGTTCTAGGGTATTCCCACTTTTTTTTCTAGCCGATTTAATCTGTCTGGTTTTATGTTGAGGTCTTTGATCCACTTGGACTTCAGTTTTGTGCAGGGTGATAAGTATGGATTTATTTTCATTTTTCTACATGTAGACATCCAGTTGGACCAGCATCATTTGTTGAAGAGGCTATCTTTTTTCCATTGTATGGTTTTGGCATCTTTGTCAAAGATCAGGTGTCCATAAGTACGTGGGTTTATTTCTGGGTCTTCTGTTTGGTTCCATTGATCCACCATTCTGTTTCTATGCCAGTACCATGCAGTTTTTATAACTGTTGCTTTATAGTACAGCTTGAGATCAGGAATGGAGATACCTCCAGAAGATCTTTTATTGTAGAGGATTATTTTAGCAATTCTTGGTTTCTTGTTATTCCATACGAAGTTGAGCCAAATCCGACTTTCTTTCTTGACAAAAGCCAATACCTTAGTAAGTGATTCATATTTCTTTTTTTAATTTTTCTTTATTAATTATACTTTACTCACTTTGTACCCCCCCATGGTTCCCTCCCTCCTTCCATCCCAATCCCTCTCTTCCCCCACCCTCTGCATGCATGCCCCTCCCCAAGTCCACTGATGGGGGAGGACTTCTTTTACTTCCTTCTGATCCTAGTCAATTAGGTCTCATCAGGAGTGGCTGCCGTGGTGTCCTCTTCTGTGGCCTGGTAATGCTGCTTTCCCCTCAGGGGGAGGTAATTAAAGAGCAGGCCAATCAGTTCATATCAAAGACAGTCCCTGTTCCTATCACAATGGAACCCACTTGGATACTGAACTGCCATCGGCTACATCTGTGCAGGGGTCTTAGATTATCTCCATGCATAGTCCTTGGTTGGAATAGCAGTGTCAGGAAAGACCCCTGTGCTCAGAGTTTTTTGGTTCTGTTGCTCTCCTTATGGAGTTCCTGTCCTTTCCAGATCTTACTGTCTCCCACTTCTTTCCTAAGATTCCCTGCACTCTGCCCAAAGGTTGCCCATAAGTCTCAGTATCTACATTGATAGTCTGCAGGGCAGAGCTTTACAGAGGCCCTCTGTGTCAGGCTCCTGACTTGTTCCCTCTTTTCTCCTTCTTCTGATGTCCAGCCTCTTTGCCTTTCTGGGTAAGAATTGAGCATTTTAGCAAGAGTCCTCCCTCTTGATTAGTTTCTTTAGGTGTACAGATTTTAGTAGGTTTATCCTATACTATATGAGTGAGTATATACTGTGTGCATCCCTCTGCTGCTGGGATAGCTCACTCAGGATGATCTTTTCTAGATCCACCATTTACCTGCAAATTTCATGATTCCTTGTTTTTTATTGCTGAGTAATATTCCATTGTGTACCACAATTTATGCATCCATTCCTCCACTGAGGGGCATCTGGGCCTTTTCCTGCCTCTGGCTATTACAAATAAGGCTGCTACAAACATGGTTGAGCAAATATCCTTATTGTGTACTTGAGAATCCTTTGGATTTATGTCTAGGAGTGGTATAGCTGGATTTTGAGGAAGTGCTATTCCTAGTTGTCTGAGAAAGTGCCAGATTGCTTTCCAGAGTGGTTGTACAAGTTTACATTCCCACCAGCACCGGAGGAGGGAAACTTAAATCATTCCCACTGAAATCAGGGACAAGGTAAGGTTGTCCACTCTCTCCATATCTTTTCAACATTGTTCTTGAAGTTCTAGCTAGAGCAATAAGACAATTGAAGGAGATCAAGGGGATAAAAATTGGAAAGGAAGAAATCAAAGTATCACTATTTGCAGATGATATGATAGTATACCTGAGTGACCTCAAAAACTCTACCAGGGAACTCCTACAACTGATTAACACCTTCAGCAAAGTGGCTGGATACAAAATTAAATCAAAAAAATCAGTAGCTTTCCTGTACACAAAGGACAAAAAGGCTTAGAAAGAAATTAGTGAAACAACACCCTTCACTATAGTCACAAAGGACATAAAGTACCTTGGTGTGAATGTAACCAAGCAAGTCAAAGACTTGTATGAAAAAAACTTCCAGTCTCTGAAGAAAGAATTAGAAGAAGATATCAGAAGGTGGAAAGATCTCCCATGCTCATGGCTTGGCAGGATTAACATAGTAAAAATGGCCATTTTACCAAAAACAATTCTTCAATGCAATTCCCATAAATTACCAACACAATTCTTTACAGACCTTGAAAGAAAAATTCTCAACTTCATATGGAATAACAAGAAACCCAGAATTGCTAAAACAATCCTCTACGATAAAAGATCTTCCGGAGGTATCTCCATCCCTGATCTTAAGTTGTACTATAGAGCAACAGTTTTAAAAACTGTATGTTTCCTGTATGGTTGGTCTGGGATTGGACAGAAAAGTTACTGTATTGAGATCTGATAGAAAAACTAACATATAAACATAGGTGTGAGAAAGACAGAAGGCAGGAAATACGTTTTGCCTGGGAGACTGATATTCTGTGTCACTGTGAAGACAAACAGGAGACTGTGTATGTGCAGACACAGTAACTGAAGTAAGCAGGCACAAAACCTTAAATTATAAGAGTTTTGTTTTAAAAGTCATTGGAGGATTTGGAAGAAGAAAGGAATAAATTTTGTCATTATAATATACTCTTAGGTTTTTTTAAAATAATTACTTTTTTCACTTTGTATCCCCCCATAAGCCCCTCCCCCTTCCCTCCCTGTCCCACCTTCCCTCCCCCTTCTTCATGCATGCCCCTCCCCAAGTCCACTGATAGGAGAGGTCCTCTTCTCCTTCCTTTTGATCTTAGTCTATCAGATCTCATCAGGAGTGGCTGCATTGTCATCTTCTGTGGCCTGGTAAGTCTGCTCTCCCCTCAGGGGGAGGTGATCAAAGAGCAGGCCAATCAGTTCATGTCAGAGGCAGTCTCTCTTCCCATTACTGTGGAACCCACTTGGACACTAAACTGCCATGGGCTACATCTGTGCAGGGGTTCAAGGTTATCTCCATGCCTGGTACTTGGTTGGAGTATGAGTCTCTGGGAAGACCCCTGTGTTCAAATTTTCTGGTTCTGTTGCTCTCCTTGTGGGGTTCCTGTCCTCTCCAGATCTTACTATTTCCCACTTCTTACATAAGATTCCAGGCACTCTGCCCAACAGTTGGCCAAAAGACTCAGCATCTGCTTTGATAGTCTGCAGGCCAGAGCCGTTAAGAGGCCCTCTGTGACAAGTTCCTAGGTTGTTTCCTGTTTTCTTCTTCTTCTGATGTCCATCCTCTTTGCCTTTTGGGATGGGGATTGAGCGTTTCAGTCAGGGTCCTCTCTCTTGATTAGTTTCTTTAGAAGTACAGATTTTAGTAGGTTTATCCTATGTTATATGTCTATATGAGTGAGTGTATACTGTGTGTGCCTTTCTGCTTCTGGGATAGCTCACTCAGGATAATCTTTCCCAGATCCCACCATTTACCTGCAAATTTCATGATTTCCTTGTTTTTCATTGCAGAGTAATACTCCATTGTGTAGATGTACCACAATTTCTGCATCCATTCTTCAGTTAAGTCATGCTACAGATGTGTGCATGTTGGTACTGTAAAAGATAACTTCAAAGGCATTCAATGTATCTTATGGGAATGTGCAGGCCAACCACATGTTGGTTTGAGTTGGAACATAGCAAAGAATTGTTGTAAAGTACAAAAACAGGAAGGGGTGTATTTTGCAAATCTATTATTTGACCCTAAACTATGTATTTTGAAGCCAGAATTGGACAACCAGTAATGAAATAATAGCCATAATGTCAACATGAACAACAACAAATAAGGCACATAAAAAGGCAAAACAAAATAAAAATAAAATCAAGATTGGGGTGCACCTGTTCTCTTCTGGTTACCTGCTGAAGTTATGCTAAGTTCTACTGTGTCCTCTGTTTTAATGAAACCCAAGATGAACCTAAACTGCTCTTTTACAGACTGTAGTAACTATGTTTTATATATCATAATCTGTAACATTTCACAGTTGAAATCATTTAAATTCTGCCATTTACAGAGAACTGTTCATTTCTGGTGTATAGCAGCGGGTGTTTGCACATGAGGCCCAGCCTTGCTACAGGCTTAGAGCCCTGGTCTAGGAAGGTTCTCGGAAATATCCCCTCTTACATAATTGCTTTAGCTATAAAGAATTACAGAGTTAAGTATTCAGTTGATATTCAATATTGTCTTGGATTTCAGTGAAACCTGGAAGTTAAAATTAGATCTGGTAGAATTATTACTTTTTGTGAGTCTACATTAATTTCTGAGTCTCAGCATATCTTATGTTTTTTCATATATTAATGTAATATCCTTCAGCACTATGTCAATACTATGATAAATGGTAGTCTCTGTCACTACAAAACTTTTTTCTTAATATTTGTATATTTTATAGTTCATAATTACTCAATATTATAAGTTTATTTTCCTTTATTTTTTCGTTTTTTTTTTGCGCATTTTTAAAATTTTTTTAATCAGTTACATTTTATTAACTCTGTATCCCAGCCGTGTCCCGATCCCTCATTCCCTCCCAGTCCCTCCCTCCCTCCCTCATCTCCACCATGCCCCTTTCCAAGTCCACTGATAGGGGGGACCTCCTCCCCATTCATCTGATCCTGTTTTATCAGTTATCTTCAGGACTTGCTGCAAAGCCCTCCTCTGTGGCCTAACAGGACTGCTCCTCCCTTCGGGGGTGGGGAGACCAAAGAGCCAGTCATTGAGTTCCTGTTAGAAATAGTCCCTGTTCCCCTCACTTTGGGAAACCAATTGGTTACTGAGCTACCACAGGCTACATCTGAGCGGAGGTTCTAGGTTATATCCATACATGGTCCTTGGTTGAATGTCAGTCTGAGAAAAGACCCTGTGCCCAGATATATTTGGTCCTTGTGGAGCTCCTATACTTTCCCCATCAGACTAACTCCCCTTCTTTCTTATGATTCCCTGTACTCTGCCAAAGGTTTGGTCATGAGTCTTTGCTTTGAAAACACTGCTAGTTAGAGTCTTTCAGATGCGCTCAGTAGACTCCTGTCATACTTTCAATGCACATCCCATCTGTCTTTCTAAACAAGGATTGATCATCTTACCCCATGTCCGCTCAATTGATTATCTTTTTTAGGTGTATAGATTTCATTATGTTTATCATATCTTATAGGTCTATATAAGTGAGTATATCCCATGTTTGTCTTTCTCCTTCTGGGATATTTCACTCAGAATGATCTTTTCTAGATCCCACCATTTGCCTGCAAATTTCATGAATTCCTCGTTTTTGATTGCTGAGTAGTATTCCATTGTGTAAAAATACCACAATTTCTGTACCCATTCCACCATTGATGGACATCTGGGTTGTTTCCAGGTTCTGGCTATTACAAATAGAGCTGCTATAAACATGGTTGAGCAAGTGTCCTTTTTGTGTACTTGAACAAACTTTGGGTATATACCTAGTAGTGGTATAGCTGGGTCTGGAGGAAGCACTATTCCTATTTGTCTTAGAAAGCGCCAGATAGATTTCCAGAGTGGTTGTACCAGTTTACATTCCCACCAGCAGTGGAGGAGGGTTCCCCTTTCTCCACAACCTCTCCAGCATGTGTTATCGCTTGAGTCTTTCGTCTTGGCCATTCTGATGGGTGTAAGGTGATATCTCAGGGTCGTTTTGATTTGCATTTCCCTGATGGCTAATGAGGATGAGCATTTCTTTAAGTGTTTTTCTGCCATTCGATATTCCTCTGTCGAGAATTCTCTGTTTAGCTCTGTTCCCCATTTTTTAATTGGATTACTTGGATTGCTGCTTTTCAGCTTCTTTAGTTCTTTGTATATACTGGATATTAGTCCTCTGTCAGATAAAGGGTTAGTGAAGATTCTTTCCCAATCTGTAGGCAGTCGTTTTGTTTTGATGACGGTATCCTTTGCTTTACAGAAACTTTTCAGTTTCATGAGGTCCCATTTATTGATTGTTGCTCTTAGAGCCTGTGCAGTTGGTGTTCTGTTCAGGAAGTTGTCTCCTGTGCCAATGAGTTCTAGGCTGTTCCCCACTTTTTTTTCCAATTGATTTAGGGTATCTGGTTTTATGTTGAGGTCTTTGATCCACTTTGACTTTAGTTTTGTGCAGGGTGATAAATATGGATCTATTTTCATTTTTCTGCATGTAGACATCCAGTTGGTCCAGCACCATTTGTTGAAGATGCTGTCTTTTTTCCATTGAATGGAATTGGCTTCTTTGTCGAATATCGAGTATTCATAGGTGTGTGGATTTATTTCTGGGTCTTCTATGCGGTTCCATTGATCCTCCTTTCTGTTTCTATGCCAATACCATGCAGTTTTTATTACTGTTGCCCTGTAGTACAGCTTGAGATCAGGAATGGAGATACCTCCAGATGATCTGTTGTTGTACAGGATCGTTTTGGAGATTCTGGGTTTTTTGTTTCTCCATATGAAGCTGAGAATCTTTTTTTCAAGGTCTGTAAAGAATTGAGTTGGTATTTTGATGGGAATTGCATTGAATCTGTAGATTGCTTTTGGCAGGATGGCCATTTTCACAATGTTAATCCTACCAATCCATGAGCACGGGAGATCTTTCCATCTTCTGATATCTTCTTCAATTTCTTTCTTCAGAGACTTGAAGTTTTTATCAAACAGGTCTTTCACTTGCTTGGTGTTTATCAGCTGAAGGAGTTCTCTGGTTGAATATTTGGGGTCGCTCATGTATACTATCATATCATCTGCAAATAGTGACACTTTTACCTCTTCCTTTCCGATTTGTATCCCCTTGATCTTTAGTTGTCTTATTGCTCTGGCTAGGACTTCAAGTACTATGTTGAAGAGATATGGGGACAATGGACAGCCTTGTCTTGTCCCTGATTTCAGTGGGATTGATTTAAGTTTCTCTCCATTGAGTTTGATGTCAGAAAGCCTCACTGTGGTTTTCCTGGGTTGGGGGTCCTTCCATTCTCCACCTCAGAAGATCAGGTATCCCACTGCTCAGAAACTGTGTGTGCTAGTCGCCATCTTGGCTCCGCCCCTTGCAGTTTTAATTTTCATTTTCAGTGTCTTATAAAATATTTGGAGAATTAGAACTATTTTGATGCCTATACATTCATATTTATTAAACTGCAATTTACCTTAACATTATTTGTTGATGCATACATAGTTGAGACATTTTGATGTCCATTAAAGGAGTAATAGTAATGTTTCAGTGTGTCAGAATATTTAGAAGTGTTATTTTCTACATAAATTTAAATTATGTTAAATTAATGTATTCATTTTTAATCTCTTTCTCACATATTTTAATCATTTTTTCTTTCACCAGTTCCTTCCAGATACTTCCAAACTCTATGAACTAAACCAATTTCAGTGCATTCACTTTTACTATCACTGTAGATTGAATAAAATATCATGCATATTGTCCATTTATGCTCATTTTGAAATATTTCATCAGTTTTCTCCAGCAATGTCATTCAATGCCATGATGGATTTAAGATATATGGAGAACCCTTTATATCCTCCTTGTAGTCCCATCCCTCTTCACCTTACAGAACCACTCTCCCTCCTTCCTCCCCTCCCAGTCTCACCCTTCCTCTCTCCACCCTCTCCCCTTTTCCTAAGAAAAGAAAGCTCCCTTTTCCATTCCCCTCAGCTCATCAAATTGCATCAGGATTGAGATTGTGTTTTTCCCTTGTGGCCTGACAAGGCAGTCCTGCCAGGGCAAAGCCATTTTTAAAAAAGTTAGCAAGTGAATCCATGTCCAGTGCAGTCCCCACTTCCCTTAACAAGGACCCACATGATTCCTAATTGTCCCATCTGCTACATCTTTGTAGGAGGCTTAGGTCCAGTTCCCGTATGGCCCTTGGTTGGTGCTTCAGTCTAAGCAAGCCCCTCTGGGCCCTGATTCTTTGGTACTGTTGGTCTTCTTGTAGAGTTCCTGTCACCTCCATGTTCTTTTATCTTTCTTCCCCCATTTCCATAAGACTCGCTACACATTACTCAGTGTTTGGCTATGAGTTTGGGCATCTGTTTTGAGGTGATGTTGGGTAGAGACTCTCAGAAGACAACTCTGTCAGGTTCCTGTCTGCAAGCTTAGCAGAGTATACCTTCATAGTGTCAGGGACGAGCACTCACCAAGAGGGTAAGTCCTTGGTTGATCCAGGCGTTGGTTAGGCATTCCCTCAATCTCTGCTCTATCTTTATCCCTGCACATCTTGTAGGCAGGGTCAATTTTGGGAGAGAGTTTTGCTTTGTGGGTTGTTGTTCCCCTCCCTCTGCTAGGGTTGATGGTGTCCTCTTTGGTCTCTATGGCCTCTGTTACTAGGAGGCCCTGCCTGAGCCCTTGTCTTATCCTCCCAGGAGCCTATGTTGACTTAGGTCTCCAGCTTGTCACAGAGGTACCACCACACTCTATTTTGTTTTGTTTTGTTTTCTCTACAGGATTTCTGTCCTCTTGCCCTCATTCTCCCCATGTCTGATCTCTGACCACTTAAGTGAGAGCACTTAAAAAAATGCTCAGCTTCCTTAGTTATCAGGTAAATGCAAATCAAACAACCCTGAGATTCTGTCTCACACAAGTCAGAATGCCTAAGAGCAAAATATCAAGTAACAGCACATGCTTGCTGGCAAGGGTGTAGAGAAATTGGAATACTCCTTCATTGATGATGGGAGTATAAACTTGTACAACCACTTAGAATCAATCTGATGCTTTCTCAGGGAATTGGGAATAGCTTTACCTCAAGATCCAGCGATACCTGTCCTGGGTATATACTCAAAACAATCTCCACTATAGAACAAGGACACTTGCTCAACTATGTTCATAAGAGCTTTATTCACAATAGCCAGAATCAGGAAACAACCTAAATATCCATCAACCAATGGGTTGAAAAAGAAACTGAGGCACATTCACACAATGGAATTTTACTCAGCTACTAAAAACAAAGAAATCATGAAATTTGCTGGCAAATGTATAGAACTAGAAAAGATCATCATGAATGAGGTAACCCAGACCCAGAAAGACACACATGGTATGTACCCAATTGAAAGTGGGTTATAGCATGTATTCTCACTTGAGTGTTTGATCCTAGCCATTCCAATGGGTATAAGTTGCAATCTTAAGGTCGTTTTGATTTGCATTTTTCTGAGGTTACAGATGTTGAGCTTTTCTTTAAGTATTTCCCTGCCATTTGTTATTCCTCTATTGAGTATTCTCTGTTTAGAGAAAAAATGCATTCCTTGATATTTTGCTGTTTAACTTCTTGAGTTTTTTATATATTCTGGATATTAGCCCCCTGTCAGATATAGGGTTGGTGAAGATCCTTTCCCAATCTGTAGATTGTCATTTCCCAATCTGTAGATTGTAGATTGTCTGATGACGGTGTCCTTTTCTTTACAACAGCTTTTGTGTTTCATGATGTCCCATGTATAGATTGATGATCTTAGAGCCTGTGCTATTGGCATTCTATTCAGGAAGGTGTCTCCCATGCCTATGAGTTCAAGGCTTTTCTCCACTTTTTCTTCTAACAGGTTTAGTGTGTCTGCTTTTATGTTGAGGTCTTTGCTGGAGAGGATGTGGAGAAGGGAGAACCGAGAAGGTAAAATTGCATAACCACTTTGGAAATCAATCTAGTGATTTCTCAGAAAATTAGGAATAGTGCTTCCTCCAGATCCAGCAATAGCACTCCTAGGCATATGCTCAAGTATACAACAAGGACATTTGCTCAACCATGTTCATAACATCTTTATTTTTTTATTTTTTAATTCTTTATTAATTATACTTTATTCACTTTGTATTCCTCATGTGGTGCCCCCCCCTCCTCCCATCCCAATCACTCCCTTCCTTTACCCTCTGCATGCATGCCTCTCCCCAAGTCCACTGATAGGGGAAGTCTTCTTTTCCTCCCTTCTGAGCATAGTCAATTAGGTCTCATCAGGAGTGGCTGCCTTGTCTTCTTCTGTGGCCTGGTAATGCTGCTTCCCTCTCAGGGGGAGGTAATTAAAGAGCAGGCCAATCAGTTCATGTCAGAGACAGTCCCTGTTCCTATCACAATGGAACCCACTTGGATACTGAACTGCCATCGGCTACATCTGTGCAGGGGTCTTAGGTTATCTCCATGCATAGTCCTTGGAGTATGAGTCTAAGGAAAGACCCCTGTGCTCAGGTTTAGGGAGCTATCCCAGAAGCAGAAAGATGCACACAGTATGTACTCACCCATGTAGACATATAATATAGGATAAACCTACTAAAATCTGTACACCTAAAGAAACTAATCAAGAGGAAGGACTCTTGCTAAAATGCTCAATCCCTATCCAGAAAAGCAAAGAGGATGGACATCAGAAGAAGGAGAAAAGAGGGAACAAGTCAGGAGCCTGACACAGAGGACCTCTGAAAGGCTTTGACTTGCAGACTATCAGTGCAGATGCTGAAACTTATGGCCAACCTTTAGGCAGGGTGCAGAGAATCTTATGGAAGAAGTGGGAAACAGTAAGATCTGGAGAGAACATCTTTATTTGTAATAGCCAGAATCTGGAAACAATCCATATGCCCCTCAATGGAGGAATGGATACAGATATTGTGGTACATTTTCACAATGTAATATTACTTAGCAATTAAAACATTGAAATCATGAAATTTGCAAGCAAATGGTGGGAACTAGAAAAGATCATCCTGAGTGAGGTATCCCAGAAGCAGAAGCACACACATGATATATATTCACTTATAAGTGGATATTAGATATATAATATAGGATAAACCTACTAAAATTTGTACACCAAATAAGCTAAACAAGTAGAAGGACCCTGGGTAAAATGATCAACCCTCACTCAGAAAGGCAAAAAGGAGGGACATCAGAAGTGAGAGAAAAAGGGCAACAGGACAGTAGCCTGCCACAGAGGGCCATTGAAAGACTACCCAGCAAAATATCAAATTAGATGCTGAGACTCATAACCAATCTTTGGGCAGAGTGCAGAGAATTTTATGAAAGAAGAGAAAGATAGGATGACCTGGAGAGGACAGGACCTCAACAAGGAGAGCAATAGATCCAAAAAATATGGGCATGGGTGTCTTTTCTGAGACTGATACTCTAACCAAGGACCATACATGGAGATAACCTAGAACTCCTGCACAGATGTAGCCCTTGTCAGCTCAGTCTCCAAATGGGTTTCCTAGTAATGGAAACAGGGACTATCTCTGACATGAACTCAGTGGCTAGCTTTGTGATCACATAACCCTGAAGGAGGAGCAGCCTTACCAGGCCACACAAGAAGACAGTGCAGACAACCCCAATGAGACCTGATAGGCTAGGGTCAGATGGAAGTGGAGGAGGACCTCCCTTTTCAGTGGATTTGGGGGGTATGGTAGGAGATGAGGAAAGGGATGAGTGAGGGGACTACAGTTGGGATACAAAATTAATAAACTGTAATTTATTAAAAAATAAATAAATTTTTAAAGTGGATTTTAGCTCTACAGAACACGTTAAGCATACTATGAGGCACAAGTCCCAAAGAAGATAAAGAACATACAGGTTCCAAGGGTGGATGCAACAATCTCACTCAGAAGGGTAGATATACTAGACAGAGGTTGGGGCTGAAGAAAAGGAACAAGGCTGGACTTGCTTTGTTGAACAGGCTGGCCTAGAACTCAAAGAGATCTGCCTGCCTCTGCCTCCCCAACTGATGGGATTACAGGCATGTGCCACTGTGCCTGGCTGAATTTGTCCTTTTTAAAGCTAAAGCATTGAGAAACTGTTCATAAATTATTTAACATTTGGTTATTTTATTTTGATTAGCATTGCTTTAACAAATTTTCCCTTTTCTCTCTTAGATTTTAATTAGTGTTATTCATGTTTGAATTTGCCTTTAATTATGGCATGGTGTATTTATGGCATAGAAAGTATGAAGTGTGTTTTCTACTTTACTGAACAGAGTTTGAGGAAGAGAACATATTTAATGTTAGCTATAAATTATAATTTATTTAAATTACCTTTGTTCAAAAGAGAAAGGCTTCATACAAATAGAAGGTGGGTACAACAAGTGAATCAATTGCTCTTTAGTGGTGTTTTAATGGTCCTTACAAGCACAGAGATACTCTACAGAGACACTCTACATGCTCTTTCTTTCATCTCTCCAACTACTCAATGAAAACACCCCCAAGAAATTGGAATCTCATGCAGGTTGCTCAGGCAGACAAGAGCAAAAAGCTGACACTTTGGCCAGCAGGGGTTGGGGAAAGCATAATCTTCTAAAAAGGGATTTAGCGTTTGTCAGAATGGTTCCCAGGAGATGTAGACAAGAGAACGATGAGTCACTCATGGTGAGTACAGTACCTAATTTGGCATGCCATCTACACCTCATGCTGGAATCCTGAAGACGCACTTGGGTGTGAGTCACTGGATCTCTTCTCACTCTTCCCGTGCAATTATTGAATAAATTACATGTCAATATTTCTCACTATCACTTTTTTTCACTTATTACCAGCTTAATTGACAATAAAGGAAAATGGTTTAAACTGGTTCATTCAAGCTGTCATGACCAAGGTCTGACCCTTAGGATCTCAGTCACAGTGTTAAATTACATTTACCTGACTAAGGAATGAATGCATTTAACAATTTAAAAAGTACTTTCACATATTTTACACTTTTTTTTCTCTGGATTTTTGTACTTCCCCTTGTCTTTCTGTTCTCCTCTCAGATCTTCCTCCTTTCTGTCCCTTCTCCTTCTCCATTTTTCTCTCCAACAATGAAAAGATTATATATTAACACATCTCCTAACTCCTCACCTGTGTAGAGAACATCAGCATTTTTCTAGTGAAAATGTCTGCACATAACAACTACATGGTGAAAACTATGATGCCTTATTATTATTTTTATTGTTTATTATTATTAGTTACATTTTATTAACTCTGTATCCCAGCTGTATCCCGCTCCCTTATTCCTTCCCAATCCCACCCTCCCTCCCTCAGCTTCTCCCTGCCCTTTTCTATTTTTTGGATTATACTACAACATATTTGGAAATATAAAGTTTAATTTAGTCTGCATTTGAAATTTATTGGTTCATCTCTATATCACTGCTTAAGTGTTTTACGGAAAGAACATACCATAGTCTGTCCATCTATACTGTTATGTGTTTCTATTGTTCATTTCTGGTTCATATGTTAGTGACGCTATGAACCTGATTCTGAGTTACTGTCCATGGATATGTTCTGCCACAACCCTTAAGAACTCTTTGAAGTGTCATTTTGAAGACAGCGTGATCTCCTTCTCAGTATTCACCGTACATTCTTTTCTCGTTATATATTTTTGGAAACTTATCTATTCATATTAGTAATAATGACTGTGGTAGATTTTTATCTCAATGTGTTTAAGAGAATCTTGATGAGGAAACAGAAAGATGGTAGAACAGGAGCTCATAGCTTTTCCCTCGGTAAAACACATTTCTATTGCAATTTTTTTTTCGTTCTAATTTCACTGAGATCTTTGTTTGTTCTCTTGATGGAATAATAGAAAAACATTTTCTTCTAAATTTAAATTAAAAATCTGAATAATTTCAGATAAATACAACAGTACCAAATTATTTATTTAATATTGTACCAAGGCACATTTGTTCAGGTTGAACACTTTGATGTTAAACACAGACATGAAAACAAAAGTCCAAAATTTCTTTTGATTGTTTGTATTTTATATTTTCAATTGTTCTGCAGCTCTTTCCTTAGAATAAGGATAATCATACTAAGATCTGTACACCTAAAGAAGCTAAGCAAGGAGAAGGAGAGGACCCTGGGTAAGATGCTCAATCTGTATTCAGAAAGGAAAATGGGATAGATATCAGAGGAAAGTGAAAATATGGAACAAGAAAGGAGCCTACCACAGAGGGTCTCTGAAAGATTCTACCTAGCATGGTATTAAAGCAGATGCTGACATTCATAGTCAAACTTTGGGCAGAGTGCAGGGAATCTTATGAAAGCAAGTTAGAAAGATTTGAAGTATCTGGAGCTATACAAGGAGAACAACAGAACCAAAAAATTCTGGGCCTAGGGTGTTTTTTTCTGAGACTGATACTTTAACCAAGGACCATTCATGGAGGTAACTTGGACCCCCTGCACAGAAGTAGCCCATGGCAGCTCAGTCTCCAAATGGGCCCCAATAAGGGAAGCAGGTGCTATCTCTGACATGAACTCAGTGGTTGGCTCTCTGATCACCTCCCCCTGAGGTGGGAGCAGTCTGACCAGGACACAGAGGAAGACTATGAAAGACACACTTGATAATACCTGATAGGCCAGGGTCAGATGGAAGGGGAGTAGATCCTCCACTATCCGTGGACTGGGGATAGGGCATGGTAGGAAATGAAGAAGAGAGAGAGGAAAGGGAGGAAAAGAGAGAGGGCAAAATTGGGAGGGGATGAAGGTGGGGCTACAGCTGGGATATAAAGTGAATAAATTGTAATAAATAAAAATTATATTAAAATATTCACGAATGAAGGAGACAGTATCTATCAATTTTTTAATTTCAGAATTTTTGTTCAGTATAGACAAGATGAAGAAAAACACATGTTTTTTGAATATTTTCCATGAAATAAGAGGTGCAAATAAGGTTTAAGGGCAATTAGAGAACTGAAATTGTCCCACACATGTCTGAGGATGCCTCCTCATTAAAATGTCCTTGATCACCTCCTTTAGTTCCTCCTCTGTGAACATGTGCAAATTCTGACCAGGCTCTACCTTGGCTAGCTCAATGCTAATTGATTCAACTTCTCTTCCATGTCTTTATTGAGGATGATGACTGATGACTGGTTGGCTTCTTTCAGTGTCATAGACTTGTGGTAAACTTGCAAGGAGCTCTGGGCACCCTCTGAAGCAAAGCTAATTGCTCTAGCATCACACTGGACAAAAATCCCAGATGAGTCTATGTGATGAGTCATCAACTCCACCAAACAAAAGTGCTACTCCAAAGGGACGAGACATGGCATTTGGATCTGCATCTTCTTCTCCCAGCTGCAAAGCCAGTTTGGACACAACCTGAACCACACTCTCCACTGTCATAGGTGAACCAGTGGTTCTGTGTCTCCACTCTGACTTTATCAATTACAGTTTTAGCAGCAGCAATTAGGCCACTCATGGCACAATTTATATGAGCATCAGTCTCTAAAACGTTCTCAATGCTGCTAGGCTCCATTAGTGGGGTGGTGATTCTTTTTTCCACAGCTAGACATAAATCCTCTGATATTTGGATGACAATGGCCATAGAACCAAGCTTGGTAGCCTCAATGACATACTACACTTGAAATAAACTTCCTTTGGGAGAAAAAGTATTCACATCCCTGTCATACTCAGACTGAGGGAAAAACATGGTGAAGACAAAAGGAGTCGGCAGCAGAAAGGGCCACATGACTACAAGCAGCACCCTAATCCACCACACCACCACAGCACCAAGGACTCTACTCACCTCTCAGGAGACTGGCTCTTAATACTCAAGAAGCTAATGCAACTCACAACACTTAGGCCTGCCAATAGCAGGATGCTCAGAAGATAATGGAAGTCAATAGGCTCAGTCATCTCGGGAACTAGGCCTTTCCCAAGCTTGATGACAAACAGAATTTCCTAGAGAAGATAAAACTATTCAGGAGCAGGTCTCTACAAGGTAATTAGGTAACTCAAAAAAAAAAAAGCAGCTTTTTGACCTCTTCTCAGGAAATTTTACTTAGCAACTACATGTTTTAAAAAAACATAGAAGTCATAAATAATATCATATATGAAAAATAAATCCCACCACTAAAATATGTCATAAGTATATGTCATAAAAACCTCAAGGACATGAAAATTAAAACTGATTACTGATTTGTGATCTTGAAGGAAATAGTTTAAACAATTAAATATGGAACTGTTGGCTATGGTTTTATGTTGTATATTATTCTTGCAAAACCTTAAAACATTTTATTAGAAAATGTTTGCATATATTGTATACTAATTAGTATATATTGGCTGTATCATATTTCAAGAATGTAGATATTCAATAAGAAAATCATGTCTTAAAAAACAATCCACTGGACCTCTATTGTGGTTAAATATATAAAGCCTATGTGCACATCTTTCATTTTACTTCTCTACGTATAATAGATGTTGTAAAGAAATTGAATATGCTAATAGTCAATAAAATATTATAACATATGAAATTCAGAGGTGTGTAGGGAATAACTGGAAACTTACATTTTAATAAAATTGAAAGCAATAAATTCATTTCTTTTTTTCTTTTATTTTTCTTTATTAATTACACTTTACTCACTTTGTATCCACCCCCGTGGTTCCCTCCCTCCTCCCATCCCAATTCCTCCCTTCCTCCACCTTCTGCCTGCATGCCCCTCCCCAACTCCACTGACAGGGGAGGACCCCTTTTCCTTCCTTCTGATCCTAGTCAATTAGGTCTCATCAGGAGTGGCTGCCTTGTCTTCTTCTGTGGCCTGGTAATGCTGCTTCCCCCTCAGGAGGAGGTAATTAAAGAGCAGGCCAATCAGTTCATGTCAGAGACAGTCCCTGTTCCTATTACAATGGAACCCACTTGGATACTGAACTGCCATGGGCTACATCTGTGCAGGGGTCTTAGGTTATCTCCATGCATAGTCCTTGGTTGGAATGCAGTCTCAGGAAAGACCCCTGTGCTCAGATTTTTTTGGTTCTGAAGCTCTCCTTATGGAGTTCCTGTCCTCTCCAGATCTGACACAGAGGACCTCTGAAAAGCTTTGTCCTGCAGACTATCAATGTAGATACTGAGACTTATGGGCAACCTTTGGGCAGAGTGCAGGGAATCTTAAGAAAGAAGTAGGAAACAGTAAGATCTGGAGAAGATAGATTCATTTTTTAATGCTTATAATCTTCAAATGTAAAACAAGATGAATCTAGACTCAATATGAAGGCTTTTTCCTTGTCTTATTGTATTTTGTTTTGCTATGTTTGGCTGTCAGTCTTTTGCAGTCTTTTGGAGGCCTGGTCTTTGCTTCAGAGGAAATTGAAGAGGTATGTATTTGGATGAGAACGTAGAAGAGAGGGAGCTGAGAGAAGATGAGGCAACACCCTGATTATTGCCTCCTCCTTTGTCTCCTCCTGGTCCCACCCTCTCTCCCTCTTTCCCTATTTCTCAGAAAGGAGGAGCCTTCCTCCCCTACCATCTACCTCTAGCCTATAAAGCCTCAACCAAACTGCCTACATATTCTTCCTCTGTGGCCTGGCAATAGCCACCCCACAGGGGGAAGTGATCAAAGAGCAGGCAACAGAGTCCATGTCAGTGACAGCCTTTGATCCCCTTACTATGGAAAAAAACCTGAAGACTGAGCTTCCTATTGTCTACATCTGAGTAGGTGTTGAGGTCCTCTTCATGCATACTCCTTGGATGGTGCATCAGTCTCTGCAGGCCCACATGGGCCCACATATGTTGGCTTTGCTGCTCTCCTTTGGGAGCTCTTGTCCCTCCAGGTCTTTCTATCTCCTCCTTTTTCCATTAGATTTCCTACACTCTGCCCAAAGTTTGGCTATGAGTCTCAGCATCTGCTTCATACCTTGATGGGTAGAGTCTTTCAAATATCCTCTGTGGAAGGCTCCTGTCCTCTTCCCTGTATTCTCATACTTCTGATGTCTATCTTGTGTGTCCTTATGAATGAGCATTAAGCCTCTTCCCTAGGGTCCTCCTTCTTGTTTATCTTGTTTAGGACTGTAGATTTCAGTATGTTTATTTTCTATTATATGTCTAATATCCACTTATATGTAAATATGTCATGCGTTTCTTTCTGCTTCTAGGTTATCTCACTCAGTTTGATCTATTCTAGTTCCATCCATTTTTCTGAAAATTGAGTGAGTACTGAAAAGGACGTAAGCTTGCAAACCTGTCTTACATTAGAATAGTCCGTGGAGTACTGACTTTTTTTTTTCTTTTTTGGCATCTTGTGACATAAAATCCAGGTTCTATTCTTTGTTGACTCCCGTATGGGATTCCTGTACCCTCCCTGTCCTTCTACCCCAAATTTCTTCCACAGGACTCCCTGTACTCTGCCCAGAGTTTGGCTGTGAGTCTCAGCATCTGCTTCTGTTCAGTTGGGTGGAGCCTTTCAGAGGACCTTCTATAGTAGGTTCCCATCCTGTTCACTTTCTTCCTCTGCTTCTGGTGTCTATCCTGTTTGCATCACAAGGAGACCAACAAAGCTAAAATATCTGAGCCCAGGGTGACATGCCACAGAGAAAGAGGATCCAGGCAGTCCTAAAGAGACTTGAAAAGCTGTGGGCAGATGGCAGAGTAGAACTCCCCCTTTTGGTGGACTAGAAGAAGGGGATAGGAGAAAATAGTGAGGCAGGTTGGCCAGGGAGGAGTTGAGGTAGGGGCACAATTGGGATATACAATGAGCAAATTGTAAATAATTAAAAAACAAATAAAAATAAAAATAAACATGGACAGTAGCCTTCCATGGAGGGCCTCTGAAAGACTGTAATCAGCATTGTATGAAAGAGATAGTGAGACTCATAAACAAACTGTGGGCAGAGTGTAGAGAATCTTAGGAAAGACAGGAGAGATAGTAAGACTTGGAGAGGACAGGATCTCCACAAGGATAGCAGCAGAACCAAAATATCTGGGCACAGTAATCTTTTCTGAGACTGATACTCCAACAAAGGACCTTTCATAGCTATAACCTAGAACCCCTCCTCAGATGTAGCCCATGGCAGCTTAGTATCTAAGTGGGTTTCCTAGTAAAGGAAACAGGGACTGTCTCTGACATGAACTCAATGGTTAGCTCTTTGACAGCCTCCCCTGGATGGGGGAGCAGCCTTGACAGGCCACAGAGGAGGACAATGCAGCCAGTCCTGAAGAGACCTGATAAGCTAGGGTCAGATGAAAGGGGAAGAGGACCTCTCCTGTCTGTGGACTTGGAGAGGGGAATAGGATGAGATGGGGGAGGAAAGGATGGATTTGGAGGGGAGGAAGGATGGGGCTACAACTGGGATACAAAGTGAATAAACTGTAATTAATATAAAAAGTAAAAATTAAAAATGTTTAAAAATATAAACATGAGGGCCAAGATGGCGGCGCCGGGAGAGAGCACTGTGTTTGAGAAGCGGGACAACACTCTCCGTGCAGCAACCGGGAGACTGAACTCTGGGCCCTAAAACTACAGCAGTCGTGTTTCCCAGGTGAGGGGAGGCTCCCACAGCATGGGAATCAGTCGGGTCCACTCTCGGGCCGCCCAGCCAGAACCGGGAAGAGATCCCGGGTAACACGGGCTTTGGGTCTCCAGGCTGGAGCAGCATGCCTGAGGGTCCCGATCACTTTCCCAGGCTGATCGGTGGGGACAAGGGTGCCAGAGACTGGGAGTCCCAGTCGCAAAAACATCCCACAGAGAAGGAAAGTTGCGAGACTGATCACAGGTCACCCAGTCTTTCCCTGGAAGGTCTCGCTGACCACGGGTACCCACCACCATCACAACTGAGCTCCATCACACGCAGAGAGCAGCTGTGCTCCCAGCTCAAAATCCCTACTCCCTCTTCGGAGGAGGCAGGAGGCATCCAGCAGAATCTGCCACAGACCACATTGTCTGTACCCCAACTTGAGATTGAGGCTGAGAAAACCCAATCCTTTCAGGCACTCTCCCAAACGCTGCCATAACCCTGCCGCGGCAGAGCAGAAGGATAGAGAGGTGTACAGTGGCTTCACAGTGCCAGGATCCCAGTGGTGCCGGCTGCTCCTAGCAAACAAACTTCAGCTCGGGATCTGGGACTGTGGTCATTTAACACAACACGTCCTGAGATTCTCCTGGGTCCAGCAATAAGGTCTAAACCCAAGTCCTATCACCACTCCCGCCCAACCCCTGGCAGAGAAACCCTGGCTCAGGATCGGGCTGAGAAGTCCCAACCCCTTCTGGCACTCCCCTGAGAGCACCGCCATAAGCTTGCCCTAGCAGAGGGGAAGGTCAGGGGGGAAGGACAGAGAGGCAGCTTGCCACAGGACACAGCACCCCCTCTCCAGCTCACCCAGCGGCCCCTAGCAGAGAGACCCAAGCTCTGGATCTGAGGACACTCAACCCTACCTGGTATTCTATCAGAATCAGCAAACATAGGTTCTTCCGCCATGCTGCTTCTGGAAGAGAGATCTGGGCCCAGGATCTGGGATTGAGAACACTCAACCTAACTCTTTCCCGCTCCCGCGCTACCCCGGGACCAGTCAACATAACTCCTCCTGGCAGAGGGAAAGGATAGAGAGGCAGCACACAGGAAAGGTAGACACCAAGTCCTGCAGCCACAGTGTCACAGAGCTAACTGTTAGCCTACCGGCACATTTTCCGCAGCAGGACCAAATCAGAGAATAGAGAGCAAGGGGAACACCTGTGCATTCCAACTGGTCCTGCAAGAGGGTGAGTGAGCCTTCTAGGGAGAGTTTGCCTCAGACCCAGGGCCTCTCTACAGAAGCAACCAGATGAGATCCCTGCCACCCACAACCCTAGTATGGGCATCATAGGGATTCTTGAGATAGCGACCCCAACGTTGAAGCCTCTGCCTTCTGGGTCCACCACTGTAATCCAGGCAAACAATCCCTGGATCTCAGACAGAACTACATAATAGTGGCCTGCAGGCCACTGCAATAGTCAGAGAATCCGTGCATGCACACTGTGCCCACTAAAAGCTCATGCGAATAGCACCAGCGTCACATTCCTTACTTAGGCAAAACTGAAACCATAACACATAGCCCGAACTACAAACTCGAGGAACAAACAGTGAGGGTTATACATAACCAGATGGCTAGAGGTAGACATAAAAACACTCCCAACAAAAATCAGGACATAATGACCTCACCAGCAACCCCACAAAAAAATGGACACTTCAATTCACTAGATATACAAGACAATGACCTCAAAACTATGTTTCTCCAGCTATTAGAGGCCCATAAAGATGAAATGAACAAAGCCCTCAGAGAAATGGCCAAAGAAATCGAGACAAACCAAGAGGAAACAAATTGAGCTCTCAGAGAAATGACCAGGAAAATTGAGGCAAACAAAGAAGAAATACACAAACCTCTCAAAGAAATGTCCACACAAATGAAGGCAAATAAAGAAAAAAATAAACAAAGCTCTCATAGGAATACAGGCAATTATAGCCAAAGAAGTAGAGGCATAATTAGTGATACATAGAGAGGAAACAGACAAAAAAATAGCAGCTGTCATTGAAAAGCAGGACTCTACATTCAAACAGATGAAGGAAATGGTGCAAGACATGAAAACAGAATTAGAATCAAAAAAGAAAACACAAATAGAGAAAAACCAGGAGCTGGAGAACATAGAGAAAAGATCGGGAACTACAAAGGTAAGCATCACCAACAGAATACAAGAGATGGAGAAAGAATCTCAGGAGCCGAAGATACACTTGCGGAAATTGACATGTCTCTCAAAGAAAAAATAAAATCAGAAAAGTTCTAAACACAAAACATCCAAGAAATCAAGGACACCATGAAAAGACAAAATCTAAGAATAATAGGAGTGGGAGAAAAAGAAGACATCAGGCTCAAAGGTCTGGAAAATATTTTCAAAAAAATTATAGAAGAAAATTTTCCCAACTTAAAGAAGGAGATGGCCATAAACATACAAGAGGCCTACAGAACACCAAGTAGACTAGACCAGAAAAGAAATTCTTCATGTCACATCATATTCAAAACATTGAACCTACAGAACAAAGAAAACATTCTAAAAGCAGCAAGGGAAAAAGGCCAAGTAACATATGAAGGTAGACCTATCAGAATCACACCAGATTTCTCAACAGAAACTATGAAAGCCAGAAGGGCCTGGACAGAAATCATAGAGTCCTTAAGGGACCACAGATTCCAACCCAGACTACTATACCCAGCAAAACATTCAATCAACATAGACGGAGAATTCAAAATATTCCATGACAAAACCAAATTTAAAAAATATCTACATAGTAACCCAGCTCTACAGAAGTTACTAGAAGGGAAACTCCAAACTAAAGTAAACAACTACATCTCAGGAAACAGAGGAAATAGATAAGTACACAACAAAAATTGAAAAGAATACAAGCAATGAAACTCAGTGACACCACCAACCCCACATCAAAAGCAAGTAACAATTGTTGGTCACTAGTATCTATCAATATTAACGGACTCAACTCCCCCAAAAAAAGACACAGACTAACAGAATGGTTGTGGAAACAGGATCCAACATTCTTTTGCATCCAAGAAACACATGTATGCAACAAAGATAAATATTACCTCAGAGTAAAGGGCTGGAAAAATGTTTTTCAAGCAAATGGCTCCAGAAAACAAGCTGGAGTAGCCATCCTAATATCTAATAAAATAGACTTTCAACCCAAGTTAATCAAAAAAGATAAGGAGGGCCACTATATTCTCATCAAAGGAAAAATCCACCAAGAGGACATCACAATTTTGAATATTTATGCCCCAAATACAAGAGCACCTACATTCGTAAATGAAACAATATTAAAGCTTAAATCACACATTGATCCTAATACCTTAATAGTGGGAGACTTCAACACTCCATTCTCACCAAGGGACAAATCAACTAGACAGAAAACAAATAGGGAAATAAAAACACTTACAGAGTCCCTAAATCAAATGGACCTAACAGACATCTACAGATCTTTTCATCCAAACTCAAAAGTGTGTAACTTCTTTTCAGCACTGCATGGAATCTTCTCCAAAACAGACCATATAGTTGGTCATAAAGCAAGCCTCAACAGATACACAAAGATTGAAATAATCTCTTGCATTCTCTGACCACCATGGACTAAAGCTGGACCTCAACAACAAGTGAAATAACAAAAAGCCAACACCCACATAGAAACTGAACAACTTGTTACTCAATGACAGCTGGGTTGAGGAAGAAATAAAGAAAGACTTCCTATAATTTAATGAAAAGGAAGGTACAACATACCCAAATTTATGGGACACATTGAAAGCAGTGCTCAGAGGAAAATTTATAGCACTAAGTGCCTGCAAGAAGAAATTCTTAACATCAAAATCAAACAATTTAATGGCCCAACTGAAAACCCTAGAAAAAAAAGAAGCAGATACACCTAAGAGGAGCAGACGGCTGGAAATAATCAAACTGAGGGCTAAAATCAATCAATTAGAAATGAATCAAACTATCCAAAGAATCAATGAAACAAAAAGCTGGTTCTTTGAGAAAATCAACAAGAAAGACAAACCCTTAGCCAAACTAACTAAAAAGCAGAGAGAATCTATCAAAATCAGCAAAATCAGAAATGAAAAGGGTGAGATAACTACAGACACTGAGGAAATTGAAACAATCATTAGGTCATACTACAAAAGCCTATATGCCACAAAATTTGAAAACCTAAATGAAATGGACAATTTTCTTGATAGATTCCATCTTCCAACATTAAGTCAAGATCAGGTAGAAAGACTGAATAGTCATATATCCCCCAAGGAAATTGAAGCAGTCATTCACATTCTCCCCTCCAAAAAAAGCCCTGGGCCACATGGTTTCAGCGCAGAATTTTATCAGACCTTCAAAGAAGTGCTAACACCAATTCTCCTCAAACTATTCCACAAAATAGAAACAGAAGGTACGTTACCAAACTCATTCTATAAAGCGACAGTCACCCTGATACCTAAACCACACAAAGACCCAACAAAAAAAGAGAACTTCAGACCTATCTCTCTTATGAACATTGATGCAAAAATACTCAATAAAATACTTGCAAACCGAATCCAAGAACACATCAAAGATATCATCCACCATGACCAAGTAGGCTTCATCCCAGGCATGCAAGGGTGGTTCAACATATGGAAATCAATCAATGTAATCCACCACATAAACAAACTGAAGGAGAAAAACCACATGATCATCTCCCTAGATGCTGAAAGAGCATTTGACAAAGTCCAACACCCATTCATGTTTAAAGTCTTGGAGAGATCAGGGATACAAGGCACATACCTAAACATAGTAAAGGCAATATACAGCAAGCCTATAGCCAACATCAAACTCAATGGAGAGAAACTTAAATCAATCCCACTGAAATCAGGGAAAAAACAAGGCTGCCCACTCTCTCCATACATCTTCAACATAGTACTTGAAGTCCTAGCCAGAGCAATAAGACAACTAAAGGAGATCAAGGGGATACAAATCGGAAAAGAAGAGGTCACAGTGTCACAATTTGCAGATGATATGATAGTATATATGAGTGACCCCAAAAATTCAACCAGAAAACTCCTCCAGGTGATAAACACCTTCAGCAAAGTGGCAGGATACAAAATCAACTCAAAAAAATCAGAAGCCCTCCTGTATACCAAAGACAAAAGGCCGAGAAAGAAATTAGGGAAACAACATCCTTCACAATAGCCACTAATAACATTAAGTACCTTGGGTTGACACTAACCAAGCAAGTGAAAGACCTGTTTGAGAAAAACTTCAAGTCTCTGAAGAAAGAAATTGAAGAAGATATCAGAAGATGGAAAGATCTCCCGAGCTCATGGAATGGTAGGATTAATATTGTGAAAATGGCTATCCTGCCAAAAGCAATCTACAGATTCAATGCAATTCCCATCAAAATACCAACTCAATTCTTTACAGACCTTGAAAAAAAGATTCTCAGCTTCATATGGAGAAACAAAAAACCCAGAATCTCCAAAACAATCCTGTATAACAACAGATCATCTGGAGGTATCTGCATCCCGATCTCAAGTTGTACTACAGAGCAATAGTAATAAAAACTGCATGGTATTGGCATAAAAACAGAAAGGAGGATCAATGGAACCACATAGAAGATCCAGAAATAAACCCACACATTTATGAATCCTCAATTTTTGACAAAGAAGCCAAAACCATTCAATGGAAAAAAGACAGCATCTTCAACAAATGGTGCTGGTCCAACTGGATGTCTACATGCAGAAAAATGAAAATAGATCCATATTTATCACCCTGCACAAAACTAAAGTCCAAGTGGATCAAAGACCTCAACACAAAACCAGATACTCTAAATCTGTTAGAAGAAAAAGTGGGGAACAGCCTTTAACTCATTGGCACAGGAGACAACTTCCTGAACAGAACAGCATCTTCAACAAATGGTGCTGGACCAACTGGATGTCTACATGTAGAAAAATTAAAATAGATCCATATTTATTACCCTGCACAAAACTAAAGTAAAAGTGGATCAAGGACCTCAACATAAAACCAGATACTCTAAATCAAGTGGAAAAAAAGTGGGGAACAGCCTAGAACTCATTGGCACAGGAGACAACTTCCTGAACAGAACACCAACTGCACAGGCTCTAAGAGCAACAATCAGTAAATGGGACCTCATGAAACTGAAAAGCTTCTGTAAAGCAAAGGACACCGTCATCAAAACAAAACGACTGCCTACAGATTGGAAAAGAATCTTCACTAACCCTTTATCTGACAGAGGACTAATATCCAGTATATACAAAGAACTAAAGAAGCTGGAAAGCAGCAAACCAAGTAATCCACTTAAAAAATGGGGAACAGAGCTAAACAGAGAATTCTTGACAGAGGAATATCGAATGGCAGAGACACTTAAAGAAATGCTCATCTTCATTAGCCATCAGGGAAATGGAAATCAAAAGGACCCTGAGATTTCACCTTACACCCATCAGAATGGCCAAGATGAAAAACTCAAGCAACAACACATGCTGGAGAGGTTGTGGAGAAAGGGGAACCCTCCTCCACTGCTTGTGGGAATGTAAACTGGTACAACCACTCTGGAAAGCTATCTGGCGCTTTCTAAGACAAATAGGAATAGTGCTTCCTCCAGACCCAGCTATACCACTGCTAGGTATATACCCAAAGTTTGCTCAAGTACACAAAAGGGATACTTGCTCAACCATGTTTATAGCAGTTTTATTTGTAATAGCCAGAACCTGGAAACAACCCAGATGTCTATCAACGGAAGAATGGGTACAGAAATTGTGGTATTTTTACACAATGGAATACTACTCAGCAATCAAAAACGAGGAAATCATGAAATTTGCAGGCAAATGGTGGGATCTAGAAAAGATCATTCTGAGTGAAATATCCCAGAAGGAGAAAGACAAACACAGTATATACTCACTTATATAGACCTATAAGATATGATAAACATAATGAAATCTATATACCTAAAAAAGATAATCAAGAGAGTGGACATGGGGTAAGATGATCAATCCTCGTTTAGAAAGACAGATGGGATGTGCATTGAACGTATGACAGGAGTCTACTGAGCACATCTGAAAGACTCTAACTAGCAGTGTTTGAAAACTAGCAGTGTTTTCAAAGCAGATACAAAGACTCATGACCAAACCTTCGGCAGAGTACAGGGAATCATATGAAAGAAGGGGAGTAGTATGATGGGGAAAGGATAGGAACTCCACAAGGACCAAATATATCTGGGCACAGGGTCTTTTCTGAGACTGACATTCAACCAAGGACCATGTATGGATATAACCTAGAACCTCTACTCAGATGTAGCCTGTGGTAGCTCAGTAACCAATTGGTTTCCTATAGTGAGGGGAACAAGGACTATATCTAACAGGAACTCAATGACCTCTTGAGCTCTTTGACCTCCCCATCCCCCAAGGGAGGAGCAGTCCTGTTAGGCCACAGAGGAGGGCTTTGCAGCCAGTCCTGAAGATACCTGATAAAACAGGATCGGATGAATGGGGAGTAGGTCCCCCCCATCAGTGGACTTGGAAAGGGGAACGGTGGAGATGAGGGAGGGAGGGTGGTATTGGGAGGGAATGAGGGAGCAGGACATGGCTGGGATACAGAGTTAATAAAATGTAACTGATAAGAAAAAAGAAAATTAAAAAAAAGAAAATGTTTACATGTGAAAAAAATATAAACATGATAAAAGCATGCTTATGATGCTAAATTCATTAACAAAATTCAATTATTTTTACATTTTTTGTATAATTGTGGTTTAAAACAATTCAGGATTTTATACCACATCCCTTTTCATGAATATCCATTTTCTGAGATGTACAAAAATCTATGTAATTTATTTTCTTTTAGGCAATGTTTTAATATTTATAACTAATAATAACCAAATTTTCTATTTTAGAGTCTTACACAGAGACAGGAAGACAGAAATAAAGGAGACAGACAGTAAAAAGCAATCACCATATAATCTATCAAAAATGTTTTAATCTTTTCCAATAATATCCCCAATATTCTTTGAGAAGAGTTATTTGGGACTCTAAAGCTGTTAAGCATACCTATATATTAACAGCTTTGTTTAGAAGCTGTATTCTGGTACCAATATTATCAGAGAAAGTAGTCTCAAGACTTAGATGGCTGACTGGGATTTCTATGCAGTTTGGAGTGTAGGCTATGCTTGCACGATAACATTAAAATATTTACAAAGTTTTGTTAATGATTTCTTGGTGTAAATTAACTGAGATGATGTTTTTCCTCCCAACTGATCTAAGAAACAATCTATGATTAAAAAAACAAGCTATGTTCTTTGGAAATACCTGTTGGTGTATGTTGTGACATGAATTAAGACATACTCATCTGTTTCTTTTCATAATATCAACACTTTCCACGGTATCCTGCTACCTTGAATGAACATCCTGATCTCCTCAAAGAAAGTTCCAAATGCAGCATCAGGGGAACCAGAGTACTGGAGCCTTATGTTTCTTCTCGGGATTCTCAGAGTATCCAAACTTACAAGTGCCTTTGTTCCTGATGTTTTTGGTCATATACACCATCACTGTTTTGAAAAATCTAGGTTTGATGTTGGTCGTAAGGATCAATGCCAAACTCCACACTCCTATGTACTTTTTCCTTAGCCATTTATCTTTTGTTGATCTTTGTTACACCACCGTGATTGCACCGAAATTCTTAGACCTCCTGATAACAAAGGACGGATCTATGGATCTATGTCACTCAAGGGATGCATAATCCAGTTTTACTTTGGCTGTGCTTGTGTGTTTACCCAAAGTTTCATTTTAGCGGTCATGGCCTATGATCACTTTGTGGCCGTTTGAAACCCCCTGCTGTACACAATGGTCATGTCTCATGGGCTCTGTGGCCTCCTGGTAACTGGAATGTACCTCTGGGGTGGGCCGTGTGCCACCACACTCACTTATTTTCTTTTGGCACTATCTTACTGTAGATCTACCACCATCAACCACTTTTGCTGTGAGTACACGGCCATCCTCTCTGCAGCCTGCTCGGATTCTTCCTTCAGCCAGATGGTATGCTTCTTAATTTGTATGTTCAATGAGATATGTAATCTCCTGATCATCATTGTCTCCTCTGTTGTCTTCTTTATCACTGTCATCAGGATTCCTACTAAAGGAGCACTACAAAAAACATTTTTTACCTGCGCCCCGCACCTGACTGCCATCTCCTTCTGCCATGGAATTATTCTCCTTCTATACTGTGTGCTCAGGTCGAAGAGCTCACTGCTGGTTGTTAAGATAGTCACTGTGTTTTACGGCATGGTCATCCCTATGCTCAATCCTCTTATTTACAGTCTAAGAAATAAGGATGTAAAGGAGATTGTGAGAAAGCTAATCCACTTAAAAGTCCTTTCTCATTAATTATAAACACATACCTAAAGTATTTCTATTAATTTCTTTATTCTTGAATTTCTTTTTTTTCTTCTTTTTTAAATTTATTTTTCTTTATTAATTACACTTTACTCACTTTGTATCCCTCCCATAGTTCCCTCCCTCCTCCCATCCCAATTCCTCCCTTCCTCCACCCTCTGCCTGCATGCCCCTCCCCAAATCCACTGATGGGGAGGACCCCTTTTCCTTCCTTCTGATCCTAGTCAATTAGGTCTCATCAGGAGTGGCTGCCTTGTCTTCTTCTGTGGCCTGGTAATGCTGCTTCTCCAACAGGGGGAGGTAATTAAAGAGCAGGCCAATCAGTTCATGTCAGAGACAGTCCCTGTTCCTATTACAATGGAACCCATTTGGATACTGAACTGCCATGGGCTACATCTGTGCAGGGGTCTTAGGTTATCTCCATGTATAGTTCTTGGTTGGAATAGCAGTCTCGGGAAAGACCCCTGTGCTCATATTTTTTTTTTTTTTTGGTTCTGTTGCTCTCCTTATGGAGTTTCTGTCCTGTCCAAATCTTACTATTTCCCACTTCTTTCCTAAGATTCCCTGCACTCTGCTTAAATTTCTAATAATAAAATGATGAAATAAAAATAAAATATTTGGAAAATTGTTGGTATGAGGTGATATGTGTGTGTGACCGATAAAATATTTACAATAAATAACTTTATAGAGACTAGAAATTATGGTATTGCCTTAGAATGGAGATAGTTAAATCGTGGTCCTCTAATGATGTCCAAATTTTACTTCTGTTATATTTTGTATTTCTCTTTTCATTTTATTCTTCTTTTCCATTTCTTTTTCTTTGTATATATCCTTTCCTTTCCTTTCTTGTCACTTATATTCTCTTTCTTGTATGCATGTTTGTAATTGTGCATGAGTACCTAAACATTCATATATGAGTACGTGTGAATGATAATTACCCTTTTCCTACCCAGTAAACAATAAAAAGCATATTATATTATGCATACTCGACAAACTTCATGTTTCCTGCCTTTGCTCACTAAGAAATCACTATATTGAATGAATTATAATGTTCATAACTTTCTTTTCAACCACAGTATCTAACTGCAGGTTCTGAGATCATAAAATTTACTTTTGCCTACACACCTGAAACTTATACATTTAAAAATTTAAAGTTTAGAACCTACTAACACTAGCTAAAACATTAATAATTTTGTTCAGAGAAGTATTTATATTGTCATTTAAATCATACTTAGTTTTTAATATATGCTTTTAAATATATTGCTTATCTGTGCTATATCTGCCTTATCCTATTTCTTTTTTTTATTTCTTTTCTCTACTGTTATTACTCACAAACTGCCAGAAAATCAAATTTTGAGAATGGAGCCATTCCCTTCACAGGATTCATCAGGATTTTTTTCTTTGCATGTATCTTATTTAAGAACATTTTATCTTTAATTATTAAGTACATTTCAGAGTGTGGCCTTATGCACTTGAATTCAGTGCCCATGAAAGTCAGAAGTTTGTGCTGAATCCTTTGGAAATTAAGTTACAATCAGTTGTGGGCTGACCAATATGGGTGCTAGGACACGAACTCACATCTGTAAAAGCATTATGTGTTCTGCATACTGAGTATATTTCTGCTACTAGGTGCGACCAGGTTGGCAAAATTGGGCTATGGCTAATTTGCTATGATCCATAATTATCTTTAAAAAAAAACAAAAACTTTTACTCTTCAGAAGACTTCCTCTATTTTGGTGACCATGTTACACCCTTGAGCTACCATTGACTTTTTGTTAACTTTTATTTTTTATATTAATCATAGTTTATTTACTTTGTATGCCAGCTGTAGCCCCCTCCCTCATTCACTCCCTCCCAATCCCACCCCCCCATCTCCTCCCTGTCCTTCTCTAAGTCTACTGATAAAGGAGGTCTTCCTTCCCTTTCTTTTGACCCTAACTTATCAGGTCTATTCAGGACTGGCTGCAATGTCCTCCTCTGTGGCTTAGCAAGGCTGCTCCTCCCTGGGGTTGGGGGAAGTCAAAGAGCCGGCCATTGAGTTCATGTCAGACATCCCCTTTTCCTCTTACTAGGGAAACCCACTTGGATACTGAGCTGCCCTGGGCTATATCCTAGCAGGGGTTCTAGCTTATATCCATGCATGGCCCTTGGTTGGAGAAACACTATCAGAAAAGACCCCTGTGCCCAGATATATTTGGTCCTTGTGGAGCTCCTGTCCTCTCCAGGTCATACTAACTCCCTATCCTTTCATATAATTCCCTGCACTCTGCCCAAGGTTTGGTTATGAGGTCCTCTGTAGTAGACTTCTGTTCTGCTGCTTGTTTTCTCCTACTTCTAATGTTCATCCCTTTTGCCTTTCTAAGTGAAGATTGATCATCTTACCTATCTTACCCTGGGTCTTCTTTCTTATTTATCTTCTTCAGGTGTAGAGATTTTAGTATGTTTATCCTATCTTATAGGTCTAGTATCCACTTATAAGTGAGTATATATCATGTGTGTCTTTCTGCTTCTGGGATAGCTCACTCAGAATGATCTTTTCTAGATCCCACCATTTGCCTGCAAATTTCATGATGTTCTTGTTTTTAATTGCTGAGTAGTATTTTTTGTTCAAAATATTATTTTATTTAAATGTATACAGTCCTTGGCTAAGCATTTGGCTAAATGTATATCATGTATGATTTACAGACTTCCACATATGAATAAGCAATGTAGCCCTATAGGTAAAGTGCATAATTTGTTGAGATATTGATGTTTATTTTTAAACAATTAGAACCCTTTGGTTGCATAAGTTTGTTATTAATGATTATTAATAAGGGAAACTACAATATTTATTTTGGATATAAGTTAAAATTATAAAGAAGAAAAGACTATAGTTTGCAATTGATAATAGAATTAACATTGCAGTGCACTGAATTTTACCAAGATTTCAAAATCCCAAAATATATCAGTCATGATTAGCAAGCAATAGTAGAAAAGCTATATAATTTAGTTGGGACAATTAAACAGCCTACTAATTATGAAAAAATTTCAACATATTTCTTGTATGTATATATTCATTTTTCCAATGACTAAAACAGAAAACAGAAATTTATTTCATCATTAATGTATGCTAACTTAAAAATTGTGCATGCTGACTTTCTGTTCAAAATGTTTATTTGAACAGAAAAGTCATTGTTGTTTTGCTTATTTTATGGAAGAATACTCAACTTCAAAGTAATAGATTTTTGAATAGCCAGCTAAGTTGGAGTTAAACTCACTGTTGTTTTTTAATATTAGTCTGTCAATCATTTTAGAAATCTTGGAAATTTTGCACAATTGTGCAAAATTTTGCACAGCTTTGAATGAATAAACAAATTACACAAACATGACAACAAATGGCATCATAGGATTTTACTGATCACCTTCCTGACGGTAGCCTTGATATCTCCATTCCTGAAACTATATATCAGGGGATTTAACATAGGGATGAAGACTATGTAGAACACTGAGGCCACCTTGACCATGAGCCATGAGCTCTTGGTGTTAGGTGCACAGTAAAGAAAAAGGATGGTTCCATGAAAAGTAATAATAGCAGTCAGGTGGGAGGCACGTGTAGAGAAGGCTTTACTATGGCCCCGATGGAAGGCATCTTCACGACAGTGATGACAATGAAAACATAGGAGGTAAGAATAATGACCAGGCTGCTAATTTCATTAAATGTAGCACAGAAAAAAGTAATCTTCTTGCTAATATAAGGGTCAGAGTGGGATACAGCCACAATAGCAGCATGCTCACACACAAATTATTTATGATATTAACTCCTTGAAAGGATAATCTCAGCAAAAAGTAAGTGTCAGGGAACAGATTAGACCCCAAGAGTATGATGCACCCACTAAAAAGGAGCACAGCTTAGGTAGGGGACATCACAGCACTGTAGGCAGAGGATTACACACTGCCACAAACTGGTCATAGGCCATCACTACTAACATGTAAATTTCCATCACCACAAATGTACATGCAAAGAAGAACTGCATGATGCAGCCTGAGAAGGAGATGGTTCTGTCTTCCAAATTCAAGTTTTCTAAGAGTTTGGGTGTTACAACAGAAACACCCAACAGTGTTTGAGTAACAGAAATGCACAAAGGACAGGTGACTAAGGAAAAAGTACATGGGAGTACTACAGAGCTTTGTATTGACCCTGATGACGGCAATCATGCCAGGTTTCCAGCACAGTGATTGTGTACAATGTCAGGGACAGGAGGAACAGGGGCACCTGGAGGTCAGGGTACTCAGAAAAGCCCACGAGGATAAAGGTCACCCAAGAAGTCTGGCTTTCCTGATCCCAGGTTAAAAATAGAAAAATTGAAACAGAAAAGCAATCAAATAAGACAGCTTGGAAAAACATTTGGAATTTTAATGATTATTCATAAAGAGCCACATAGAAATGTATTTCACTGGTTATATTAAATTAAATTCCAAACACCAATTGACAGAGTATAATATAAGTTCTTTTTCCTATATATTTTACAAATGTGTACTCCAGAATAACATAACAATTCACAAGATCAGAGGTGAATCACATAGACAAAGGATAAAATCTCACTATGAAGTCATAGAATATGTTATTGCCTGCTGTAGCAGGTGTACTGTAAATTCATGGTGTATCGAGACACATCTTAGTTAAACAAAACAGCAATCACAGTGAAACCTCAGATCATTTAATTTCTTACGTATTTAAACAAATTCCAATTATGTAAAAAAAATAGAATGGGTTATTTCTATATGTGCTATGTTCTTCCGAAAATGTTGCAATTACTCTTTTTTACTATCTAATTACATTTTCCTTAGAAGTACATTATAAGTACTTACTGACCCTAACATAATACACAGCATAAAATTAACAAAATTTTTTTTCTTTATTATTTATTTATTTTTTTTTTCAATGCAGTTTATTCAGGAACATTGAACAATCCTCGGACCCCGGGGAAAGCCAGCCCACAGCTTAAATAGCCTCTGGGTAGCCAACCCAGGCGTGCCACGGGGGCAATGCAGATAGGTCCACATACATGGAAGCAAGCCAGATCCTCGGCCTTAGCCAAATGTGGAGTTGTTCCTGACAGAGAGCACTCACCATCCGGAAGGTGGAAGGCGGAAACCAGCTCCATCTTTAAGGCATAGCATTCCGCAGCTCTCTACAGTTCCCCTTTTTTGTTTTAGACGCATCAGGATATATGCAAGATTAGAGTCTCACAACAGTGTGATGCAGCCATGATCATTCAGGCCTTTACAGCCATTGAAGCAGGACAGTCTCCCCAAGCATGGTTGGATACCATAAAAAGCTAAAATGATACGCTCAGGATGCGAGGCTAAGCACTGCACTCAGGGTCAGCCGCTTTGGACCCAGAGAAGAACATGTCTGATTGCATGCGGGTTGATGCCCCAGGTCCCGCCTCTGAGAAAAAGGTATCGGAAGGGTCTGATGCTCTTTGGGTGGATGACACCTAAATGAACATCGGTACAAAGTCCCAATTTATTTCTAATATCAGAGATCAGACCTCTACTCTTGCCTGATGCGTCTAAAACAAAATTAACAAAATTTTACATAAGATAACCGTAACATGTCTGTGTGCCAAAATTAAAAACCTTACTGTTTTTCTATATTTTGATTTCATTCTTTAAGATAACATTAGACTTGTGTCCTGCATATGAAAATATCATTGGCATATATGTGTAGTTTTCTTTCAACTATTTGGATTTCATTGATTCTAGCTATAAGATTTATACATTTTACATTTACATATTTCACACAAATTATATTGAGCCAAAATTTTATATCTAAATAGAATGTTTTATATCTAAATAGAATGTTTTATATCTAAATAGAATGTTTTATGTCTAAATAGAATGTTTGGGTAGAAATTTTAACCTCTACCCAAATCTGTGTTCTTTCTCTGACCCTCTTCTTAAAAAAACTGAGCAACTTAGGGTTGAAAGAGAAATCTTTTCCACCAATAACAAGCATGGTTTCAATAAGTTCTGACACATCTTTTCAACATATACTTTTGGATCCACTTATTGTAGTCTGTGTTCATTTTAATGAACTTGAGGTTAAAGTTTAAAGTCACCCATTTGGTTCAGGAAGTGTCTGTCATCTGTGTCCATTTGTTTGGTGGCTTGTGTGCTGTGTCCATGTTATGCTTGTGTATCTGTAAAGAGGAAATTCATTTCTGGTTTTCTGGTGAGAGCCATTTTGCTTTTCTCATTACATTTTCTGTATTTGCTCAATAGCGTATTGAGTATTTTAGAAACTCAGAATTATCAAAAATAATTCATATCCTCAGTTTTTGTTTTGAGAATTAATATGAGGTGAGATATAACTAGGAATAAGTATAGCACATGTGTCATGTAATTGATTAAAACTAAAGTGATTGTATATACAAAGAAGAAATATGTAATGTACAAGTAAAAATGCTCCAAAAGTATTGATTACATACTAACAAATACAGTGATATACATCATGACAAATCCATCTACTTAACAGGACTTTGTGGTTATTATAAACATTAGAGTCACACGTAGATTTTAAAACCTGAGAAGATTAGGGACATACATCAATTTTCTTCTAAAATAAAAAATAAATAAGAGTTGAATAAACTCACCACAAAGCAGAGAATTTTGATGTATTCATTTGAGACTCTTTATAAAACTAATAGGCTCTATAGTACCTCTGCTATTAATTCAATTTATTTTAAAAATATAATTCAAAATGTAAAAAAATACAGGTTTTACTGCATATGTCAAATACTGTGTTAGAAAAAATACTTCTATCACATAAGTTTTACAAAAATATTCTCAGTATTAATTGAGAAAGGAAGAGATAATAAAAAGGAGAATTCCAACACCAAACTGTGGCTTACATTTATGTCACAGACCCCTTGGGGATGTGAACCCTAGAAAATCTAACTGAAGAATTGCCTTGGAGGCACAAATCAAATAATTAGATGAAACAAAACCCCATGTGATATTTGTTTGTGGTTTTTATCTAAAGTTAGTAAAATTTTCAGTCATTTTTTTATTTTAACTTGTATTAATTACACTTTATTCACTTTCTATCCCCCATAAACCCCTCCCTTCTCCCCTCCTGATCCCCCTTCCCTTCCCCTTCTCCCCCCTCCCCAAGTCCACTGATAGGAGAGGTCTTCCTACCCTTCCTTCTAATCCTAGTCTATCAGAACTCATCAAGAGTGGCAGCATTGTCATCTTCTGTGGCCTGGTAGGGCTGTTTCCCGCTCAGTGGGAGGTGATCAAAGAGCAGGCCAATTAGATTATGTCAGAGGCAGTCCCTCTTCCCATTACTATGAAACCCACTTGGACACTGAACTGCCATGGGCTACATCTGTGCAGGGGTTCTAGGTTATCTCCATGCATGATACTTGGTTGGAGTATGAGTCTCTGGGAAGACCCCCTGTGTTCAAATTTTCTGGTTCTGTTGCTCTCTTTGTGGAGCTCCTGTCCTCTCCAGATCTTACTATTTCCCACTTCTTTCATAAGATTCCATGCAGTCTGCCCAACAGTTGGCCATAAGTCTCAGCATCTGCTTTGATAGTCTGCAGGGCTTTCAGAGGCCTTTCAGAGGCCCTCTGTGGCAAGTTCCTAACTTGTTTCCTGTTTTCTTCTTCTTCTAATGTCCATCCTCTTTGCCTTTCTGGATGGGGATTGAGCATTTTAGCCAGAGTCTTCCCTCTTGATTAGTTTTTTTAGGTATACAGATTTTAGTGGGTTTATCCTATATTATATTTCCATATGGTGAGTATATATCATGTGTGTCTTTCTGCTTCTGGGATAGCTCACTCAGAATGATCCTTTCCAGTTCCCATCATTTCCCTGCAAATTTCATGATTTCCTTGTTTTTCATTACCGAGTAATATTCCATTGTGTAGATGTACAATTTCTGCATCCATTCTTCAGTTGAGTAACATCTTGGTTGTTTCCATCTTCTGGCTATTACAAATAAAACTGCTACAAACATGGTTGAGCAAATGTCCTTATTGTGCACTTGAGTCTCTTTTGTACATATGCCTAGGAGTGGTATAGCTGGATCTTGAGGAAGTGCTATTCCTAGTTGTTCAGAGTCAATTTTAATGCATTAAATATCTTATGAAATATTTTATAAGATACCAATATTCTTTAAACTTAAATACATACATATATCTATAAAACTACTGTAAAATATTGCATAAACTGAGGACTAACTTTCGCGGTACCAGAATAGAAGATACCATGCAAGTTTCCAAAGGAGGGGAGAAAACAGCAGTTCTCTCTAGCAAAGCCCCCATGAACCACAACAATGACCAACATAGCATGAGAGCTTTAAGAGTATAGTAATGCCATGCATACATTCATGGTAAACAATAGCTCTCTAATTAGATTTAAGACCCATTCAGCAAGTGCAAAATCATTTTTAGTACTGGAAACTTAGATAACTACTCAATGCTAGTGAAGTCATGGATCATCTACAACACCACTTTAAAAGTAACATAACCCTAATGGAGTCCTACTCAGCTATTAAAAACAAGAAAGTGGTGAAATTTGCAGGAAAATGGATGGAACTAGAAAAGATCATCCTGAGTGAGGTTTTCCAGCGGCAGAAAGACATGAATGATTTATACTCACTTGTAAGTGGGTATTGGCCATATTATGAAGGATAAACATACTAAAATCTGTACAACTTCAGAAGGTAAACCACAAAGAGGACCCTAGGGAAGATGCTGAATCCTCATTCAGAAGGAAAAACAGTATAGACAGAGGAAGTGATAGAAGAGATAGAATAGGACTGGAGCCTACCACAGAAGTCCTCTAAAAGACTCCACCCAGGAGGGGATCAGAGCAGATACAGTTACATGCAGCCAAACTTTGGACAGTGCACAGGAAGTCTTATGGAATAAGGGAGATATAAAAGGACCCAGAGGTGCCACAAGCCACACAAGGAGACCAACAAAGCAAAGAAAAACACACAAACAAAAAACAAACAAACAAACAAACAAAAAAAAACAGCAGGGCTCAGGGAGGACTGCAGAAACTGAAGTATCAACCAAAGACCATACATAGAGAGGACCTGTTCAGATGTAGGCCAAAGACAACTCAGTCTCCATGCAGGTTCCTTGGTAAGAGGAGAAGAGACAGTCTCTGGCATAAACTTGGTTGCCTGATCCTTGATCACTTCTCCGTGGTGGGGCGACTTAGCCAAACCACAGAGGAAAAGGAAAATAAAAGTCTTTTCAAAACTTTTATTTTTCTCATTTTAAATATAACATAGTATAGAGTCACACATAGTGATACATACCTTTAATTCCAGCACTTAGGAGACCAACCTAGGCAGATGTCTGTGAGTTCAAGGCCAGCATGGTTTACAAAGTAAATTCTGTGACAACCAAGGCTATTGTACAAAGAACTCCTGTCTCAAAGAACCCTCCCTCAAAAGAAAAAGACTTTTACATTCTGTTAATGCTATTGTGGTTTAACATTAAACAATGCTGAATATACAATAAAGTGAGAGCTCATGTGTTTGTATTTAGGACAATATTTCAACTAAATGAAACAACCAATTAGTAACTACAAATCATTCTACCACATTCTTTTTTTTTTCTACCACATTCTTATTGTGAGAGTTGGTGCCAGAAAAAAAATTAAGAAAAGAGGGGAGTAGGATAGAAGAAGGGAGGAAATTTAGGGGAAGCCAAATGGAAAAAGAAGTCAGAGTGTTTTGTGTATTATTAGAAAAGATGTAAAGATGTGATATGCCTATGGAAACATGCCTGGTGGTTCAACATGTAATTAACGTGAACATTCCACATGACCTGGCAGCTCCACCTCTAGTGTGTACCAGATTAATTAATACCAGAATCACATATTTTAAATATCATCTTTACTCACAATAGGCAAATGATAGAACCAAACCGGGTAGCCATCAACAGATAAGCATCCATCAACATGGATGATCTATGTGGGCATTAAAATAAATGAAACCAGCAACGCAGAGAATGCATGCTGTATAGTTCCAAGCATGTGTGGTATTTATCAGAGTCAAGTTCATAGATACAGAAGTGGGACACTGCTTATCAGACAGTGGATGTGGGGAGGCACCCTGCAGCATGTGCATGGCTCCGCTTGGATGTTTAAGTGTCCTGGAGACAGTGGAGACAGCAACACAACTCGGTGAACACATTTGCTGACACCAAACTGTCTACTCTCAAGTGTTCATGTGATCAATCTCTGTGCAGGGTAATTTAAATTGAGATATTAAGAAAGTAATAAAACACAATGACAATGAAATAAAAAAATATGTGGGTTCCTAATAATTCCCTCTGAGTGAGCATGAGATGAATTTAACTTAAGTCCTTAAGACAAAATTAAAGTATCTATTTCTGACAAGGATGAGGCTAATCTTATGAGCAAACTCTTAGAATTGTGCCCTAAACTAGTACATATTTTAATCATTTTTTTGAACTCATAATGACTCTAGTGTTATATGTGTTGATTGGAAAACTGATATCATTTACAGGAAGGAGAGACTGGACAGGGGATCCTCCCAACTCATGTTCCTTAGATAAATGACATTGGACTATAGTGTCTAAGTCGCAGCTGATGATAGTACTCATTTTGTCTGATGTTTGAAGGAGTGGAATTAAATTTGCACTAATTTGCGATTGACAGAGGGTGGTAAAGAGATCTATAATAGATAAATATAGTCTAGGACTTTTGTATACATGACCTACACGTAAATATTTACATGAATTTTTAAGTCTAATGCCTTTTGTTTTACACTTTACATCATATATATATAATACTTATAATATGCTTATAAATCAATGAAAACATTAATATTTTTGCAGTGAGTGGTGTTACTCTCTAATGGGTAGATTTCATTTTATGTATTCTAATCTTAATACTTTGGTATTGCTTACAAACAAACTCCACAAGGTGGCGGAAGGATGCCATACCTTCAATCAGCAAGCCACACTGTACTGTTTTAAGAACAGACATCCCCAGTAAACAATTTCCCATCCAAGCTCATGGGAGCCACTCTAATTAAACTCAGTGGGCCACACATGAAAAGAAACATACGAGAGTAGGAGGGGAGGGGCTTGTTGAGAAGAATGAGTTCAGTGGGAGAATGATGGAAGACAGAAGATGGAAATGAGTGAAAGTGACTAAAACCCATTATATGCTGTGCAAAACTGTCAAGGGATGAAAAATAAAAAGGCAAATGTGTTTATGTGTACGCATTCACATGGAGAAGAATGGAGAGAAGCTGTAAACAGACATTTGTGTAAAGGCAAGAATAGTTAAGTAACTATATATAATATATGCTTGAAGGGTGCCTGGGGAGAGGTAAGAAAAGTACGTGTTTTACTATATGCCATTTATACTGATAGATTAATATGCATGTGTTAATCATTTTTTTAAAATTGGTAAATATTTTAAACATATCAATGACAACTGAATAAAAGGAAAACTAAACCAAACGCCATTGAAAAAAAAAAAGAACAGACATATAGTGAATAAAGTGTAATTAATAATAAAAAAAGAAAAAAGAACATACATATAGATCACAGCATCATTTATATTTTCATTATAGCTTGACTATCCATTCCACTGCTACCTCAATTAATGGATGATAAATCTTCAGGGGAATAAAAGACATGACTGGATTCAAATATTCATATACATCATTTTTTCCTACCTTTGTTTCTTTTGACTAGATATATTTTGAGTCCTTGTAACTTAAAACTATTACTACTTTTAAGAAGAAAAGATATAGCTGCCTATACTTGCTAAATTTCATGTCAGTATAAAACACATCAGTGTACTATACACATGAGCGATCCCTCAAAAAAGATTCCCTCAAGGTAAACAAACAAAAACACCTTAAATAGCAGAGGTTTCTAAACGTATTTTAGTGTTACTAGAGAAAATATGCATAATTTTTAAAGTTCTTTCAGGTTAATCACTAAGATGAATGAGATAACAATTCCTACATATCTTTTAAAAAATTTGAGTTATGAATGGCCTTTAAAAATACAGAATACTGAAGGAGTCCAAGATAGCATCACACACCATATCTGAAGGACACAGGATCTGAAACTCTGAAATTGGTGAGTGGAGGGGCAGCTGAAGCCAGAACATTCACACTGAGGCTTCATGAGCAAGAGGGGACAACCCTTGAGCTGAGACCGTTTGGATCCAGGTCACCCATGGAGTTCTTCAGCAACTGAGAGTGGTGAATATTCAATCCCTCTGCACTTCCCCTTGCCCAAAACACAAGCCTCAGTGCTGAGTGACTGAGACAGCAGAGGGAGACCTCCCAGTTCTGCAGTGGCAGTGAGCAGCAGTATGGGCCTCCCAGTGGACAGCTGTACCTGCCTTCCAGGTCTGCTGCAGCAGTGGGCTTGTGTACAGGTCTCCCAGATTTTCAGGTGACTGTATGGGCCTCTGGGGGCCTCCCAGCTGACAGCTGTACAGGTCCCCCAGGTCTGCTGAGGCAGCAGGGTAAGGGCTAGCCCTAGCAGGAGCAACCATGCTCTTTGACTGAGTCTGCAAAGGTGGCTAACAGAAGTAAGCATCACCAAGAGAGTACAAGAGATTTATGGAAGAAAAAATATCAGGTACTGAAGGTACAATTGAAAAAAATCAATACATCTCTCAAAGAAAAAGTAAAAGTGGAAAAGTTTCAAACACAAAACATTCAAGAAATCAAGGACATTTTGAAAAGACAAAACCTAAGAATATTAAGAATAGATAAAAAAGAATTTTCCAGGCTCCAAGGAACAGAAAATATTTTCAAGTAAATCATAGAAGAAAATTGTCCCAACTTAAAGAAAGATGTTCTTAATATACAGGAGGCCTATAGACTACCAAATAGACTAGACCAGAAAAGAAACTCCTCATGTCACATAATGGTCAAAATACTAAATCTACAGAACAAAGAAAAATATTAAAAATAACAAAGAAAAAAAAAAAGGCCAAGTAGCATATACAGGAAGATCTATCAGAATCACACCAGACTTCTCATCAGAACTATGAAAGCCAGAAGGACCTGGGCAGATGTCATGCAGACCCTAAGAGACTACAGATGCCAACCCAGACTACTATACCCTGCAAAGCTTTCAATCAACATAGATGGAGAAAACAAAATATTCCATGACAAAACTAAACTTAAACAATATCAACACAGCAAGCCAGCCCTACAAAAGATACTAAAAGGAAAACTATCCAACAAAATCAACTACACCCAAGAAAACACAGGATATAGATAACATCACAACAAAAAATTAAAAGAAAACAAGCATTGAAATACAGTCAACTCCACACTAAAAGGAACTAACATTCATTGGTCATTATTATTTATCAACATCAACAGACTCAACTCCCCAATGAAAAGACACAGACTAACAGAATGGTTGCCGAAATAGGATCCAATATTCTACTTCATCCAAGAAACACACCTCTGCAACAAAGATAAACACTACTTCAGAGTAAAAGTGTTTAAAAATGTTTTTCAAGCAAATGGAACCAGAAAACAAGCTGGGGCAGCTATCCTGGGAGATCTTTCCATCTTCTGATATCTTCTTCTAATTCTTTCTTCAGAGACTTGAAAATTTTTTCATACAAGTCTTTGACTTCCTTGGTTAGGGTTACTCCAAGGTACTTTATGTCATTTGTGGCTATTTCTGGTGTTGTTCCCCTAATTTCTTTCATAGCCCTTTTGTCTTTTGTATAAGGAGGGCTACTGATTTTTTTTTTTTTGAGTTAATTTTGTATCTGGCCACTTTGCTGAAGGTGTTTATCAGCTGTAAGAGTTCCCTGGTAGAGTTTTTGGGGTCACTTACTTATGCTATTATCATCTGCAAATAGTGATAATTTGACTTCTTCCTTTCCAATCTGTATCCCCTTGATCTCCTTCAACTGTCTTATTGCTCTAACAAGGACTTCCAGAACTATGTTGAAGAGATATGGAGAGAGTGGGCAGCCTTGTCTTGTCCCTGATTTTAGTGGGATTGCTTTAAGTTTCTCTCCATTTAGTTTGATGTTGGCTATAGGCTTGCTGTATATTGCCTTTACTATGTTTAGATTTGTGCCTTGTATCCCTGATCTCTCCAATACTTTCAACATGAATGAATGTTGGATTTTGTCAAATGCTTTTTCAGCTTCTAGGGAGATTATCATGTTTTTTATTTTCTTTCAGTTTGTTAATATAGTATTGAGTATTTTTGCATCAATGTTCATAAGGGAGATTCGCCTGAAATTCTCTTTCTTTGTTGGGCGTTTGTGAGGTATCTACATGGGTTCCATTGTGATAGGAACAGGGACTGTCTCTTACATGAACTGATTGGCCTGCTCTTTAATTATCTCCCCTGGAGGGGGGGGGGGAGAAGCAGCATTGCCAGGCCACAGAAGAAGATAATGCAGCCACTCCTGATGAGACCTAATTGACTAGGATCAGAAGGAAGGAAAAGAAGACCTCCCCAATCAGTGGACTTGGGGAGGGGTATGCATGGAGAGGGTAAAGGATTTGGATGGGAGAAGGGAGAGAACCACAGGGGAGATACAAAGTAAATAAAGTGTAATTAATAAAGAATTAAAAAAAAAAGAAAGAAAACAGTTCAAAGAATCAATGAGACCAAGAGCTGGTTCTTTGAGAAAATCAACAAGATAGACAAATCCTTAGCCAAACTAACTAAAACGCAGAGAGAAACTATCCACATCACCATACTCAGAAAGAAAAAGAACATAACAAAAGACACTGAGAAAATCATTAGGTCCTACTACAAAAACCTATATGCCACAAAACTTGAAAATCTAAATGAAATGGATAATTTTCTTGATAGATTCCATTTACCAAATTTAAATCAAGATCAGATAAATGCATAAAACAGTCCTATATAACTGAAGGAAATAGAAGAAACCATCAAAAGTTGCCCTTCCAGAGTCAGAAGGTTTCAGCACAGAATTCTACCCTGCTATGAACATGATTGAGCATATCTACTTGTTGACATATTTTAGATCTATGTCTAGGAGTGGTATAGCTGGAGCTTGAGGTAGTGCAATTCCTGATTGTCTGAGGAAGTGCCAACTTGATTTCCAAAGTGGTTATATAAGTTTACATTCCCACTAGTAGTGGAGGAGGGCTCCACTTTTTGCACATCCTCTCCAGCATGTGTTGTCACTTGAGTTTTTGATCTAGGCCATTCTGATGGGTGTAAGGTGAAATCTCAGGGTTATTTTGATTTACATTTCCCTGATGACTAAGGACTTAGAGCATTTTTTAAGTGTTTCTCTCCTATTCTATATTCCTCTACAGAGAATACATTGTTTAGCTCTGTACCCCATTTTTTAAATTGGATTATTTGATTTGTTGCTTTTTTTTTTTTTTAAAAATACTGGTTTCTCCAATTTAAATTCTGAAAAATTACAATACATAAATATACCCAAGTCAGCAATTTAGTATTTTTATAGTGCAGGGCAACAGTTCAGGCTTAGCTTCCCCCTCTCCCTGGACAATTGAGATACTACCTTCTGTGTTGCTGTAGCTGCAGGAGATGCACACAGTTCTCTGAACAAGATTTCAGTAGAAAATTCTGAGGTGCCTAAGATGATATGCTTTTCCCAGTAAGTATTATAGTTGCAAGTCTCAGCTTTCTGTAGTCACAGCCAGTCCTGAAGATACCTGATAAAACAGGGTCAGATGAAAGGGGAGGAGGTCCTCCCTAATCAGTGGACTTGGAAAGGGGCAGGAAGGAGATGAGAAAGGAAGGGAGGGTTTGGGAGTGAATGAGGGAGACATCTGGGATACAGAGTTAATAAAATGTAACTAATAATAAAAATAAAATAAATTCCATTCTGTACAGGGCTACAAGACTCTCAACATTGCTTTCTACTCATTTTTGTTTGAAGCTGATCCCTTCCTCGTGATTTGTTGCTTTGTAACTTCTTGAGTTCTTTATATATTCTGGATATTAGACCTCTGTCAGATATAAGTTTGGTGAAGATCCTCTCCCAGTCTGTAGGCTATCATTTTGTTCTGACAACAGTGTCCTTTTTCTTTACAGAAGCTTTTCAGTTTCATGAGGTCCCATTTATTGATTGTTGCTTGTGCTGATGGTGTTCTGTTCAGGAACTTGTCTCCTGTGCCAATGAGTTCTAGGCTCTTCCCCACTTTTTCTTTTAACCAATTTAGTGTGTCTGGTTTTATGTTGAGGTATTTGATGCACTTAGACTTTAGTTTTGTACAGGGTGATAAATATGGATCTATTTTCATTTTTCTACAGGTAGACATGTAGTTAGACCAGCACCATTTGTTGAAGATGCTATCTTTTTTCCATTGAATGGTTTTGGCTTCTTTATAAAAAATCAAGTATTTATAGGTGTGTGGGTTTATTTCTGGGTCTTCTATTCGATTCCATTGATCCACTTTTATGTTTCTATGCCAATACCATGCAGTTTTTATTACTATTGCTCTATAGTACAGCTTGAGATCAGGGATGGAGATTCCTCCAGATGATCTGTTGTACAGGATCGTTTTGGCAATTCTGGGTTATTTGTTTTTCCATATGAAGTTGAGAATTGTTCTTTCAAGGTCTGTAAAGAATTGCGTTGGTATTTTGATGGGAATTACAATGAATCTGTAGATTGCTTTTGGCAAGATGACCATTTTCACTATGCTAATTGAACTAAGATAGAAATAGAGATATTTCTATCTTCTGATATCTTCTTCAATTTCCTTCTTCAGAGACTTGAAGTTTTTTTTTCAAACAGGTCATTCACTTGCTTGGTTAGAGTCACACCAAGGTACTTTATGTTATTAGTGGCTATCGTGAAGGGTGTTGTTTTCCTAATTTCTTTCTCAGCCCTTTTGTCTTTGTTTTACAGGAGGGCTTCTGATTTTTTTGAGTTAATTTTGTACCCAGCCACTTTGCTGAAGATGTTTATCAGCTGAAGGAGTTCTCTGGTTGAATTTTGGGAGTCACTCATATATACTAACATATCATCTGCAAATAGTGATACTTTGACTTCTTCCTTTCTGATTTCTATACCTTGAAATCCTTTAGTTGTCTTATTGCTCTAGGTAGGACTTCAAGGACTATGCTGAAGAGTTACCTAGAGAGTGGGCAGCCTCGCCTTGTCCCTGATTTTTTTCTCTGTTTAGTTTGATGTTGGCTATAGGTTTGCTGTATATTGTCTTTACTATGGTTAGCTAAGTGCCTTGTATCCCTGATCTCTCTAAGACTTTAAACATGAATTGTTGTTGGAGTTTGTCAAATGCTTTTGGCAGGAACTTAGGAGATAATCATATGGTTTTTCTCCTTCAGTTTGTTTATATGGTGGATTACATTGATGGATTATTGAACCACCCCTGCATGCCTGGGATGAAGCCTACTTGGTCATGGTGGATGATATCATTTATGTGTTCTTGGATTAAGATTGCAAGTATTTTATTGAGTATTTTTGCATCAATGTTCATAAGAGAGATATATCTGAAATTATCTTTCTTTGTTGTGTCTTTGTGAGGTTTAGGTACCAAGGTGACCGGCTTTATAGAAGGAGTTTGGTGATGTTCCATCTGTTTCTATTTTGTGGGGTAATTTGAAGAATATTTGTGTTAGCTCTTCTTTGAATGTCTGGTAGAATTCTGCACTGAAACCCTCTCTCCCTGGGTCTTTTTTTTGGGGGGAGTGAAGGGGGCTTAATGACAGCTTCTATTTCCTTATTGTATATAAGAGTATTTAATTGATTTACCTGGTCTTGATTCAGCTTTGTTAAGTAGAATTTGATCAAGAAAATTGTCCACTTCATTTAGATCTTCAAATTTCATCGCATATAGTCTTTTGTAGTAAGACCTAATGATTGTTTGGATTTCCTCAGTGTCTGTCATTTTGTCTCCCTTTTTATTTCTGATTTTGTTGATTTGGATAGTGTCTCTCTACCTTTTAGTTAGTTTGGCTAAGGGTTTGTCTATCTTGTTGATTTTCTCAAAGAACCAGCTCTTAGTTTCATTGATTCTTTGAATTGTTTTATTTGTTTCTAATTGATTGATTTCAGCCCTGAGTTTGATTATTTCCAGCTGCCTACTCCTCTTGGGTATGTCTGTTTCCTTTTTTTCTAAGGCTTTCAGGTGAGGCTTTAAGTTGCTTGTATGAGATGTTTCAAAATTCTCCTTGAAGGCACTTAGTGCTATGAACTTTCCTCTTAACACTGCTTTCATTGTGTCCTGTAAGTTTGGGTATGTTGTGTCTTCATTTTCATTGAATACTAGGAAGACTTTAATTTCGTTCTTTAATCCTTCCCTGACCCAGCTGTCATTGAGTACCGAGTTGTTCAGTTTCCATGCATGTGTAGGCTTTTTTGCTATTGCTGTTGTTGAGGTCCAGCTTGAGTCCATGGTGGTCAGATAGGATACAAGAGATTTTTTCAATCTTCTTGTATCTGTTGAGGCATGCTTTGTAACCAACTCTATGGTCTATTTCGGAGAAGGTTCCATGAGGTGCTGAGAATAAGTTAAATTCTTTTGTGTTTGTGTGAAAGGTTCTGTAGATGTCTGTTATGTTCATTTTTGTCATGATCTCTGTTAGAGTCATTGTTTCATTGTTTAATTTCTGTTTTGTTGACCTGTCTTTTGTTGAGAGTGGGGTATTGAAGTCTCCCACTATTAATGTGTTGGGACCTATGTGTGGTTTCAGTTTTATTAATGTTTCTTTTATAGATGTGGGTGCCCTTGTATTTGGGGCACAGATGTTCAGGATTGTGATGTCTTCCTGGTGTAATTTTCTTTTGATGAATATGAAATGTCTTTCCCCATCTCTTTTGCTTAATTTTGGTTGAAAGTCTATTTTATTAGATATTAGAATGGCTACTCCTGTTTGCTTCTTGGATCCATTTGCTTGGAAATCTGTCTTCTAGCCCTTTAATCTGAGGTAATGTCTATCTTTGTGCCTTGGGTGTGTGGTTTTTTTTTTTTTTTTTTGTATGCAACAGGTTTTTGGGTCTTGTTTACACATCCATTCTGTTAGTCTGTGTCTTTTTTATTGGAGAATTGAGTCCATTGATGTTGACAGAGATTAACGACCAGTGGCTGTTTGATCCTTTGATTTTGATGTTGGCTGTGGTAGCGTGATTGTGTGCTTGGCTACTTTTAGTTTTGCTGTAGTGAGGTTATTTATTTCCTGTGTATTCCTCAAAGTAGTTAGTTTTCTTCAGTTGTATTTTTCCTTCTTGTAAACTCTGTAATGCTGCATTTGTGTATAGGTATTTTTAAAATTTGTTTTTGTCATTGAATATTTGTTTCCTCCGTCTATGATGACTTAGAGTTTTTCTGGGTATAGTAGCTTGGGCTGACCTCTGTGTTCTCTTAGGATCTGCATGCTATCTAACAAGGCCCTTCTGGCTTTCATAGTCTCTGTTGAGCAGTCAGGCTTGATTCTGATGTGTTTGCCATTATATGTTATTTTGGTCTTTTTCCATTGCAGCTTTTAGTATTTTTATTTCTTTTATCTATACTTGATTATAATGTGGCAGGAGGATTTTCTTTTCTGGTCTAATTTAGTAGCTGTTCTGTAGGTCTCTTGTATGCTTATAGTCTTCTCCTTTATGTTGGGGAAATTTTATTCTATGATTTTGTTGGAAATATTTTCTGGGCCTTGGAGAAGGAAATCTTTTTTCTCTATTCCTATTACTCTTAGGTTTTGTCTTTTTATGTTGTCTTGGATATCTTGGATGTTTTGTGTTAGAAATTTTTGAGATTTAGTATTTTCTTTGATGGATGCATCAGTTTCTTCCATTGTATCTTCTACAACTGAAATTCTTTTTTGCATCTCTTGTAGTCTATTGGTTTTGCTTACCTCTGTAGGTTCCTGTTTTCTTTCCTAAGTTCTTTCTCTGCCCTATTTCCTCCATTTGTGTTTTCTTTAATTTTTCCAGTTCTATCTTCAGATTTTGAACCATTTTGTTGATTTCCTTCACCTGTCTAACTGTATTTTCCTGCACTGAGAGTAAACTAGAGCTGGTAGTTCATTTTCAAAAGAAAATTAAAGAATTGTGGTAACTTTCTTGTGGTATGACATAGTAGACCAATTGGTTGACTGTGATGATGAGGTTATAGAGGTGATGCATTGCAACTGAATATCTTTCACCTCTATGCTATTATCCAAAAAGAAATAGTTCAAATTAGGGTCATTCAATAGTATATATTTTTTAATTTTTTATTTTAATTTTTATAAATTACTCTTTATTCACATTGTATCTCCCCATAAACCCTTCCCTTCTCCCCTCCCAATCCACCTTCCCTCCCCCTTCTCCACACACACCTCTCCCCAAGTCCACTGATAGGGGAGGTCTTCCTCTCCTTCCTTCTGATACTAGTCTATCAGATCTCATCAAGAGTGGCCGCATTGTCATCTTCTGTCGCCTGGTAAGGCTGGCCCCCCCTTAGGGGTATGTGATCAAAGAGCAGGCCAATCAGTTCATGTCAGAGGCAGTCCCTGTTCCCATTACTATGGAACCCACTTGGACACTGAACTGCCATGAGCTATGTCTGTTCAGGGGTTCTAGGTTATCTCCATGCATGGTACTTGGTTGGAGTATGAGTCTCAGGAAAGATCCCTGTGCTCAGATTTTTTGGTTCTGTTACTCTCCTTGTGGAGCTTCTGTCCTCTCCAGATCTTACTATTTCTCACTTCTTTCATAAGATGACCATATAAGCACATATGGCTCTTACCCTGAGAATAAAGGACATGCAATCTGATCAGATTTATGTATTTGAAAGTTATCTATCTCAATGTGCTGTCTTGAGGAGCAAATATTATAATCAGGGAATGCTATGATCAAAGTAGGGAATTTACCTACAAAGTAATTACAATTGCCCAGGTGAGACATGATGTTGAGTTCTAACAACCTGAAAAAGAATTAAGAGTAATAGCATTTGAAATATGTGTTGAAGATAAAGTCAACAAGGTAATAACTTTTAAATAAGAGATAGACGAGCACAACATAGGAAAAGGAATTTCATTGGCTTTCAGTTTGACACATATAATTAATTCAGAGGAGCAGGTAGGAAGTGGCACATATATGGCTGCATGTTAGTTAACTAGTGAGATTAACTTTGTATTCTTACACTGTAACTTTTTCAAAACATACAAATCATGTTGATGTATTTACATTTTATTATGTGATCTCATCAGTAATTATCAACAATGGTGAGTTCATATATTTTACCATCAAAGTCAAGTTTTGACCTTAAAGTCAAGTGTATTGGGAGAAATTGAGGTTTTCAGCAGTGAACTAATGTGTTTAATGAATCAACTTAATGTGAATTAATTCAGTGGATATATGGAACATAGAAAAAAGTAAAAATGATATTAATAAAAGACTTATGATAATTTTAGTGTGGAATATTAGCATAGTTTCATCTATATAATTGAATGTAAAATGTTATTTTTTAATTAAAATTTTTATTTTTTAACATTAATTACATTTTATTCGTATCCCATCTATAGCCCCCTCCCTCATTCTCTTCCAATCCCATCCTTCCTCCCTCATTTCCTCCCATGCCCCTCTCTAAGTCCACTGATGTCAAGGTCCACTGATAGGGATATAAGACCTGTACAACTAAAGAAGCTAACCAAGAAGGAGGACCCTGGGTAAGATGATCAAGCCTTAATTAGAAAGACAAATGGGATGGACATTGGAAGAAGAAGAAAACAAGAAACAAGACAGGACAGGAGCCCCTAAAAGACTCTTACCTAGCAGTGTATCAAAGCAGATGCTGAGACTCATAACCAAACTTTGGGCAGTGTGCAGGGAATCATATGAAATAAGAGAGAGTTAGTAAGTCCTGGGGAGGACAGGAGCTCCACACAGAGAGCAACAGAACCAAAATATCTGAGCACAGGGATCTTTTCTGAGACTAATACTCCAACCAAGGTCCATTCATGGATATGATGTAGAACCCCTGCTCAGATGCAGCCCATGGCAGTTCAGTATCCAAGTGTGCTCCCTAGTAAGGGGAACTGGGACTGTTTTTGACATAAACTCAGTGGCTGGTTCTTTGACAACCCCCCCCCACACACACACACTGAGGGAGAAGCAGCCTTGCCAGGCCACAGAGGAGGACATTGCAGCCAGTCCTGATGAGACCTGATAACCTAGGATCAGATGGAAGGGGAGGAGGACCTCCCCTATCAGTAAAATGTCATTATTAGAAAGGAAATATATCTTACTGAAATGTAGAATAAATATAAGAATATATAAAGATATTTTAATGCCAACTTTCTAAAACTATCCAGAAGTCCATGAAGCATTTTACTTATAATTATACTGGATATCTTTTTTTGATGTTTATGTTGTACTTTGATTTAAGGATTTAAAAATAAATCTTTGAACAGGGCTCTGCCACCTTGACCTTCATCACTGGCACACACCAGCATGCACTGCTGTTTCTGCCTTGTTCCTTTCGTGCTTGTTTCAAATCAACCCTTCCTAGTTTGCCTGTAGTGTTCTGCCCACAGCTCTGCCTTTAGAGAGTTACATTGCATTATTAGTATCTCAGTATAGAAATCCCCCTGAGAGCCCTCCTTCACAGCTATGCACTGCTCCAAGGAAATTTTTTGAGAAAAAACAATTTCTCTTAAAGTTTTAACTTAAATTGTTATACTCTCCTGCCCTAAAATATGAACTTCAAACAATAACCAAACATTTTCTTAGCTGCTACTGTACATATGGTTCCTGGAAGGGCTATGAGACATTGCCTGTTCTTCAGCTCTCCTCACTGATGAGTAACTGAAACTGAACAGTGTTTGCTGAAGGCATTTGATGCTCATTGCAGCTAAAATGCTCATTGAACAAATACGTTTTACACACGATTATAATAGTTTAAATGTTTCATTTCAATTCCATAACTGATCCTGCAATTATTTTTACAATAATATATGACTGCTTTAAGGAAATGAAAATCTAAATTATGTAGAGCCTGAGGATTTCCATGTACCCTATCATAAGAGACAGTGTAAAATGCCAAACATATGTGTCTATTATTATCATATTAAAATTTTAGAGAAAATAAACAGTCTTTGTAAGCCTGAATCTTGAATATAACAACAGCTACATTCTGCTACAACCAACAATAACATGTTTTGTACAGAGTTCAACACTTCAGTATATGGTTGTGATTCTGAAATATCTATAATCAACTATGAAGTGACCCTTCTGTTTTCTTCTCTAAATAAAAGCAAGTGGTCATTAAGACTTTGAGTACAGTGTTGATATCTTTAGTAAGATAGCACTAATAATCTGAAGCTGTTTCCTAAAATGATACTTGGCAGCATCCAAAAGTGGATATTTGGTTCTCTAAAGTATTTACATGTATTGAGCCTTTCAATGTTCTTGTTTATTTGTGAGCATATCTTTTTCTATCTTTTAGACTTAAATTCCTTTGCCAGTACTTACTAAACACGTACTTGACAGCCAGAAATGTTTTTTTTTTAATTTTTTATTTAACTTTTATTAATTACACTTTATTCCTTTTGTATCCCCCCATAAGCCCCTCCTTCTTCCCCTCCTGGTCCCACCCTCCCCCCCTTTCTGCATGCATGCCTCTCCCCAAGTCCACTGATAGGGGAGGTCCTCCTCTCCTTCTTTCTGATCTTTTTTTTTTTTTTTTGTTCTTCTCAATGCAGTTTATTCAGGAACCTTGAACAATCTTCTGACCCTGGGAAAGCCAGCCCACAGCTTAAATAGCCTCTGGGTAGCCAACCCCAGCGTGCCATGTGGGCAATGGAGATAGGTCCACATACACGGAAGCAAACCAGATCCTCAGCCTTAGCCAAATGTGGAATTGTTCGTGACAGAGAGCACTCACCATCGGGAAGGTGGAAGGCAGAAACCAGCTCCATCTTTAAGGCGCGGCATTACGCAGCTCTCTACAGTTCCCCCTTTTTGTTTTAGACGCATCAGGCAAGAGTAGAGGTCTGATCTCTGATATTAGAAATAAATTGGGACTTTGTACAGATGTTCATTTAGGTGTCATCCACCCAAAGAGCATCAGACCCGTCTGATACCTTTTTCTCAGAGGCGGGATCTGGGGCATCAACCTAATTGATGGGTTCCAACATGTAGTAGTATATGTAATCCATGTGGTTCTAAGGATTACAGCTGGGGAGAGTGAAGACTATAAAATCCCAGACAGCTATAAAGAATATATTTTGATCATGAATCGTTTTTTTGAATTTTATTTTTTTATCAGTTACATTTTATTAACTCTGTATCCCAGCCATGTCCTGATCCCTCATTCCCTCCCAGTTCCTCCCTCCCTCCCTCATCTCCACCGTGCCCCTTTCCAAGTCCACTGATAGGGGGGACCTCCTCCTTATTCATCTGATCCTGTTTTATCAGGTATCTTCAGGACTGGCTGCAAAGCCCTCTGTGGCCTAACAGGACTGCTCCTCCCTTGGGGGGTGGGGAGGCCAAAGAGCCAGTCATTGAGTTCCTGTTAGAAATAGTCCTTGTTCTCCTCACTTTGGGAAACCAATTGGTTACTGAGCTACCACAGGCTACATCTGAGCAGAGGTTCTAAGTTATATCCATACATGGTCCTTGGTTGAATGTCAGTCTCAGAAAAGACCCTGTGCCCAGATATATTTGGTCCTTGTGGAGCTCCTATCCTTTCCCCATCAGACTAACTCCCCTTCTTTCTTATGATTCCCTGTACTCTGCCGAAGGTTTGGTCGTGAGTCTTTGCTTTGAAAACACTGCTAGTTAGAGTCTTTCAGATGAGCTCAGTAGACTCCTGTCATACGTTCAATGCACATCCCATCTGTCTTTCTAAACGAGGATTGATCATCTTACCCCATGTCCACTCTCTTGATTATCTTTTTTAGGTGTATAGATTTCATTATGTTTATCATATCTTATAGGTCTATATAAGTGAGTATATACTGTGTTTGTCTTTCTCCTTCTGGGATATTTCACTTAGAATGATCTTTTCTAGATCCCACCATTTGCCTGCAAATTTCATGAATTCCTCGTTTTTGATTGCTGAGTAGTATTCCATTGTGTAAAAATACCACAATTTCTGTACCCATTCCTCCGTTGATGGACATCTGGGCTGTGAATCTTAAAAATACAAGCTGGATACAGGAGTAGGGAATAAACAGTAGTGATGACTAGAGAAATCCATGAAATACTTCTTTTTTTTTCAAGTAGGAATTCACTACGAAGCTGAAGAAGCCATGGGAAGGCAGTCAAGGAAAATCTCTAGATCATTACAGCAGAGAGGAGAGAAGATAATACATTACACTGAGAAAGTTCATACTGTTCAAAATACACATCTCTGTGTGTTTGTGCATGCATACTTTCTTGTGAGGAAGGGTATGTATCATAAAATATCTTGGTGAAGTGTATTGGAACCTAGACAGTAGTCAAGAGTTATCTTTATGTCTTTTTAAAAAAATTGTTTTGTTAATTACAGTTTATTCACTTTGTATCTGTGCTGTAGCCCCCTTCCTAGTCCCCTTCCAATCCCACTCTCCCACTCTCATCTCCTCTCATGCCCCTCTCCAAGTCCACTGATAGGGGAGGTCCTCCTCTCCTTCCCTCTGACCCTAGTCTATCAAGTCTCGTCAGGACTGGCTGCAATGTCTTCTTCTGTGGCCTGGTAAGGCTGCTCTCCACTCAGGTGGAAGTGATCAAAGAGCAGGCCAAAAAGTTTAGGTCAGAGACAGTCTCTGTCTTTTAAAATGAAAGAAGTCTCCTGGATCCCTTTTCCTTGGAGGTCTGAAATTAGTGGGGAGAGCAGATCTTTGTTGTTGTTTTGTTTTTTGTTGTTTTCTTTTAAATATTTTTTCTTCACAATTTATTTATTATATATCCCGACTGAAGACCCCTCCTTCAACTCCCTCAGTTCCACGATCCATCCCTCTTCCCCTATTCCCCTTCCCCTAGTCCATTGAAAGGGCGAATTCTCCACTATTGCCATCTTCCCATAACTTGTTAAGATTGCTTTGGTCCTCTTCCTCTGTGGTCTAGCATGGCTGCATTATCAGGGGTGAGTGATCTGAGAGCAGTCAACTGAGTTCACGATAGAGGCAGCTCCTGGTCCCCTTTCTCAGAGACTGACATGCCAAAATGTCCCATCTGAGCAGGGGATCTAGGTCCTCTCCATGCATGGTCCTCCATTGATTCATCAGTCTCTGCACTGCAGGACCCCCTCGGCTATCTTAGTTTTGTTGGTCTCCTGGGTTTTTTTTGTTGTTGTTGGTGGTGGTGGTTTTGTTTTTTAAAATATTTTTCTGTGTTTTAACCGTTCGTAGCACTCCTGGTCCCCTGTTTCATGCACGTGTTCTTTATAACATTTTTTTACCTCTGTGTTTCTCAATGTGTAGATCAAGGGATTTAACATTGGTTCCACAACAGTAAAAGACACAGAAATTGCTTTATCTATTGGAAATGTCACCGCAGGCCTCATATATAAGAAAATACATGGCACAAAAAAACAACACAACCACTGTGAAATGTGAACTACATGTAGAGAGGGCTTTGCATCTCCCTTCAGAGCTATAAGACTTGATGGAACAGAGGATGACCATATAGGAAGCAACGAGAATAAGGAAAATGGACACGCACATCACCCCACTGTTGAGAATGACTAAGAGATCCAAGATATGTGTATCCATGCAGGCCAGTTTCAGCAACGGAAACAAGTCACACATAAAGTGGTCAATGATATTTGGATCACAGAATGGTATTTGATACATAAAGAGAAGCTGAATGGTTGCATGCATGGATCCCCCCATGCAAGTCCCTCCTACCATCAAGCAGCACACCTTAGGACTCATGATGGTCATGTAGTGCAGGGGCTTACAGATGGCCACATGGCGGTCAAAGGCCATCACGATGAGAAGGATGATGCCCACACCACCGAAGAAATGCTCTGCAAATAGCTGTGTCATGCAACCTTCAAATGAGACAATAGTTTTCTCAGAAAGGGAGTCCATAATCAACTTTGAAGCAATGACAGAAGAGTAAGTGACATCCATGAGTGACAAAGATAAAAGGAAGAAGTACATGGGTAACCTCGGAGTTGGGCTTCTGGTTAGAGTTACCATAATGAGGAGATTTCCAAACACTGTGGCTATGTACATAATTAGAAACAAAGCAGATAATATTTGCTTCAACTCTGGATTTTTTGTAACCCCCAAAAGAATAAATTGATCACATTGTTTTGATTCACCATTTTTGTGAGTGACAGAACATATAAAATTCTGAACTGGAGAATCTGCAAAAGGAATATTACTTTTAATGAGTTATCACGTGTTGTTGAGTAAATTTTTTTCTTTGCTCATACCTTCTTGACACATATTTTCTCCATCTATTTATACAAAAGCCAACAGCTAGCAGTGAAAGTTTGATGATAATTTCAGTCATATCAAATTCACAGCAGTTTTTTTTTCTTTTATTAATACAACTATTGCTTTATGTCCTAGTACTTGATTCTTGTACGTTTTGGAAATTCTTCATTATTAAGTAGACACATATTCTTAGGACTATTACATCATTAAATTATGAGAAAACCTTGACCATTGAAGTATATCAGCAAACAGGTGTTTTATAACTGGTTTAGCATACTATTGGTTTGATCTTTTGACATTCTAACTTTAATACCTCTTGGTTCCTGTATCATTTATTTTTCACATAAAAAAACACATACCTATAAGACCTCTGAACATGTCAAAGGGTCTGCTTTCTGAACACCTGAAGATTTTTAAGTGAAGCTTAAAATTCTATATGCACTTGGAAAATGTATAAGTCCGCATCTACTCATGTATTATTAAACATTTACAGTGTTCTCGTTGAAGAGCTTTGAGTAAAAACAAACACTCAGGACTCTCCACTTATCAAAGACAACATTCTTTTCATCCAAACATTTACCTTATAAAACTGGACTACTAATATCATTACATATTTCCAGTAATTGGTGGGTCTCTACTTTGTCTCATCAATTGAATTTCTCACAATGTTGTTGTTGGTTGTTTTTTGTTTGTTTGTTTATTTCTTTGTATTTTAGATGTTAGAAAACGAGGATTAAAAAGTTGGCAAGACAAGAGACAGGACAGGAACTTTCTGCAAGGGACCTCTGAAAGACCAGGGTATTGAAGGAGATATTGAGACTCAGCCAAACTATAGGCAGAGTGCTGGAAACCTCATAGAAGAAGAGGGAGATATAATGTACTTGAGGGGACAGAAACTCCGCAAGGAGACCAACAGAGCCAAAAATCCTAGGGCAAGGAGATCTTGCAGAGACTAATACTCCAACCAATGACCATGCATGGACAAGACACCCTGTTTAGAGCAAGCCCATAGGCTGCTCAGTTTCCAAGTGCATTCCCTAGTAAGGGGTACAGAGGCTGTCTCTGACATGAATTTAGTGGTTGGCTCTTTGATCACCTCTCCCTAGGAGATGTAGCCTTACCAGGCCACAGAGGAAGATGATGCAGCCAGTCCTTATGAGACCTAATAGACTAGGGTCAGATAGAAGGGGATGAGGTCCTCCCCTATCAAGGAACTAGGGAATGGGAGAAGGGGAGAAGGAAGAGGGTGGGTGAGACTGGGAGGAGATGAGGGAGGGGGCTACAGCTGGGACACAAAATTAATTGTAATAAATAAATAAATAAATAAATGTGGCAAGAGATGACACAGAATTCTTATAGTAAATATTGAAGTCAAATCTGAATTTAGCATTTTTGCTTCTAAAACTAAAAGCAATTATAGTCTATATTTTTCTCCTAGGTTACTATCTAGAGTTTGATATGAATAATATTAATTAAATAATTTCATATGGTAATGGTCCTCTAAAATAAATTAATGCTTTCTATGCTTTCTTGAATCAACAATTCAGTATTAAATTTCAGTTACAGTCCTATAGTCAATATTCTAATTATATACATAGATGTATACATGTATGTGAATATACATTTTAATTCTAAATTTAGTATGTGAAGCCATCATTTAATTTACCAAGTAACAAACAATATTCTAAACAATATTTTTGAATAAATTAACCCTTAGCAACATTTTTTACTTCCAAGTGCTTATAGCTATAATGTGTCTGACACCATCACTTCCTATCCTCTAAGTCAGTGGGATGGTATAAACATTGTAGGAAAAAACGGGTAATGTAAGGCCATTATCAACACTCTGTCATAACCTGCTTCTTTTCTTCCTTTGTTGCTGTCAGATCACCAGATGACAGAGGGATTCCAGGCGAGAATGGAAATGGAAACTATAAAACTTGCTTTGTTTTGTGCTTATTGCCTTTCTTCAGGTAGTATGTCTGTTAATGTATTGTTTATTATATAATATGAGTGAACTATTAAAAGTTCATTCTGAGAATATGGAAGTTGAGGCTTAGAAACATTAAGTAATATAGGAATACAAGTCAGTGTATAACATGCTTGCCATGAGGATCAGAGTTTGACCTCCCCAAACAGATAAAGCTGAGTGAAAATGACCATGATTGTAATCATAGTGCTTGGGAGGCTAAGACAGATGGAACCTTGGCATATGAAAACTAGCCACCAAACACATTTTGATGAGATCCAGGGCAATTAAATACCGCATTTTGAAAAGAAAGATCGATGGCATCTGAGAAATGATACTGGAGATTGACCCCCAAGGTTACATACACACATGTAATACACACAAACATGACAGAAGAGATAAAATGAGACAGGCAGACAGAAACATAGACAGAAAGACAGAGAGCAAGAAAGAGAATATCTCATTTAAGATGAAATGAAATTTTGAATCAGATAATCTCCTTTTGAACTACAAATTTTGAATTACACTAAAACTCTAAAAAATAAAATGATTACAAGTAGCTATAAAAATTGTTACAGCAGCCAACAGTATTGCTAAGACACAAATATATATCATGCATTATTTGGTTCAAATATATTCTTTTTATTGTCCATATGACTACTTCAAGTAGAGTGCTGCCAGATGTTCTTTATAAATCGAAAACATGCACTAGTACCAACTTCCCCAGTCACTAACACAGGGACTTCAAAATTCTAGTATATTATTAATAAAGTAAATACATATTTGGAAACAATAAATTAATTTTATCATTTTACCCTGCAGCTCCTGGTATATGATGAAGCACTTTCTGCAGCTTAAAGTCACTGTTATAAACTAGAGGAAGGCTAGGACCTAAAGAAAGTTATGAACAGGATTTCTCCATTAATACATAAAACATTTCAGATCTGCAGGGCGTGGTGGTGTACATGCCTAATCCCAGCACTTAGACAGGCAGACTAGGAGAATCTGTTTGAGGCCATCCTGGTCTACAAAGCATGTACAGGACAGCCAAGGCTACATAGATAAACACTATCTCAAAACAAAAAACAAAAAAACAAAAAACAAAAAACAAAACAAAACAAAACACCCCCCAAACAAAGAAAACACATTTCAGGTCTTACCTGCATCCAGTCTTAAAGCTTACAACCAAGATTTCCTAAAAGCAATCACGAAAAAATAAGATAGTTTAATACAATAGGAAACATGCACATGTAATAATATATACTAAGTCCTTTTTCTTCAGATCTGGAATTCAGTCACAGTTATCTCTTCATTTCTAATAGACTTCTGAACTTAGTCTGGCAGTTAAACTGTGTTCAATAATAGTGAAATCAATCTCCTTTCTTTTCTTTTCTTTTGCCATCCTCCCAGGGCCCTGGTGCTGCCTAACTGCAGAAACACACACCACAACATGCATTTTTCCAATGGCCAATGTCCTGAAGCAGAGTGAACATTTTAGCTCTTGTAAGAGGCTACTTAATGACTACTGAATATTTAATCCTGCAGAAAGCACCTGTAGAATATATATTTTATGAAGATTCATACAATTTTGTATGAGAAAATGGGGTAAATATAGAAGTGAGCCTGTCTGGAGAAATGGGTAGAACTAAGAGCAGTGGGAAGGGAGAAAGAATAGTTTGTATGGGAGTATAATAGGGTCAACATGTATGATACCTTGTATGATGCTGTGTTTATAAAACCCAGTACTTTGGATCATGAAGAATAAAAGAGTGTTAATTTTGTCTACAAACTTTCTAAATATAAAACACAGTAAATTAACACAATGAAAATACTCAAAATAGAGATGAGATATCTCTTAATTTTTAAATTAAAAATTGCAGCAAAATATCTGAACATACATGTTTCTTCAGGATTATATGTTTAGTAGTGCATCTATTCTAAGAATTCTATGCACCTTAACTATTCTAATGTCTAAAAAAATACAAGGCATGATGTTTTCAGAACATCAACCACCCGTCACAGTCTTTTTTATAATTGCAAGCTTCTCACCTTCTCATTGCTTCTTAGATTCTCTGACAATAACTCCCTCATCTTCTCTTCTTCATACCTCATTTCTTCCCCACTAATTTATTTATTATGATCATCCTAAGCACTTGTTAAATGCACCTGCATAGATCCAATATTAGTGACAGTTTAATTATCTTTTATTCTTTTAATGTATGCTTTATCTTTTTAAGCTTATTTTTAAATATGATCAATTAAAAATAAAAACAAAAAATAAATATGATAGATTTATTATTTTTCATCAAAGTTCATATCTTTTCCATAAATAAATTAATTCATTTGATAATATTAAATTGATCTGTGGCTACCCAGCAAGTCAGATGATATTCTTTTTTTTTTTTTTTTTTCACAAAACAAGAGACTTTATTGCATGCTGAATATCAGTTCTCCTGATTATATTTCAAATAATATGTTTCACTTTCTTTTATATATATATATATATTTAAATTTTTTATTAATTACACTTTATTCATTTTGTATCTCCCCATAGGCCCCTTCCTCCTCCCCTCCCAATCCCACCCTCCCTCCCCTTTCTGCATGCATGCCACTCCCCAAGTCCACTGATAGGGGAGGTTCTCTTCTCTTTTCTGATCTTAGTCTATCAGATCACATCAAAAGTGGCTGCATTGTCCTCTACTGTGGCCTGGTAAGACTGCTCCCCCCAGGGGGAGGTGATCAAAGAGCAGGCTAGTCAGGTTATGTCAGAGGCAGTCCCTCTTCCCATTACTATGTAACCCACTTGGACACTGAACTGCCATGGGCTACATCTGTGCAGGGGTCCTAGGTTATCTCCATGAATAGTCCTTGGTTGGAGTATGAGTCTCTGGGAAGTTCCCTGTGTTCAAATTTTCTTGTTCTGTTGCTCTCCTTGTGGAGACCCTGTCCTCTCAAGCTCTTGCTATTTCCCATTCACTCTGCCCAACAGTTGCCCATCAGGCTCAGCATCTGCTTTGATAGTCTGTAGGGCAGAGGCTTTCAGAGGCCCTCTGTGGTAGGTTCCTAGATTGTTTCCTGTTTTCTTCTTCTGGCTTTCAGAAGCCCTCTGTAGAAGGTTCCTAGGTTGTTTCCTGTTGTCTTCTTCTTCTGATGTCCATCCTCTTTGCCTTTCAGGATGGGGATTGACCATTTTAGTTAGGGTCCTCTCTCTTGCTTAGTTTCTTTAGATGCACAGATTTTAGTGGGTTTGTCCTATGTTGTATGTCTATATGAGTGAGTATATACCATGTGTGTCTTTTTGCTTCTGGGACAACTCACTCAGGATGATCCTTTCCAGGTCCCACCATTTACCTGCAAATTTCATGATTTCCTTATTTTTCATTGCTGAGTAATATTCCATTGTGTAGCTGTACCACAATTTCTGCATCCATTCTTCAGTTGAGGGGCATCTGGGTTGTTTCCAGCTTCTGGCTAGTACAAATAAAGCAGCTACAAACACGGTTGAGCAAATGTCCTTCTTGTGTACTTGAGCCTCTTTTGGATATATGCCTAGGAGTGGTATGGCTGGATCTTGGGGAAGCACTATTCCTAGTTGTCTGAGAAAGCGCCAGATTGATTTCCAGAGTGGTTGTGCAAGTTTATTCTTACCTCCAGAAACAGAATTATCACTATCAAGGGTAGACCATTCAGTCCCATGGTGTCTTTCCCCAGAGGCCATTTACTATATTTCATCATTATTATTCAGATTTTAGACATGTGATAATAAAGTTCAAGAGCTGACTCATAGCTTGTTCTCCAAATTTAGTCTTCATATTCTTTATGTATATGAATTTTTTGACAACTTCCAAAAGGAATTAAAAATTCTAACTATCAATTTCTGACATCTTCCGGCTTTTCATCATCAGACCAAAATTGTGTGCATACTAAAACTCAAAAGAGGATTACTGACACATCAAAAAATATAATTGTGAGCCTATTAGGCAGATTATTGCACAAACTTTAAACATTTTTCAGATTAACAAGAACATGTTTAATAATCAAGTAATTATAAAAACTGCCCTTAATTTCATTTTGTTGTGATCTCTGTGACCCACAAAAGCTGATTATCTTGAGGACTCCAGTAAGTAAAAGAAAAGCTTGTGCAGGTGATTCTTTTAAGTCTAGGTGAAGGTGATCAAAGGCACAACTCCACCAGCGATGTTCTCATGTGGACTTCTCTAAGGAAGAGCTAGGAATCAGAATTGGAACAGGCAATCCTGTTGCACAAAGAAGTTATCTTGATGTAAATAGCATTTCTAATAATCTTACAGAGGATTGAAAACATATGCTCCAATTCTTCCTGGACTTAAAGAGGAAACAGCCCTAATATAGTCTTAAATTTCTTCTACTTAGAAAAAATGATCCAAAATGCAGCCAATGGCTCTTTATAATATCATTCATCAAACTGTGCATGTCATACAGCTGCATTTTGAGCTTATAACATAAGTATCTTCCTAATTATGAACAGAAGATGCATATTGTCCGTTGGGTAAAGTATGTAGGGACAAAGAGGAAACAGTGACTATTGCAAATAGTACAAATTTCTAAGACATATGGGCTCTCATCATTTCAGTGGTATTCCTTAGTGGCCACATCTCCACTGACTGAGGATCTAATCACTTTAACAGTAAATTCCCATCTACCCCTGCAGTGATTAGGGTTTTCCCAGTGGCAGAGCTACAATGGAACTAGGCCACCTGGTACTACCTGAAACAACAAATCAAACAAAGAAATAATAAACATCTTAATATTACCTATTTAATTATTAGCTCTAACAGTAAGTTGTAACAACTGCCACACAGTGATGCTCCTGTTTGAAAATATACAAGGAAGGATGGGAACAAACACCCACCAACACAACCTGTGATCTAAAAATTATCCTCCCTACAAGAAAAGTAGGGATTAAGATAGCCAAACTTTGGGCAGAATGCAGGGAATCTTATGAAAGAAGGGGGAGAGAGAAAGACCTGGAGGGGCAGGAGCTCCACAAGGAGAGCAACAGAACCAAAAAACTTTGGGCACAGGGATCTTTTCTGAGACTGATATTCCAAACAAGGACCATGCATGGAGATAACCTAGAACCCCTGCACAGAGTTAGCCCATGGCAGCTCAGTCTCCAAGTGGGTTCCCTAGTAATGGGAAGAGGGACTGTCTCTGGAATGAACTCAGGAGTTGGCTCTTTGATCACCTCCCCCTGATTGGGGAGGAGCCTAACAGGCCACAGAGGAAAACAATGCAGCTAGTCCTGATAAGACCTGATAGGTTGGGGTCAGATGAAAGGGGAGGAGGACCTCCCTTATAAGTCAACTTAGAGAGGGGAATGGGAGGAGATGAGGGGTGGAGGGTAGCATTGGGAAGAAATGAGGAAGGGGCTACAGCTGGGATACGAATTGAATAACGTGTAATTAATAAAAAAATAAAAATAAAAAATAGGGAACAAAGATTGAGAGAATGTCCAACTAACAATTGGACCAACCTGAGACCCACCTCAAGGTGGAGAACCAGACCCTGACACTATTAATGATGCTCTGCTTTGCTTGCAGACAAGAGCCTACTTGATTGTCCTCTGGGAGGTTCCAGCTGGCAGCAGACTGTTGAGACAGATACTGGGACTTGTAACCAAGTATGGGGCAGAGCTCCAGGGGTCCTGTGAAAGTATTGTGGGAAAGATGAAAGGAACTGGAGGGGACAGGAACCGTACAAGAAGATCAACAGAGACAACTAACTCAGTCCAATGGGGAGTTTCAGAGACTGAGACATCAATTAAAGAGCATGCATTGTCTGGACCTAGGGCCCTGCACGTGTGTGGCCAATGGGTGGCTTGGTCTTCATGTGGACCATCTGGTGAGTGGAGGGAGGTCTGTTTCTAACACGGACTGTATTGCCTGTTTTTGGCTCACTTCTTCCTGGCAGGGCTGTCTGGCCTGTCTTAGGGAATTTGGATATGCTCAGTCATGATGTGACTTTATGTGCTGGGGATGGTTGACATAGGTTGCGGGGGAGGCAGAGAGAAAGGGGGAAGAAGAGGAGGGAGGTGTTGTCTTTGGGAATTAAAGTAAATAAAATGAAATAAAACCTTAGGTTATAATAAAAAAATCTGCATTCACTAGTATTGTCTGCTAATATTGATATGTGTACATGCTTATATATGTATACATTTGTATACATACATAGTAATATACTGAATCATTCATAAGGAAAAAGTTTAATATTAGAAATACCCAAACAACAACAACAACAGAGGTAATATATGACTTTTACGAAGCCTGGGACAGTAGAACAAGTGAAAATATACAGAAAGAAAAATTTTCTAATGGTTTTATTTAATTTTGAACTGCTATTAACTCTGAGTTCTGCATGTTTTTATACTAAAATAAAAATAGAATGAAGGAAGCACACTACAAACCCAAAGCAAAATATTATAGGGAGAATATGCTTGGTAATTATGCTGATCTATTTAAAATTCTTTGTGGTACTTTAATCATGTTGCTGATTACTTTTTTAGAATATTTAAATATTACTTTAAATATTTGTGCAATATTTACTGTTGTGTTTTTTTCTGATATATTCTACTTAACCTTGGAGGTTCTGCCATATCCTTTTATTAGAATGATTCCATGGTTTCTGCTTCATGGTCTTGCTTTGTATTCCTGTGTTGTCTTCTTTCTGTCTATACCTGTAACATGAAATAAATCCTTCTCTCCCCACCTCAAAAAAGAAAAAGAGAATAAAAGAAAACACACAAAGAAAAACAAGGGAAAGAGAACACTGCTTATCTTGGTAACATATCAAGAACCATGTATCAGCATTTTCTTTCACTTATTCTGATAATCTCTTATCATTTCTGACAACTACTGAAATTGTGTCAAAACTTACAAAGTTTTAAAATTCAAGAAAATTGGTCACTAAATTATTTCTGTCTCCAGAAAAGTCACTGTTCTAAAATGTTTCAAATTTAGAAATATTTGTAGTAGTAGTTATTTTTCTAGCATCAATACTGGGAAGTACCAATAACCTACGTTTGCAGTGGTCTTGCTTGATTACTAAGCACTAGAATAGTGACTCACTAGAATATTGAACTAGAAAGTGGCCTGAAGGGGCAGGGTTCTTATCTTTCTATCTAGGCATGGGCAAGATCAGTGTTCCAGACTCTATTACTATCATCCCCACAACTGAGGATAATTTTTAGATGTTTTGTTTTTTTAATAATCCTGCCTCTGAAATGTCACATATTGCTACTGCTTATGTTTAGATATTATTTGTATTTATGTGTTAAATATAAAATAACTATGATTTTTTTCAGATATTATCATGCCAGTTTTTAAAAGATATCTTATCTATTATATTTATATTCGGTCATTTACTGTGTTGTACTTAGATTGAAGATCAAAAGATTGCTTATAAATTCCTTTATGTCTTGGAGGATATTTATTGTTCATAGTACTAGATTTAAGAAACACAGTTTGAGCTGGGCATAGTGGTACATACCTTCAATCCCAGCACTAGGGAGGCAGAGGCAGCTGTATCTCTGTGAGTTTGAGGTCAGCCATGTCTACAAAGAAAGTTGCAGGACAGCCAGGATTATTACACAGAAAAGCTATGTCTCACAAAATACAAACAGACAAACAAAAACATGGTTTTATATAAGCATATGATATACTTTGAACATATTCTACTTCCAAATTCTTTGTTCTTTCTTTCTCCCCACTGCTCTTAATTCCATCCAGTTCTTTAAATAGGTTTGCTTTTACTTTCATTTTCTCATAAATTGGTCTTATGATGCTACATAAAATCTAGATTCCCCCATGAAAGAAAGCATGTTTAGCTTTGACTGATTTAATAAGCTAAACATAATAATCTAGAGTTCATGCATTTTCCTTTAAACAATGTAATGTTTTTCTTTATGGATGAACAAAATACTAAGTATGTTACATTTTCATTATGTATTTCTGTGTTGATAACTACCTATGCTGATTCCATGACCTGTCCCTCAGGTCTGTGGAACAAGACCCTAAGAGACGGGCTAGAATAATGTGGGATAAGAGACGTGAAGAATGGAGACAAGACAGATTCCTGATCAAGTCTCATTTAATGAAGGCAAAGCGTACACAAAAATTACTATTCAGCTCCCAGGCTTGCACGAAACTCGCTGTGGCTATCTAGTTCTCAGGAACAGAACACCCGTCTCCCATGGACCGCCAAGGACAGTCCCGGAACTTTAGATAAACTCATATCTACCAAGGCCAGAAAGCAGATCCCATGTACCAGACTCCTAAATTTTCCCACGGCAACAGGCTGCCATCTAATATACGGGAAAGTCCTAGCTGGTAGAGAAATAGAATCTATAACCTTGGTTAGTGAAGAAAATGACAATGACCTCTAAAACGGCTGAGCTAGAGTTAAACCAAAATAGCCATGTCAGAAGCAGCTTAAATAGTATGAATATTGTTGCAGTAAACAGAGTTATGAATGTATCTTCATTATATGTTAAATTTGATTCTCTCAGGTGTATGCCCAGAGTGTTATCATTGTATTATATGGATATTCAATTTTCCATTTGTGAGTAGCCTCCATACTGATTTATGTAATGGGTTGGTTAGTTTAAATTCCCTTCAGCAATATATTTGAGTTTAGGCAAACTGCTATTGCACTTTCCAAATATAGAGCTAAGTTCTGTGATATCAGAACCTTCCATCAATCAAAAAAAAAAAAAAAAACATGTATGTTTGAATAATATCATGACAATGGTGAACACTGAAAAGAAATGTTATATGTAAAATATATCAAGTGGTATGTACAAAGCAAAACATAATGCTTTTTCCTCAGAATCTTGATGTGAGAATGCATAACATTAAACTGAAAATAAATTTCTAAAGAAACAGAAGACTTTTGTTTTACTTAAATCACAATATTGAAGATCTGTCTCACATAAGGAGAAAGAGACTGGAGGTAACTGCTTGATGTAAAGCTAGAAGACCCTTCTTCAGGCCTTAGATAAGACCCGCAATTATTTATAGCAATTGTTTTTGTTATAAAAGTTTAAGTACTTTATGCCATGTATTTTCTGTGTATTTATAGCTGATAAAAATAAGACTTTTATGGTTCATAAAAAAATGTAGGTAAAAGAAACCAAAGAATGGTACAGCCACCTGGCAAAGACAAGATCAGATATCAACACCTAGAATTAAAATAATATCAAACTCAGATGCCTAGGTACCAGTACAAACCCACAATCATTAACACACAAGACAATGTGTCTCCACAAGAACCCAGAAACCCAACTACAATATGTCCTGAGAAATACAATACACCTAAAATTCAAGACAACTATTAAATAGCTATTATGACTATGTTCAAGTTTCTTTATTTCTATTTATTTTTAAATTTTGTTTCTATTTTTAGTTACACTTTATTCACTTTGTATCCCAGCCGTAGCCTCCTGCTCCATCTCCTCCCAATCCTCCCTCCCTCTTCTTCTTCTATGCCCCCCCCCCCCGTCCAATGATAGGAGGTCCTCTTCCCTTTCCATCTGACCATAGTCTATCAGGTCTCATCAGGACTGGCTTCTTTGTCTTCCTTTGTGGACTGGTAAGGCTGCTTTCCCCTCAGGTGGAGGTGATCAAAGAGCCAGCCCATGAATTCATGTCAGAGATGGTCCCTGGTCCTATTATTGGGGAACCCTCTTGGATACTGAGCTTCCTTGGGGTACTTCTTTGCAGGGGTTATAAGTTATCTCCATGCATGGTCCTTGTTTAGTGTATCAGTCTCAGAAAAGACCACTGTGCCTAGATTTTTTGGTTCTGTTGCTCCCCTTCTGGAGCTCCTGTTCCCTCCAGGTTTTTCTGTCTCCCCCTTCTTTCATAAGATTTCCTGCACATTGCCCAAAGTCTGGCTATGCATCTCAACATATGCTTTGATACCCTGCTGGTTGGAGTATTTCAGAGGCCCTCTGTGATAGTTTTCTGTCCTGTTGCCTATTTTCTCCTTTTTCCAATGTCTGTCTCATTTGCCTTTCTGAATGAAGAAGGAACATCTTACCCAGGATCCTCCTACAGATTGGAAAAGGCTCTTCACCAACCCTATATCTGACAGAGGACTAATATGCAGAACATATAAAGAACTGAAGAAGTTAAACAGCAACAAATCAAATAAACTAATAAAAATGGGGTACAGAGCTAAACAGAGAATTCTCAATAAGCAACATCGAATGGCAGAGAAACACTTAAAGAAATGCTCAACATCCTTATTAATAGGGAAATGCAATCAAAATGACCCTGAGATTTCAACTTATACCGGTCAGAATGACTAAGATCAAAAACTCAAGTGACTGTTTAGCTTTGTTCCCCATTTTTTAAGTGGATTACTTGGTTTGCTGCTTTTCAGCTTCTTTAGTTCTTTATATATACTGGATATGAGTCCTCTGTCAGATAAAGGGTTGGTGATGATTCTTTCCCAATCTGTAGGCAGTCGCTTTGTTTTGATGACAGTATCCTTTGCTTTACAGAAGCTTTTCAGTTTCATGAGGTCCCATTTATTGATTGTTGCTCTTAGAGCCTGTGCTGTTGGTGTTCTGTTCAGGAAGTTTTCTCCTGTACCAATTCTAGGGTATTCCTCACTTTTTTTTCTAACCGATTTAATGTGTCTGGTTTTATGTTGAGGTCTTTGATCCACTTGGACTTCAGTTTTGTGCAGGGTGATAAGTATGGATCTATTTTCATTTTTCTACATGTAGACATCCAGTTAGACCAGCACCATTTGTTGAAGATGCTATCTTTTTTCCATTGGATGGTTTTGGCATCTTTGTCAAAGATCAGGTGTCCATAAGTGTGTAGGTTTATTTCTGGGTCTTCTGTTTGGTTCCATTGATCCACCATTCTGTTTCTATGCCAGTACCATACAGTGTTTATAACTGTTCCTCTATAGTACAGCTTAAGATCAGGGATGGAGATACCTCCAGAAGATCTTTTATTGTAGAGGATTGTTTTAGCAATTCTGGGTTTCTTGTTATTCCATACGAAGTTGAGAATTTTTCTTTCCAGGTCTGTAAAGAATTGTGTTGGCAATTTGATGGGAATTGCATTAAATCTGTAGATTGCTTTTGGTAAGATGGCCATTTTTACTATGTTAATCCTGCCAAGCCATGAGCATGGGAGATCTTTCCATCTTCTCATATCTCCTTCTAATTCTTTCTTCAGAGACTTGAAATTTTTTTCATACAAGTCTTTGACTTGCTTGGATAGGGTTACACCAAGGTACTTTATGTCATTTGTGGCTATTATGAAGGGTGTTGTTTCCCTAATTTCTTTCTCAGCCCTTTTGTCTTTTGTATATAGGAGTGCTACTGATTTTTTTTTTGAGTTAATTTTATATCCAGCTACTTTGCTGAAGGTGTTTATCAGCTGTAGGAGTTCCCTGGTAGAGTTTTTGGGGACACTCACGTATACTATCATATCATCTGCAAATAGTGATAATTTTACTTCTTCCTTTCCAATTTGTAGTCCCTTGATCTCCTTCAACTGTCTTATTGCTCTCGCAAGGACTTCCAGCACTATGTTGAAGAGATATGGAGAGAGTGGCCAGCCTTGTCTTGTCCCTGATTTCAGTGGGGTTGCTTTATGTTTCTCTCCGTTCAGTTTGATGTTGGCTATAGGTTTGCGGTATATCGCCTTTACTATGTTTAGATATGTGCATTGTATCCCTGATCTCTCCAATACTTTAAATATGAATGGATGTTGGATTTTGTCAAATGCTTTTTCAGCATCTAGTGAGATTATCATGTGGTTTTTTTCTTTCAGTTTGTTAATATGGTGGATCACATTGATGGATTTCTGTATATTGAACCACCCCTGCATACCTGGGATGAAGCCTACTTGGTCATAGAAGATGATATCTTTGATGTGTTCTTGGATTCGGTTTGCAAGTATTTTAGTAAGTATTTTTGCATCAATGTTCATAAGGGAGATTGGCCTGAAATTCTCTTTCTTTGTTGAGTCTTTGTGAGGTTTAGATACCAAGGTGACTGTGGCTTCATAGAATGAGTTTGGTAATGTTCCTTCTGTTTCTATTTTGTGGAATAGTTTGAAGAGAATTGGTGTTAGCTCTTTTTTGAATGTTTGGTAGAATTCTGCACTGAAGCCATCTGGTCCTGGGCTTTTTTTGGATGGGAGACTTTTGATGACCACTTTTATTTCTTTGGGGCATATAGGACTATTTAGTTGATTTACCTGGTCCTGATTCAGCTTTGGTAAGTCAACTCGATCAAGAAAATTGTCCATTTTATTTAGATTTTCAAATTTTGTGGCATATAAACTTTTGAAGTAAGTCCTAATGATTATTTGGATTTCCTCAGTGTCTGTAGTTATATCCCCCTTTTCATTTCTAATTTTGTTGATTTGGGTGGTGTCTCTCTGCCTTTTAGTTAGCTTGGCTAAGGGTTTGTCTATTTTGTTGATTTTCTCAAAGAACCAACTCTTGGTTTCATCGATTCTTTGAATTGTTTTATTTGTTTCCAATTGATTGATTTCAGCCCAGAGCTAAACAGAGAACTCTCTGTAGAGGAATATCAAATGGCAGAGAAGCATTTAAAGAAATGCTCAACCTCATTAGCCATTAGGGAAATGCAAATCAAAACAACCCTGAGATTTCACCTTACACCCATGAGAATGGCCAAGATGAAAAACTCAAGTGACAACACATGCTGGAGAGGTTGTGGAGAAAGGGGAACCCTCCTCCACTGCTGGTGGGAATGTAAACTTTTACAACCACTCTGGAAAGCAATCTGGCATTTTCTCAGACAACTAGGAATAGCGCTTCCTTAAGATCCAGCCATACCACTCCTAGGCATATATCCAAAAGAGGCTCAAGTACACAAAAAGGACATTTGCTCAACCATGTTTGTACTGCTTTATTTGTAATAGCCAGAAGCTGGAAACAGCCCAGATGCCCCTCAACTGAAGAATGGATGCAGAAATTGTGGTACATCTATACAATGGAGTATTACTCAGCAATGAAAAATAAGGAAATCATGAAATTTGCAGGTAAATGGTGGGACCTGGAAAGGATCATCCTGAGTGAGTTGTCCCAGAAGCAAAAAGACACACACGGTATATACTCACTCATATTAACATACAACATAGGATAAACTGACTAAAATCGGTACATCTAAACAAACTAAGCGAAAGAGAGGACCCTAACTAAAATGGTCAATCCCCATCCTGAAAGGCAAAGAGGATGGACATCAGAAGAAGAAGACAACAGGAAACAACCTAGGAACCTTCTATAGAGGGCCTCTGAAAGCCAGAAGAAGAAAACAGGAAAGAAACTAGGAACCTGCCACAGAGGGCATCTGAAAGCCTCTGCCCTGCAGACTATCAAAGCAGATGCTGAGCCTGATGGCCAACTGGCAGGCAGAGTGAATGGAATTTTATGTAAAAGTGGGAAATAGTAAGAGCTGGAGAGGACAGAAACTCCACAAGGAGAGCAACAGAACAAGAAAATTTGAACACAGGGAACTTCCCAAAGACTCATATTCCAACCAAGGACTATTCATGGAGATAACCTAGAACCCCTGCACAGATGTGGCCCATGGCAGTTTAATGTCCAAGAGGGTTACATAGCGATGGGAAGAGGGACTGCTTCTGACATAAACTGATTGGCCTGCTCTTTAATCACCTCCCCCTGAGGGGAGAGCAGCCTTACCAGGCCACAGAAGAAGACAATTCGGCCATTCCTGATGTGATCTGATAGACTAAGATCAGAAGGAAGGAGAGGAGGACCTCCCCTATCAGTGGATGTGGGGAGGAGCATGCATGCAGAAAGGGGAGGTAGGGTGGGAGTGGGAGGGGGAGGAGGGAGGGGCTTATGAGGGGGTACAAAATGAATAAAGTGTAATTAATAATAATAATAATTTTAAAAAAGATTGTCAAAAATAAATAAAAAAAAAACTCCAGTGACAACTCATGCTGGAGAAGATGTGGAGAAAGAGGATCCTTCCTCCATTGCTGGTGGGAATGTAAACTTGTACAACCACTTTGGAAATCAATCTGGCACTTTCTCAGACAATTAGGAATAGTGCTACCTCAAGACCCAGCTATACCACTCCTAGGCATATATCCAAAAGTTGCTTAAGTATACAACGAGGACATTTGTTCAACCATGTTCATAGCAGCTTTATTTGTAATAGCCAGAAGCTGGAAACACCATAGATGTCCCTCAGTTGAGGAATGGATACAGAAATTGTGGCACATTTACACAATGGAAAACTATTCAGCAATTAAAAACAAAGACATCATGAAATTTGCAGGAAAATGGTGGGAACTGGAAAAGATCATCCTGAGTGAGGTATCCCAGAAGCAGAAAGACACACATGGCATATACTCACTTATAAGTGGATATTAAACATGAATAGGATAATCATACTAAAATCTGTACACCTAAGGAACTAATCAAGAAGGAGCATCCTGGGTATGTTCAAGTTTCTTAAAGAGGATATGAATAAATCCATTAATGAAATCTGTAAAAATAAAATGAACAGTGAAATAAATTGATGAAAGGAGTTCAACAAATGATAGTATAAACGAAACACTAAAAAAGCCCTAAACTGGCCTGATCCGCCTGACCCACCTGGGACACAGCCAGCAGAGCTAGCATAAGTGAGCTATATGTAGACCAAACCATCATCCATCATCCCAAGGAAGCCCGAAAGGCATGAGAAACAATCAGCCTACTACTGACCCACCTGGACAAAACCTCTAAAGCCACCAGAGCCATTAGATAGGTGCACCCAGCATAGCCAGGAGATGCCTTCAGAACCTCGGAAACATCAGGTTTTCCTAAGGCTCAGATCCCAGAGTCAAAAATAAGGTCATTTAAATGGCTAAGGGCCAGTTTAAGAACATGGTCAACAAGGGCCAGAGCAATATGGCATCACCAGAGCCCCTACAGCAGGCCTAGAATATTCTAATGTAGCCAAAGCACAAGAGGACGGCATTAAATACAATCCTATGAAGATGGTAGAGGTCTTTTAAAAAGGAAATGAATAAATCGCTTAAAGAAATCCAGGAAAACACACTGTTCAAGACCTGAAAATAAAAATAGAAGTAATAAAGAAAAAAAACCAAAAACTGATAATCCTGGGGATGGAAAACTTAGGGAAGAAAACAGTAACTACAGGAAGCCTATAAAGTCAGGAAAACTGACCCTCTTTCTACCCAGTGATGACTGGGTCAGAGAAGAAATAAAGAAATTAAAGACTTTCTAGAATTCAATGAAAATTAAACCACTACATACCCAAATGTATGGGACACAATGAAAACAGTGCTAAGAGGTGAGTTCATAACACTAAGCTCTTTCATAAAGAAGTTGGAGAGATATTATACTAGCAATTTAAGAGCACACCTGAACATGCTAGAAGAAAAAGAAGCAACTTCACTAAAGTAAGTAACAGGAAATTATCAAACTCAGGGCTGAAATCAATAAATTAGAAACAAAGAGAACAATACAATGAATAAACAAAACCAAGACCTGGTTCGTAGAGAAAATAAACAAGATTGACAAGCCCTTTGCCAAACCAACCAAAAGGCAGAGAGTGAATCCAAAAATTAAAAACTCAGAATTGAAAAAGGGGAGATAACAATAGACACTGACAAAATCCAGAGAATCATTAGTTCTTATTTCAAAAGATTTTCCATAACATGCAAATATATAAATTAAATGATTGGTTTTCTTTATAGGTATCACCTACCAAGCTTAAGTCATAATCAAGTAAACAATTAAAATAGACCTATATCCCCTTAAGGAAATAGAAACAGTCATTAGAATTCTATAAACATACACACACACACACACACACACACACACACACACATATATATATATACACATCCCTGAGCCAGATATTTTAGTACAGAATTCTACCTATCTTTCAAAGAAGAGGTAATACAATACTTCTCAAACTATTCCATGAAATATAAACAAAAGTCACCTTTCTAAACTCATTCTATGAGGCCACAGTATCCATGATAACTAAACCACACAAACACCCAACAAAGAAAGATTTTCAGAACAATCTCCCTTATTGTTGATGCAAAAATATTCAATAAAATACTCACACATCAAATCTTAAACTATAAAAAATATCATCCATCATGATCAATTAGTCCTCATCCCAGGGATGCAGCTGTGTTTTAACATATGAACATCCATTAATGTAATTCACCATATAAAGCAACTAAAGAAATAAAAAGATCATCTCACTAGATGTTGAAAAAGCATTTGATAAAATCCAACACCCCTTCAGGTCCAAAGTCTTGGAAAGGTCAGGAAGGTAGGGCACATACCTAAGCACAATAAAGGCGACATATAGCAGGACAATAGCATACAGTAAGTTAAAGGGAGAGAAACTTAAAGCAATTCCACTGAAATCAGGGACAAGACAAGGCTGCCTATTCTCTCTGTATCTATTAAGTACAGTACATGAAGTTCTAGCTAGAACAATCAGAAAACTGAAGGAGATCAAGGGATGCAAATTTGAAATGGAGAAGTAAAAGTATTGCTAGTAACAGATGATATTATAGCATACATAACTGATTCCAAAAACCTTACCAGAGAACTTCTATAGCTGATAAACATTTTCAGGAAAGCAGCTGGATAAAAAATCAACTTAAGAAAAAAAAAAAAAAAAACTCAATACCCCTTCCCTCCTTTAAACTATAAATGGGCTGAGAAGAAATTAGGGGAACAACACCCTTCACAATAGCCACAAATAATATAAAATGTCTGCTGTAACTCTAAACAAGCAGGTGAAAGACTTGTATGACAAGAACCTCATTTCCTTTGAGAAAGATACTGAAGAAGATGGAGGGATCTCTCTTGCTCATGGATCAGTAGGATTAACATAATAAAAATGATTATCTTACCAAAAGTTTACAGTCAATCAAAATTCTGGTACAATTCTTTACAGGTCTTGAAAGAGCAATTCTCAATTTTTATATGGAAAAATTAAAGACCCAGGATAGCTAAAACAATTCTGTATTATAAAAGAACTTCTGGAGGTATTAACATATGTGATTTCAAGCTACATTATAGAGTAATAGTGATAAAAATCATATGGTATTGGCATAAAACAGACAGGTTGATCAATAAAATCCAATCAAAGAACCAGAAAAAAAAAAATCCACACACACCTATGGACACCTGATTTTTGACAAAGAAGCTAAAGCCATACAATGGCAAAAAGAAAGCATCTTCAGCAAATAGTATTGTTCTAACTGGATGTCCAGATCTTTTACTCTACAGAAAATTCAAGTCCAAGTGGATCAAAGACCTCAACATAAACCTAGATATACTAAATCTATTAGAAGAAAACCCTGAATCTCATTGGCATAGGAGGCAATTTTCTGAGAAAAACACCAACAGCTCAGGCTCTAAGACAAACTATCAATAAATGGGACCTCAAGATACTGAAAAGTTTCTGTAAAGCAAAAGACCTTGTCAACAGAACAAAAGGATACCCTACAGATTAGGAACCAACCCTACATCTGACAGAGGGCTAATATTCAGAATATATAAAGAACTCAAGAAATTAAACAGAAACAAAACAAATAACCCAATTAAAAAATGGGGTACAGAGCTTAACAGATAATTCTCAACAGAGGAATATCAGATAGCCTATGTCCAGTCCTGCCCATGACATATGTAACTAATGGACAGCTTTGTCTTCAAGTGGGTTTTCTAGCAACAAGAAAAACATGTGTGGTATCTGACATGGACTTAGTTGTCTGATTTTGGATCACTTTACCCAAGCTGGGTTGTTTTTCCTGGACTTAATAGAAGAGGATCTACTAAGTTCTGATGTGATTTGATGGACGAGGATAGGTTTGTTAGGGAGGGATCTTCTTTTCTGAGAAGAAGAGGAATGTCAACAGGAGGAAGAGGGTAGGAAGATGGGACCAGGAAGAGAGGAAGGGGGAATCTGTGTTTGGGCTATAAACTAAATAAATGTATAAATTTATTAAAAACAACCCTAAACTGAAGGAAAACTATAAATCAAAGTTTAGGCAATCAAACAAAAACCTCAGGTAATAGTAACAGAGGAACGAGAAAAAATCCAACTCAAAGGTAGAGAAAACATTTTCAACAAAATTATACAAGAAAAGCTCCCCAACCTTAAGAGGTAGGCAGAGGAAAATATCAAGTTGCAAAAATCATAAAGAACATGAAATAGACTGGACCAGAAAAGAAAGTCTCTGACTTGCCCTGAGCCCCTACTCTCCTGCTCCCTGCCCCCCTACTCCCTGCCCCCTACCTCCTGCTTCCTGGCACATGATGATCAAAATACTATATGTACATAACAAGGAAAGAGTTTTAAAAGCTGCAAGGGAAAAGACCAAGTAAGATATTAAGGCAGACCTATAAGAATTACACTTGTCTTCTCAATGGAGACTCTAAAAGCCAAAAGGGCCTGAATACTCTAAGAGACCACAGATGTCAGATGAGACTATTATACAAAGAAGGACTTTTAATCATAGTACACAGAAAAAATTAATTCCATGATAAAACCAAATTTAAGCAGCATGTATCTATAAATTGATCTCTACATGCTACATAAGGCATTAGAAAGAAAATTTCAACCAGAAGGGTTAATCACACCTAAGAAAACATAAGGAATAAATAATCCAAGATTAGAAAATCAAAAGGAGGTGGTGGAAAACCCACATCATAACAACACTGCTCACTGATAACTCTCACTGTCACTAGTCTCAATTCTAAAACAAAATCAAAAAACAAAACAGAACAACAACAACCACAACAACAATAACTAACAGAATAGATTTAAAACCAGGTTCCATGCATTGGTGAAACACATTTTAACATCAAGGATAGATATCATCTTGGGGTAAAAGAATGGCAAAAGGAAACAGTTCCTGTTCCCCTTATTAGGGTACCCACTTGGATACTGAGCTACCCAGGGCTACATATGAGCAAAGGCTCTAGGTTGCATCCATACATGGTCCTTGTTTGGAGAAACAGTTTCTTAAAAGAACCCTGTGCCCAGATATATTTGGTACTTGTGGAACTCTCCAGGTCATGTCCTCTCCAGGTCATGTTAGTTCCCCCCCCTTTGATTGCCTAAGCTCTGCCGAAGATATCTTAATATCTTAATAATATCTTAAGAGTCTTAATATCTGCTTTGATACATTGGTAGGTAGAGTCTTTCAGAGGCCCTCTGTGGTAGGCTCCTGTCCTGTTACTTGTTTGCTCCTACATCCAATGTCCATCCCATTTGTCATTCTAAGTGAGGATTGATCATTGTACCCTGGGTCCTCTTTCTTGTTTATCTTCTTTAGGTGTGTAGATTTCAGTATGTTTATCCTATCTTATAGGTCTATATAAGTGAGTATATACTGTAAAACCTGTACTCCCGATGCAGGAACTCGGACTGCTCTCTCCCCAGAGAGACTCACAGACCATGGTTTGATGCAAAAGCTAGAGGCAGTCTATTCCGATTGTGATGGGGGTCATCCCTCCAAAGCAGGAGATGACCCCAAGCATACAAAGCACAGTGTTTTTATCTCAGCACCAGACAAACAACAACGACAAACAATAACGATAGAAAGAGAGACAAGAGACAAACAACGGCCATGGTACCTACCTAGGAGCTCGAGCTAAGTCCTCTGATAACCGCTGTCCAGAGTGTCAGTGCCTTAGTGATTCGAGTCATGGCACCAAGATGCTAGGCCCAACAGGAGCCTAATGGGCTCAGCAGGGCCTTAACAACCAAAAGAAGCATTTAAAAGAGACTATTGGAGATGGACCACTGCAACTGCAAGAGGATTATTTGACCATTGGCAGTGGTCCTGCTAGTCAACAAGGAGTGGCCCAGGAAACAAAGACCTTAGGTTTTTAAAAGACAAAAGGCAGGAATCTCCTGGGGTTGTTATCTTGGCGATTTGGGATTGGGTGAGGTGTTTAACTTTTAAAATAATTGGTTGGTTCTGGGCACCCTTAGGTCCGGTCAGCCCTGCTGTAAATATCTGATCTCCAAGTCAGTTTGGAATTTCCTGCCATATGAGATATAGCCATAGTTAAAGGTGGGAGAGTGACTAATTCATCCCGTGTCTGTTCTGAGGAGTGGGGGTTTCAGGATTTGGATCAAAGGTCAGGAGCTATGCAGGGGAAGGACTGGGGTCATTTGGCCCGGTTTCCAAACAAAGCTCATCTCACAGATGCCAGCCAGTGATTCACTCTCCATTTAGTAGGGATCTCTGCTTGTTCTCTTCCTTATCTCTGCCCTCACAGATGGCTGATGTCAGGAATTTTACATTCCTCTGTTCTCTGGGGAATCACTAAGAGGCTTTAATTGACATGGGCCTAAAACTTGAAAACATAAGTTATAAGGCAATTAGAAGAAACATAGGTTACAAAGTTAGTCTGATTCTTTCAATACCATGTGTGTCTTTCTGCTTTTGGGATACCTCACTCAAAATGCATTTTAAAATGTGTTAAAGTCATTTTACTAAATCAAAAATTAACAGAAAATATCTCATTGATTGCATGTATTAACTATGTTGGGCTATGTGATAGATTCCCACAAACCAGTGGCTTGTAACAATAGCACTTCTGTCATATTGCTTGAGATCCAGGAGGAGGGCAGGGCAGAGGTCTGTCTCATCTGGAAGCTTTAATAAAGATATCTTTTCTTCTCAAAAAAAATGGCAAAAGGAAAATAGACAAAAGAAGGAAGCTGGTGTGGTCATTTTAATATATGAAAAAAATTGATTTTTACCAAAAACTATTCTGAAGAGATAGAAAGATAGGGAAGGACACAACATACTTATCAAAGAAAATCTACCAAAGGGATATTGTAATTTCTTTTATGCACCCAGTACAATAACATCCAATTTCATAAAAGAAATACTACTACCATTTAAATAACATATTGCCTGTCTCACAGTGATAGTGATTTAAATTCCCCACTCTTACCAATAGACAGGTAATCCAGACAAGGTTGAGACAGAGAAATGCTACAGCATCAAGATGACATAAACCAATTGGACCTAAAAGGTATTTACAGGGGTCCTCCCTGAGACTCATACTCCAAGGACCATGCATGGAGATAGCACAGAACCCCTGCACAGATGTAGCCCATGACAGTTCAGTCTCCTAGTGAGTTCCATAGTAATGGGAACAGGGGCTGCCTCTGACATGACCTGATTGGCCTGCTCTTTGAACACCTCCTCCTGAGGAGGGAGCAGCCTTACCAGGCCACAGAGGAAGACGATGCAGCCACTCCTGATGAGACCTAACAGACTAGGATCAGAAGGAAGGAAAAGAAGACCTCCCCTACCAGTGATCTTGGGTAGGGGCATGCATGGAGAACGAGGAGAAAGGGAAGGATTGGGAGGGGAGGAAGGAGGGAACTACGGGTGGGGAGATACAAAGTAAATAAAGTGTAATTAATAAATAAAAAATTAAAAAAAACAGGTACTTACAGAACATTTTACCCAAACACAAAAGAGTCTTCCTCTCAGCATCTTATAGGTCTTTTCCAAAATGAACCACTTACTTGGTCACAAGTCTCAACAAGATTAAAAAGTAATACCTTGCATCCTGTCAGAGAAGCATGAATTTAAGCTGCATGTCAACAGTAACAGGAACAACAGAAAGCTTACATACTCAGTATAAACTAACAACTCAGAACCAAATTAAAAAAAAATAGATTGACTGAAATTAGGAACAAAATTATAAAGTCTTTCTAGAATTGAATGAAGATGATAACACAACATACCTGGACTCACGACTCACGAAAGGCAATGAAAGCAGTTCTAAGTAGTTCATAGTGCTCTGGGAATTTGTTCTAATACTTTGACTCCTTCTTATTCTCAGGCTTTAAATGCCTATGCTGCCCTGCACAAACCGAACAGAATTCACAATCAACTACACTGCTTGAACTACACTGACTGAACTGATAACCAAATGACTGACTCTCTCTGCACTGCTCTTAAGTAGACAGTCTCTCCTGTCCCTGTAAGAGGCATATCCTATCTCTGACTCATTCTGACATTTTTTTCTCTTTTTTATCATTTTTTTCTTCCCCTCAGTCAGACATCATTGTTTGGGGTTAAAGGTATGTTTATATTACAGCCAGAAAGATTAAAGGTGTGTATTCCAGCCCCAGCAGGATCATAATAGAGGATAAAAATTCCTCTACATATTTCCCCATTAAGTAAAGTTGAAGTGGATCAAAGACCTCAACATAATACCAGACACACTAAATCTGTTGGAAGAAAAAGTGGGAAACAGCCTGGAACTCATTGGCACAGGAGACAACTTCCTGAACAGACCACCAACAGCACAGGCTCTAAGAGCAACAATCAACAAATGGGACCTCATGAAACTGAAAAGCTTCTGCAAAGCAAAGGACACTGTCATCAAAACAAAGCGACTGTCTACAGATTAGAAAAGGATCTTCACCAACGCTTTATCTGACAGAGGGCTAATATCCAGTATGTATAAAGATCTAAAGAAGCTGAAAAGCAACAAACCAGGTAATCCAATTAAAAAGTAAGGAACAGAGCTAAACAGAGAATTCTGGATAGAGGAATATGGAATGGCAGAGAAACACTTAAAGAAATGCTCATCTTCATTAGCCATTAGGGAAATGCCAATCAAAATGACCCTGAGATTTAACCTTACACCCATCAGAATGGCTAAGATGAAAAACTCAAGTGACAACACATGCTGGAGAGGTTGTGGAGAAAGGGGAACCCTCCTCCACTGCTGGTGGGAATGTAAACTGGTACAACCACTTTGGAAGTCAATCTGGTGCTTTCTCAAACAATTAGGAATAATGCTTCCTCAAGATCCAGCTATACCACTGCTAGGTATATACCCAAAAATTGCTCAAGTACACAACAAGGACATTTTTTCAACCATGTTTGTAGCAGCTTTATTTGTAATAGCCAGAACCTGGAAACAACACAGATGTCCATCAACAGAGGAATGGGGACAGAAATTGTGGTATTTTTACACAATGGAATACTACTCAGCAATCAAAAATGAGGAAACCATAAAATTGGCAGGCAAATGGTGGGATCTAGAAAAGATCATTCTGAGTGAAGTATCCCAGAAGCAGAAAGACAAACATGGTATATACTTGCTTATATAGACCTACAAGATATGATAAACATAATGAAATCTATACAACTAAAGAAGATAATCAAGAAAGCAGACACAAGGTAAGATGATCAATCCTCACTTAAAAAGACAAATGGGATGTGCATTGAATGTATGACAGGAGTCTACCACAGAAAGCATCTGAAAGACTTACTTAAGTGTTTCAAAGCAGATACTAAGACTCACAACCAAACCTTCAGCAGAAAACAGGGAATCATATGAAAGAAGAGGAGTTAGTATGACGTATGACGTGGAAAGGATAGAAGCTCCACAAGGACCAAATATATCTGGGCACAGGGTCTTTTCTGAGACTGACAGTCAACCAAGGACCATGTATGGATATAACCTAGAACCTCTGCTCGGATGTAGCCCATGGTAACCAATTGGTTTCCCATAGTAAGGGGAACAAAGACCATTTCTGACAAGAACTCAATGGCAGGCTCTTTGTCCTCCCCACCACCCAAGGGAGGAGCAGTCCTTTTAGGTCACAGAGGAGGACTTTGCAGCCAGTTCTGAAGATACCTGATAAAACAGGGTCAGATGAAAGGGGAGGAGGTCCTCCCCAATCAGTGGACTTGGAAAGGGGCAGGGAGGAGATGAGGGAGGGAGGGAGGGAGGGTTGGGAGGGAATGAGGGAGCTGGATACAGCTGGGATATAGAGTTAACAAAATGTAACTAATAATAAAAATAAATTAAAATAAAATGAAAAAAATCATATAGTTTAACTATTACAAGAAAAACAATTATCAATCCTACAATCTTGACAGTTCGAATGTCCTTATGAAGATCTGTTGATGCAATGATCCTTTCTTTTTTTTTTCTTTATTAATTACACTTTATTCACTTTGTATCCCCCCAGTCGTTCTGCAGGAGCCAGCCAGCAGAGTCAAATGGTTCTTGAGTCAGGAGTGAGGATTAAAATTAATAAAATAACCCACAGCACACAGGAAGCTTTTTTAAGAAGGTCTGGACTTGACAGCCACAGCAAAAAGCCGCCTTAGCAGCAACCTTAAGCCTCTGCAGCAAAACTAGCAGCAACTGCTGGCCTGTCTTTTTATTGTAGAGTTTTTTAGCCATAGTAGAAATAACTCAGAACAATGGGTTAATTTCCACGAGGAGCCTGAGGAAGAGGTGTGATCCTCACAAGCTATCCCACCTGCTGTCACAAACAAAAGGAGATGGACTTGCAAATTCTTCCCAGCCTTAGTGAAGGTCTGGTAAAAGCATTCTCTTTGCTGAGATTTAAATATCAAAGCAGCTGCTAGAGGTACTGCTCCCAACCTGGTTCCCTCCCTCCTCCCATCACAATCCCTCCCTTCCTCTACTCTCTGCATGCATGCCCCTCCCCAAGTCCACTGATAGGAGAGGACTTCTTTTCCTTCCTTCTGATCCTAGTTAATTAGGTCTCATCAAGAGTGGCTGCCTTGTCCTCTTCTGTGGCCTGGTAATGCTGCTTCCCCCTCAGGCAGAGGTAATTAAAGAGCAGGCCAATCAGTTCATGTCAGAGACAGTCCCCCTGTTCCTATTACAATGGAACCCACTTGGATACTGAACTGCCATGGGCTACATCTATGCAGGGTCTTAGGTTATCTCCAGGCATGGTCCTTGGTTGGAATGATCCTTTCTAACTGCATTCCTGATCATCTATCCTTCAACAAAGGTCCATCAAGATTTTCTAGTCTGCCAGCCTGATTAACAATATGTCCTTCATTGGCTAGTTTGCTGTCCAGGAAGATCAGCTTTCTGTTTCAATTGCCTTGCAGTCTTTCTGTGTCTCTTTCTTCCTTGAGTCACACCTCTGAAGTGGAAGCTTCTATTACTCAGAATGGATCTTCATGAATTTTGATGAAACCCGTTGTCTTCCAAAACCTATAGAAATATAGGCAAAACCTCTTCTTCGAAGTAACACATTCCCTGATTTTCATTCTGATGTTAAAACTTCTTTGAACTATACAGGTTCATCTAATTTGGCATTTTTCCTCCTACAATCCAGTCTTTCAGTAGCTATTATTTCTGTCTCATTCAAAACATTTAAAGTTAATAAAGCATTATTCATTCTATTTCTGGGAGTTCTTTTAAGTCATTAACCCTTTTTTTTAAATGTGTATCTCATGCTATATTAAATATTGAGATATTTTACTGCTTTTGGCAAGAAACAATTCTTTTTTTTCATTTTTTTAAAACTTTTTGTTTAACTTTTATATCCCCCCATAAGCCCCCTCTCTCTTCCCCTCCCTGTCCCACCTTCCCCCCCTTTCTGCATGCATGCCCCTCCCCAAGTCCACTGATAGGGGAGGTCCTCTTCTCCTTCTTTCTGATCTTAGTCTATCAGTTCTCATCAGAAGTGGCTGTATTGTCAAGGTTCTAGGTTATCTCCATGAATAGTCCTTGGTTGGAGTATGAGTCTCTGGGAAGTTCCCTGTGTTCAAATTTTTCTGTTCTGTTGCTCTCCTTGTGGAGACCCTGTACTCTCCAGCTCTTACTATTTCCCACTTCTTACATAAAATTCCATTCACTCTGCCCAACAGTTGCCCATCAGGCTCGGCATCTGCTTTGACAGTCTGCATGGCAGAGGCTATCAGAGGCCCTCTGTGGCAGGTTCCTAGGTTGTTTCCTGTTTTCTTCTCCTGGCTTTCAGAGGCCCTCTGTAGAAAGTTCCTAGGTTGCTTCCTGTTTTCTTCTTCTTCTGATGTCCATCCTCTTTGCCTTTCAGGATGGGGATTGAACATTTTAGTTAGGGTCCTCTCTTTTGCTTAGTTTGTTTAGATGTACAGATTTTAGTGGGTTTATTCTATGTTGTATGTTTATATGAGTGAGTATAAACCTTGTGTGTAGGAAATCATGAAATTTGCAGGTAAATGGTGGGACCTGGAAAGGATCATCCTGAGTGAGTTGTCCCAGAAGCATTAACCCTTTTTTTTATAGCTAAATATTTTCCTTTTAGACTACTTTCAAGGTGTCCTAGATATTGCTTTCATTTTCATTATTTTCATAAAATGTATTGATTGGTTGATTGATTCTTTGACCCATTCATCATTCAGTAATCAGTTGTTTAATATTCTTAAGTTTGTGTATTTATTAATGACTATTTTCCTATCAATTAATAGTTTTATTTCATGTCTAGGTGGGATATAAGGAATGATTTCAGTCTTTTTCAATTGTAATGATTTGTTTTGTGTGCCAGCATTTTACCTATTTTAGAAAAACTTTTATCTCATATGTGCTACTAAATAGAATGTGCTTTCTTTGGTTTGGGGTTAAAATATTCTGTAGACATCTGTTAGGTCCATTTGATCTATGATGTCAATTAATTCTAATGTTTCTCTCTTTATCTTTTTGTTGTTGTTGTTGCTCAGAGGACCTGTACAGATGACTGTAGAAAATGGAGTATTAAAATCACCTATTAAAACTAGTTCATTGTTAAATAAATAAAATACAATTTAAATAAAAATAAATAAATCTTTAAATAAAAAAATACAATTTTTAAAAATGAAAATAGATACAGCCAATTTTGGTACATGTATGCTTAAGATACTAATGTTTTTTTGCTTTTTTATTAATTACAGTTTATTCTCATTGTATTCCAGCTGTAGCCCCCTCCCTTATCCCCTACCAACCCCACACTCCTTCTCTCTTCTCCACCCATGCCCCTCCCCCAGTCTACTGATAGGGTAGGTCCTCCTCTTCTTCCTCTGTGGCCTGGTAAGGCTACTTCCCCCTCATGGGGAGGTGATCAAAGAGCAGGCCACTGAGTTTGTGAATGTTTTGTTGCTTAACTGTTCCCTTGATAAGAATGATAGTCCTTCTCTTTCTCTTCTGATTAGTTTTAGTTTGAAGTCTATTTTATCAGATGTGTACATTACATGCCTTAGTGGTTAACTCTGAGTTACCAATAATATATTGATGTTACATGGAGGAAAGAGATACTAGGTGCTTCCTCTGGAGTCATTTAAACAAGAATGAGGCCAGATTAATATTCTCTACCTTATGCTCCCTGTGTCTTCTGTCCTGCTTTTCTGTTTTATTGTTTGAATCTGTGCTTCCCTGAAGGTGGTCTTATGCTTCTGTGTGGGTATGTCTATCCCATGACTGTGTTTGTAGGTGACAGTGTGTCTTAGTTATGATGTATGATTTTATATATATATATATATATATATATGCCAGTACCTTGCCATTTTTAATACTGTTGCTCTATAGTACAGCTTGAGATCAAGGATAGAGATACCCCATGAAGATATTTTCTTTTCTTTTTTTTAATTAAATTTTTATTTTTAGCTCTGTACTCCATTTTTTAATTGGATGACTTGATTTGTTGCTGTTTAAGTTCTTGAGTTCTTTATATACACTAGATATTAGCCCTCTGTCAGATATAGGGTTGGTGAAGATTCTTTCCCAATCTGTAGGCAGTCGTTTTGTTTTGATGACAGTGTCCTTTGCTTTACAGAAGCTTTTCAGTTTCATGAGGTCCTACTTATTGATTGTTATTCTGTGTGTGTGTGTGAATCAATGCTTTTTTTAATACAATCTTGAACCAAAACATTAACTAGTTCTTTCATTATATTCCATATCTGTTTGATTTTTTCCTTTTTTAAAAATTCTTTATTAATTACATTTTATTCACTTTGTATCCTCCCTGTGGTTCCTTCCCTCCTCCCATCCCAATCTCTCCTTTTCTCCACCGTCTGCATGCATGCCCTTCTCCAAGTCCACTGATAGGGCAGGTCTTCTTTTCCCTCCTTCTGATTCTAGTCAATTCCTAATTGTTACTCTTAGAGTCTGTGCTGTTGGTGTTCTGTTCAGGAAGTTATCTCCTGTGTCAATGAGTTCAAGGCTCTTCCCCACTTTTTCGTCTACCTGGGGAACCCTCTTCCACTGCTGGTGGGAATGTAAACATATACAACCACTTTAGAAATCAATCTGGGGCTTTCTCAGACAACTAGGAATAGCACTTCCTCAAGATCCAGCTATACCACTCCTAGTTATATATCCAAAAGAGACTCAAGTACACAATAAGGACATTTGCTCAATCATGCTTGTAGCAGCTTTATTTGTAATAGCCAGAACCTGGAAATAGCCCAGATGCCCCTCAGTTGAGGAATGGATACAAAAATCATGGTACATTTACACAATGAAATATTACTCAGCAATAAAAAACAGGGATATCATGAAATTTGCAGGCAATGGTGGGAACTGGAAAAGATCATCTTGAGTGAGGTATCCCAGAAGCAGAAAGACACACGGGGTATATATTTACTCATAAGTGTATATTAGACATGTAATATAGGATAAACATACTAAAATCTGTACATCTAAGGAAGCCAATCAAGAAGGAGGACTCTGGCTAAGATGCTCAATCTCCATTCAGAAAGGCAAAGAGGATGGACATCCAAGGGGGGAGAGGACAAGTGTCTTGTCGGAGCCGTGACTCAGCGGCCTGCTTTGATATTTAAATCTCGGCGGAGAGATGGCTTTTGCAGGCCTTTTACTAATGGCAGAGGAGAACTTGCAAGTCCATCTCCTTTTGTTTGTGACAACAGGTGGGATAGCTTGTGAGGGTTACACTTCTTCCTCAGGCTCCTTGTGCAAATTAACCTATTGTTCTGAGATGTTTTACTGGCTAAAGTAACTCCTCAAAGAATAAAGTGGGCAGAAGGCTGGAGGCAGAGGATGAGGCAGCACTTGAGACTTGCTGCTTATGCAGCAGTCTGCCTTTTGCTGTGGCTGTCGAGTCTGGACCTTTAAAAAGTTTCCTGTGTGCTGTGTGTTTATTTTATTAATTTTAATTCTCACACCCAACTCAAGAACCATTCAACTCTGCCCGGCTGGCCCTGGCAGACAAGGAATGGGACAGGAGCCTGCCACAGAGGGCCTCTGAAAGGCTTTACCCTGCAGGGTATCGAGGCAGATGCTGAGACTCATAGCTAAAATTTGGGCAGAGTACAGGGAATCTTATGGAGGAAGTGGGAGATAGTGAGACCTGGAGAGGACAGGAGCTTCACGGGGACAGCAGCAGATCAAAGGGGTCTGGGCAAAGGGGGCCTTTTTGAGACTGATACTCCATCTTCCATCTCATGAAGATGGCTTGGAGCCCCTGCACTGAGGTAGCCTATGGTGGTTCAGTATCCAAGTGGCCTCCATAATGATGGGGACAGACAGGGACTGTCCCTGACATGAACTGATTGGCCTGATCTTTGATCACCTTCCCCTGAGAGGGGAGCAGCCTTGCCAGGCCAGGGAAGAAGACAGTGCAGCCACTCCTGATGAGACCTGATGGACTAGGATCAGAGGGAAGGAGAGGAGGACCTCCCTTATCAGTGGACTGGGATAGGGATGCAGGTGGGGAAGAGGGAGTGTGGAATTAGGAGGGAAGAGGGAGAGAGGTAGAGGGGGGATACAAAGTGAATAAACTTTAATTAATAAAAATAAAAAATAATTATTTTTTTTCATTTTTTATATTAATTACAGGTTACTTACTTTGTATCCCAGCTGTAGCTCCCTCCTTCATTTTCTCTCAACCTCCCCTAACAGGAACAGAGGAGCAGGGAGGAAATGAGGAAAGGAGGCTGATATATGTTTTATTGGTCTGTGTGTCTGTCTTGTAACTATGAGTGAATGGGGGTATTTCTCTGTGCATGCCTGTGAATGTATCTGATTGCCTTTCCCTAAAATTTTGCTTCACATAGCACACAAGCATCACATGAAGGAAGGAATGGTATAATTTATAGAAATCTTAACAAAGTTTTACAAGAGATTAAAGGAATGGCTAAAACTAATTTCACCTGATCCAGATAACAACATTATCAACTATAGTTTATAAATAGTTATTTTCAACCTTATAGGGAAATTTTAGAAAGTTTCTTTCAACTTCTATATTTGCTACTGTAAGCAAATGAAACATATACGTTATCTGGGTCAGAGGCATGAAAGTTTATGTAATTTTACATTGCAGCTATGCATTATCTTAGCTTGTAAAAGATGATCACATGGAAAATCCAAGACTAGTAATGTGGATTGTTATATTGTTCCTTTAAAAGCACTTTAAACAAACAGGCTGAATACACAGTGGGATACCAGTCTTATAATATGATCTCAAGAAATATTATTAACTCTGGATATAAAGTCCAGCAAAATTTCTATTTTTTTTCAATGTAAGATATATTTATAATGTTGCATATCCAGAGTCCACTATTAAGGATAGTACTGCTAAATACAGCTAAACTTTGCAGGATTCATACTGTTAAAAATATAGATTTTATTCTGGTTTAGTTTTTGTGCCTAGAGACTTGGGAAGGAAAAGATGTCGTACAAATTTGATGATTTGTGTGCTGAAAACAGATATTAACTGGAATGGGGGGATGGGCACTGAGACCTTTACTTGGTTGTTAAGCTTAAAAGATGCCCAATGAGGCTAGATTCCTAATGGAGTACAGTTAACACAGAAGAAAACTTCAAGTGTGAGGTCTGCACTCTAATCACTCAATCAAAAGAAGTTCATCCTGTAAACGTAATTCATTAAAAATAACTATTCAATCATGAGGTCCCAAAAAGCTAGTGCTACTTCTGTCTCCAGAAATAAGTGGTATCATCAGATTATGGCTGTTAATACCCTGGTATCCTGTCTCAAGTCTTTGCCTCCCCCGCTTTCATCAGTAAGAACTGTAGTTCATATATATGATGTGGCCATATTCTGTGTTGAAGTATATCTTGGTGGTTTTCCAACTGAGTGCTGACCACTTCTAGCATATCTTCTTTTTATATATATTTTTTGAAACTTGCTAAGAGAAATTAAAAACAAAACATATCTACAAATTACTTGTAGAGAAGAGATCACCACCATGAAACCTTAGTTTTCCATAAGTAAAACAAACAGCTAAATTATTGATACATTGAAAACATAATTGAGCATCTATTGAGTGTTTGTTTCAATTCTTTTTTTTAATTTTTAATTTTTTTGTTATTAGTTACATTTTATTAACTCTGTATCCCAGCTGTATCTGCACCCTCATTTCCTCCCAAACCCTCCCTCCCTCTCTCATCTCCTCCCTGCCACTTTCCAAGTCCACTGATTGGGGAGGACCTCCCTTTCATCTGATCCTGTTATATCAGGTATCTTAAGAACTGGCTACAAAGTCCTTCTCTGTGGCCTAGCAGGACTGCTGCCCCCAATTGTTTCAATTCTTACAATGACTTCAAATAATATCTTAGACTAATAGGAACATACTTCATATTCAAGTAATTTTAATGTTATTCAATTCCAGTTGGGTGTCATCTCTATGATCTCAAAAAGCCAGTTACTTAATTGTCTCAGTAAGTTAAAAAAAAATCATACAAGTAAGTTTTAAAGTAAGGTAGATTGCTTAGCTGAAAAATATATTCTTTGACCACCTACATACTATGTAATGTTTTCTTTCAATTCACCTTGAAAGCCATCTTGAAGCAGTTTCCAGGAAAAAAAGTAAGTACTAAGCAACTCTTTATGATGAACTTATTTTGTGCATACATAAGTTTGGAAAACAACTGCATTGGATTGTCAATGATTTTGAGATAGCAAATGACACTGATTATAATACACAATCAAAAGTTATTTTCACTCACAAACTATAAATAACTTCTCTCCTCACATAATTTCATATAATACATACATCAGAAGCTATTGGGTCAGAATATTTGGGCTCAAAACTGATGGCTCTGTTCAACAATTGCACTTTTTCTGTAAATAAGAACACTATATTTCAAGTTTTTTTTATTTTAACTTTTTAATATTACATTTTATTCACATTGTATCCAAGCTGTAGCCCCCTCCTTCATTCCTTCCCAATTCTATTCTCCCTCCTTCATCTCTTCCCTCTTAAAGTCCACTAATAGGGGAGGTCCTCCTCCCCTTCCATCTGACTCAAGCCTCTAAGGTCTCATCAGCACTGGTTGAATTATCTTCCTCTGTGGCCCAAAAAGACTGCTCCCCCTTCACGGGAGGTTATCAAAGAGTCAGCCACTGAGTTCATGTCAGTGATCCTCCCTGTTCCCACTATTAGGGAACCCACTTGGATACTGAGCTGCCATGGGCTACATCTGTGCAGGGGTTCTAGATTAGGGTTAGGGTTAGGCTAGGGTCAGATAGAAGGGGAGGAAGACCTCCCCATCAGTGGACTGAGGGAAAGACATGGAGAAAAAGAGGAAGGGAGTGTAGGATTAGGAGGGGATGAGGGAAAGAGGGAGATATAGCTGGGATACAAAGTGAATAAATTGTATTTAATAAAAAATAAATAAAAATTAAAAAAATAATAAAAAACAGCTAAACATGAAGGATGACCTTGGGTAAGATGATCAGTCCTCACTCATAAAGGCAAATAGGATGGACATCAGAAGAGGGAGAAAACAGGCAACAGGACAGGGGCCTACCACAGAGGGCCTTTGAAAGTCTCTACCCAGCAAGGTACCAAAGCAGATGCTGAGACTCATAACCAAACTTTGGGCAGAGTGCAGGGAATCTTATGAAAGAAGGAGGAGATAGAAAGATCTGGAGGGGACAGGAGCTCCTCAAGGAGAAAAGCAGAACCAAAAAAATCTGGACACAGGGGTCTTTTTTAAGACTGATACTCCAACCAAGGACCATGCATGGAGATAAGCTAGATTTCAAGTTTTAAAGTTTCTGTGACATTATACTTACATTTAATTTCTAAAATCCATTTAATCATATTTTATGTCACTAATAACTTTTTCAACTGAATAAAAACCCACTATAATTTTTAAAAACAAAATATCAAATATGTCCAAGAATTATTAAGAATTTGTTTTTCTTAGTCAGTCTGTATGGACTGTAAAGTCTGTAAAGTCTTTATGGACTTTACAAAGAGTTTCAATTTAGTCATATCTGCCCTGCATTTACCTAACTTTGTTTCTGAAAGAGATTTATGTTTACTTTGTTGTGAATATAGGGCTGACTTAATCATTACCAGAATAAATTTTTACCAAGTTGTATCATGCTTAAACATGACTAAAATGAACTACTTGAAGTCAGACTTCCAAATTTGGACCAATCCCAGATACTAAGTTTTCTTGAACCAAACTATTTCCTTGATACCCATGGATCTTGTTTCTGCAGGCTTGTGAAGGTCACAGAGATGGCTGTACAACCTCACACCATCCCACTAGGTTACTTTTAAAACAGAAATTACCCATCAACTCTGCATATCTCTGTTATAGTCTACACTTGCCCTCAGCATTTCATGAGTATTTAGGTTATAACATTCATTGTCATAGTATCACAATGATCAAAATTTTAAAGTAACCCTTATTTTAGTTAATAATGTCTCCAAATCACAAAATTATATTACTATATCATATTTTATTACTATTTTTAATTTCTTAGTGTGATTAATTTGTAAATGGTACTTAGTCATCAATGTACATAGAAATAAGCATATATAAAACCATACTGGCATCCTCTGAAGGCCTTGAAATTTATCACTCGAGTTTAAAGGGGACTATTGTGATGAAACACAAATTTACAAAGGATATGGGAAGAAGACAATATCCATAGTGTGCCACATTTTATTCAAAATTACACTCTTTTTAATAGCATTCTAATGGCATTTTTTACCTCTGCGTTCCTTACTGTGTAGATAACAGGATTTAGCATGGGTGTAACAATAATATAAAACACTGCTATGGCTTTATCCATGGAAAAGGTTGTCACAGGTCGCATATACATAAAGATACAGGGCACAAAAAACAAGACAACAACTGTGATGTGGGAGCCACAGGTAGAGAGGGCCTTTTTTCTCCCCGCAGAGCTGTAAGTCCTCAAGGAGTACAGAATGACCACATAGGACATCAGCAGCATAGTGAAGGTGATCACAGGGATTACACCACCATTGGCAGCAATCAGGAGACCAAGAAGGAAAGTATCAGTGCAGGCAAGTTGTAGCAAAGGGAAGATGTCACAAAAGAAGTGATCCAAGACATTGGGGCCACAGAAAGGAATCCAGAGAGTAACAAGTATCTGTCCAAAGGAATGGAGAAAGCCTACTATCCAACACATTACCACTAGGAGACAGCAATTGCGGTAGTTCATCTTGGTGACATAGTGCAGAGGTCTACAGATGGCCACATAGCGGTCATAGGCCATGACCACAAGAAGAACAATCTCTGAAGCTCCTAAGAAATGTTCAACAAAAAGTTGTATCATGCAGCCATTGAATGAGATGGTTTTTGTCTCTGATAGCAAATCTGCCAGCATCTTAGGGATTGTGCAAGATGAATAGCATGCATCTATCAGAGATAAGAAAGCCAGGAAGAAGTACATTGGAGAGTTTAAAGTCTGGCTACAGACTATGGTCCCCACAATGAGCAGGTTTCCAGTGACAGTGAGGATGTAGGTGATTAGTAACACCAAAAGCAGAACTCTTTGAAGCTGGGGGTTCTGTGTTAGTCCCATGAGGATGAATTCAGTCACATTCATTCTGTTTTCTTTCATTTGAATCCTGCTGGAGAGTTCAGAAACGCTGGGTTAGCCTGGAAAAAAAGTCTTAATAGTAAACTTCATGAGAAGCTATTTTATAGTTTTACATAAAAGAAAACATTTTAGTTATATGAATTACTTCTGCATGGTATACAGAAGAGAAAAACACACTATGTCATCTATGCTATGAAACAAAATTAGAATTAACTTCAACATCTTATAAGGATTTTTTAATGAAGTCAAATTTAAACAAAATATACCATTAAAGAACTGTTCTTGAATCTCTCAGTTTAATTCCTACTCAGTCTTGGCTAGTGTATGTACACTTATCAATGAGTATAAAATTAATTTCTTAAAGAAATTATATCACTTTGTAGATGGTGTGCATGCTTGTGTGTATGCATGTGCACCTTCTAAGAGTTCCTTAGATATAATACAATGTTAATATTCATTTAGTAGTTAATTTATGAGGCCATTTCTATGTATTTATTCATTATCTCTAATAAGTGAATATTTAATAGTGGGAAATACAAATCAATCTATTTATTTTCTTCATAGAAACAAGAGATAGGAAATTAAAGTAGAATTATATATTATATTTGTTTATAGTACTAGCTCTGAAAATTATATGGCAAGCTTAGGCAAATTTAGAGTCTTAAGTAAACAATCATGTTCCTTACAGTAGCCAGAAAACTGCATGTGATGGAAATCATAACTACTATTAAAGAGAGTGAATAGGGAGCTAAAAGGATTTCTAAGGCTTCAGATAGAAATATCATCATGGAAAATCGCTATAAAATGAATAGAGTTAAAGTCAATGACCTGGGCTGGTGGGAGAGTGATGGGCTTGGGCAGAGTAAGCAAGAACAGATTGGCGTCAGATCTTGCAGGCCTTAAGACCACTATATTGGGCATGATTTCACTATATATGACTAATGCAAATTTTCGCTGTGTCAAAACTTCTTCTAACACAGACAGCATTTGCATTAGGCCTTATCAAATGCAAGACTGATTTATCCTTATGTTGAATAACCCCTACTATTATTTGTATCATTGTGGATGAAATAAGACTTAGAGCATGTGAAGAGCCTGTTCAGTATTATTTAACTGTCCTCAAACTTAGCCTTATGTTGAAATGAAGGGCAATCATTTTTTTCACATTAATTACATTTTATTTACTTTTTATCCCGGCTGTAGCCCTCTCACTCATTCCCTTCCAATCCCACCCTACCTCTCTCATCTCTTCCCATACCTCTCTCTAAGTCCACTGATAGGGGAGGTCCTCCTCCCCTTCCATCTGATCCTAGCTTATCAGGTCTCATCAGGACTGGCTGCATTGTCCTCCTCTGTGGCCTGGCAAGGCTGCTCTTCCTTCAAGGGGGGTGGTCAAAGAGCCAGCCACTGAGTTCATGTCAGAGACAATCCCTGTTCCCCTTACTAGGGAACCTACTTGGATACTGAGCTGTCATGGGCTTGAAGATGGTTGATTAGATGAGTTATTTTGAGAATGACAGGGAAGCAAGTTTACTTATTAGCACAAAGAAGGTATAAACTAGGCAGTTGTCAAATGAGCTATTTAACATGTGTTAAAGAGTTGCACTATCACTACTTACTGTAAAAACTGAAGACACGGCCTCATGACTGTGTTGTCTGAGGCCATATCTATACACGTTACTCAGAAACACCAAGGTACATAAGATAATAGTGTACCTGTTTATCATTCATCTGCCTCTCTTTTATTCATTAAACATGTATCCTTTTCTGTCTTCTACTTTAATAACATGACTACTGACAAAATATTTAACATGCATATAGAGAGAGCAGACTTACTAGATAATTTTTCAATAGGTAGTTAAGAAATTGTTTTTGTCACAAATAATTAGATTTCTAACATGAATGCCACATGGGATTTTCTGGAACAAAGAAATGTATGTACTTACAAAACTTGTTTCTATCTTATATCTTTCCTGTTAAAGGTACTTTTTTTCTTCTTCAGTCATCAGCAATTTCTTTATTCTGTAAAATTGCAGTCACTTATAGGCCCCTTTCTCTTTCAATGCTTCCAGATGGTTTTTATACTGAAAATAAAAGGAGCACTAAAATTAGGAAATTATATGTAAACTGCCCAGTCTAGAAGAATTCACCTGGACTTCCTCTTATAGCAAAATACAAATAACTGCTGTAAAAAATTAATTTTGGAACAACAAGGTTGCAATTATTTTCTGCATTTCATCAAGATTATCATGTTCCTTGGGGAGGAAGGAATTCTTAGGTTGGCTCCTTTTAGGAACCTCCATCTTCCCCTAATTATTATGGTGTTTTCATTAATCCCCTCTCACACAGCAATTCACGCATGCATATGTATGTACAGCATGTATGCATATAGCCATATCACTACCCATGATTTCCTGTGCCCATTTTGTTAATAGGAAAATGAGACATGGAGAGCTTAAGCCTTGTCCTCCGGAAAGGACATATAAGCAACACAAACTCAGATTTCTTGTTTAAGTCTTGATCTTGACTTGGTTCGACAGAACTTCACATGTAACAACTCACCTAGACAGGTTCTTTGATAGTAAGAGCAGCTTTCCGGTAAGCTCTTAAGAAGAATGCTTCTCATCCTAACTCAAGGAAGAGGTACAGAAAAAAGTGATTGGAAAAACTCTTGAGAATTTGAAATACATGTTCTCTTCGTAATCTTATGAGAATTTCTCACTTCCACTCTCAAGAGAATTTATAATTATCAACTTACTTAGTTTGCAAATTTAATTAACAATGTATGACTATCCATACTTAAAGAGAATTTCCTTTATAGTTTAAACTCACAATTGAAAGAAAATATACATTGTTCATACTTTATTTTTAAGCCACATCCATATTTACTACACAATAACTTTACGACATTATTGTTGTAACCTGCTTAAACTCCATAACTCCTCTGTTGAGAATCTACTTTAGTTCTTTAGCATAACTATCACTCCTCTGTTAACACCTGCTGTAGCCTTTAGCATATTCAATGCCATTTTGCTTCCAAGTCTCCATTTTGATCATTAGGTGAAATTAAGTTCTCAGGCCTACTTGCCTAAAACCAGCATACAACTCAATAGTTCAATACTTGCTTCTTAGAATAATACAATACCTGATAAATGCATGTTCTGCTTGAGTTAAAGATCTAAACATCCTCCTATGTTCCCTATTCCCAGAAAGCTGGAAAGACAACAAGAACTCCATTACTGTAAATCCCAGTGGATCAGTTTAAAGTGCTTTGTCTAGCTACCTAGATCCAACACAGTATGCTTGGAACAAAACCAATTATGTTCAGCTAGTCAAAATGATTTAATGCTGTTTCCCCCTTGCCTCCTATACCTGATTACTTGGTTGTTACCTGATTATGGTTTTTCATACAAAAAAACCTGCCTTAGAAATAGAGTGAAGTCATAGTCTGGCCAGATTATGGCCCTGACAGATCAGTTTTTGTTCAATGTTAAATAAACTTCCATCAGTCTGAGTCTGGTGTTTGAGTGGTCAGTATGTGGCTATTTCTGAACCCATAACAGAAATTATATTTTTTCCAACTCAGATATAGAAACAATAGGCATAGACTAGTGTAGAGAAACTTTAGTGCAACAGCATGACTGCTCTGATCACATCCAAAGACCTTCTAGGTTTGTGTGATCCAGGTGGAATGCAGACACACCTTTAATCCCTCTGGCTGGAACCTTCAGAACACCTTTAACCCCAAGCAATGATTTCTAATTGAGGGGCAGACAAAGTGATGAATTGGAGAAAGGCTTGACAAAATGAGTCAGAGATAGGCTATGCCCAACTCTCAGAGTCTATTTAGGAGCACTGCAGGGAGAAAGAGCCAGTTAGTTCTATTCAGTCAGTTGAGTTCAGTGCAGTAAAACTGAGTCAGTCAGTTGTGAGTCAGTGAAGTAAGTGCAGTGCAGTGGAGTTGAGTTACTTTCTGAGTTCATGAAGTTCAGTGCAGGTCATCAGAGGAAGTCGAAACCAAAGAATAAGAAGTATCTAGAAGTATCCCAGAGTTAGTCAGAGGCCAAGCAGAGTAATTCAGTCAGAAGCCAACAGAAACAAGATTGAATCAGTCAGCTTGGAGAGGAGTTTGAGCCAGAAAACTGAGTTGAACCAGCCAGCCAGATTTCAGAAAGAGCTAGAAAGGGTGAGTTTATTAAGCAGTAACCTCTAAGACAATAATTACATATGGTGAATAAAAGGATACATTTACAGACTAGTTTATTTTGCTTACTCAGTACAACTAAAAAGACAGAACCTTTTAATCCAATTTCTACTTTTGTTGTCTGCCTAATTTAAGATTTCTCTAACCTGAAGTCTCCAGAAATTGGGACCTTGTCTCCTTTTGGTTTTGCTTCTCTCTCTCTCTCTATCTTTCTCTCTCTCTCTCTCTCTCTGTCTCCCTCTCTCCTTTGTTCTTTCTTCCCTTTTTCTTTTACTTACTTTTCTTCTTTCCCCATCTCTCTATTTCTTTACTTTCTTTTATTCTTTTTTTTTATTTGTTTCTTGTTGCTTATTTGTTGTAACGTAATGTCATTGTGAACAGGCTAGCCTCAAACTCATTATGATCCTGCTTCATCCTTCCATGTAGTTGAATCTATGCCTCAAACCATTACATGCAGCTCATATTTAACCTTATAGAGAGCAATAATCTGTATTTCATATTCTATTGCATTGAGTTATCTGTGAATTCAAGTACATGGAAGAGCAGACTTTTGAAACCTCAGAACCTACACCCAAAGGCACATCTTCTCCAAGAAAAAAATGATTTAAATATTTAAAAAAAACTGAATAATATTCCAATATGTGTATGTACCACATTTTTATTATGTATTCATCTCTTAAAGGATATTTAAGTTGTTTCCATCAACAGCTGTTGTGAATAATAAGTGTCTATAGAATAAGATGTTAGGTCCACCTTCTATTTTATATCCTACCAAAGTCCTATTAGTCTCTCCCATTTCTCTATACAAAGTTCCTTCTCTCTTTTCTTGTCAAATATGTGTATATGCACAGAAACACACACACACATACACACACAGAGAGAGAAATATGTAGGAGAAATGCTGATCCAGGAAATTTTCAGATGTCCTGATGAAAGGACAAAGGGGATCCTTGACCTTGGGTAAAGTTAACAAGGTCAGTTCTAGTATCTCCAAGGATTTAAGGTTTCCATTCCTGGGAAACCAGTTTACCCTCATCAATTCTAAGACAACTGTGTTGTTTTTGAGAATTTTATTTGACTTAGTATTTTGCTGATTTTCTCCATGAAAATAATATATGAGATGCCATGGATAAACATGCTTGACATATGCCATTAGCTTATACAAGATAGACAGCCTGGTTTCAGATTTCATTCATGTCTTTTTTTTATAACACATAATGCTCTTCTCCAAAACCTCGCCATTTAGGATCCTTATTCATGTGGGTTGGGTCAAACATACAGACACACACACACACACACACACACACACACACACACACATACACACACGTTGTTTAAAAGAAGGATGATTCCAACAGCTCTATTTTACCAATAAAGACTCAGGAGCCAGATGTTCGGTTGAAAACTGGCTAGCTCAGAGATACAGAGAAAGTAACCAGCTGACCTTCTCAGCTCAGATCTGGATGAAACAAAACAAAACACCAAAAGGCTCATCTGACAGTCCAGGAGCAAAAGGAAAACAAAACAAAAGACAAACAAACAACAACAACAAAACCAAGGCCAAAAGCTTGATAATTGCTCAAAGCTCAAAGAGCCAAGGAAATGAGGAACTAACGCCACTACTTAAGCTAATAACTCTTTGTTCTTTTCTGTGCTGGCTTAAATATCCTTCAACTCAAAGTCCCTCCTACTCTGGCTTCTTGCTCTACCTCTTAACCTAGGGTTAGCTTAATTATATCCTGTGTACAGAAAGTTCTTGGATTAAAGGTACGTGATAGTGATTAACCACACCAAAGAAACAGAGTTTCACAATTTTGGGGTTCACAATGGGATCAAATATTCTGCAACACACACGCACACACACACACGCACATGCACACACACACAAACACAGAGTATGTACATGCGAGAAACTCAAATTGAAGTATACAAGAGAGAAAGAATACCCCCCAAAATCTTTCTGGAATTCCAATCCAAGCTACAACACTTAGTAGTTCTGTTACACTGAAGATGGTAGAAACAATGTCTTATGAAAGAAAAATGCTTATATTGTTGGGATCAGTAAGCAGACACTTCTACGGCCAGCCCCAAGGGACCTGATAAACCAGTTATCAGGCATTTGTGAAGACACCCTGACCACCTGAAATTACCTGTGCATGCCCTGGGTCACCCTATAAGAGAACTGGAGCCCTCCCCCCCTTCTCTTACTCTTACTCTTACTCTCTCTCTCTCTCTCTCTCTCTCTTACTCTCTCTCTCTGCAACCCCCCTTCCCCTAATAAACCTCCCACGTGGAACCGATCTCATGGTATGATGTGTGAACCCGCGTGTAACCTCCACAGGCGCACGTTTCCCAACATTCCTGCGTTGGTCCTAACATTGGTGAGTTGGTCCTAACATATATTGTTTTGATATTTTATTAATTAGCCAATTTAGAGATAATATTTTCTATAGTCGTTTATTTAGCAATGCAAATGTTCTTTGAAAATAATACAGTGTGTTACACTTACAGTATAAAAAGAATTAAATGATAAAACTTAAAAAAATAAAAAGATTTAATGAAGCCTAAAGCATAGACCAGAGGTATTTCATACATTAGTGATATGAATGAAACTTTAGGATACGGAATCAACAGATGGTTAATTCTACAGTTCTATCATATAAATTTATCTTACAGAAATATTTTAGTCAACTTAATCAATGAATCCATATATGTGAACATACTGCTAATTCATGTAAACAAGTAGGAGAAATTTTGACTGCAGCACCATTGTTAGAAGGCAGAAAATTATGATGCCAAATGTTTATGTACTGGCAAGGAATAATATTTGTCCTGATAAGCTATTTGTGAACATAAAATATAAAACCCATTTGTGTATGTATTGTGACATACTTGTATTCTTTGAGCTATTAAAATGTAGCTTCTATATTTACATATAAATGTTTATATAAATGCATATATATCCTAAAGAATAAATCAGTGCTGGTAAACCATGCAGCTGAGATGCATAGCAGAAGTCATTAGATCCTGATATTTATGACTCCAGGACCTTGTTCTCTGAACTCTGCCTTAAAATGTCTCTTCTCCTCTCCTCTCCTCTGGGTATTTGTTTATAGTGCTCCCTCTGTTGGGAATCATACAAAGCCTTTATTTTTTTCTGATTACTATGTTACTTTAACCTTAAGCCTCTATTTTTCTACGATTCCTTCACTTTTTATTTCTATTAGCACTAATTTTAGATTATGAATTTTGCTCTTGCAGACATAACCATGTAAAAAGCTGGTGAATTAAACTACTTTATGCTTGTATAAATATTTCCAGAGAGGAGATTGACAAACACAAATTAGAGAGTTGGTGATTTTCCTTATCTTTACTGGAACAACTTTTATTAAAAATAATCTACTTTTTTAAGGATTAGATTGCAAAATGCTTTCTGTATTCTTTTTTTTTACATTATTTTTTCTTCTTTGACTATTTGATATATGTTAACTGTATTTATATCATTTGAATACATTTCTCCATCTCCTGTAACTCTCTGATAACCTCCCCCTCAAATTTATGATATCGTCTTCTTTAATTACTATTGTTAAAAAATGTTGACTCTACAAAGTAACAAATATATAATTGTAAACAATAAATGCAAATTCCCATGCTTCTGTTTATTTTCACAAATGAATTTATCCTCATTGATCAACATACTTGTTGGATAATGGATAGGTGTGTAAGTATATAATTTCAGATTATAAGGAAAGCAGAATATTCCAAAAATATTTTTTGACTTTTCCAAAACAGTATTATTGGAAATTCTTCATCTCATAATCTTGTGTCAGAGCTCTTTAAATTTTATTTTAATTTATTTATTTCTATTTTCTCTACATATTTTCCATATAAATTATGACTTTTGGTTTTTGTGTATTTTTGAGATTTTTTTAATTAAAATTTTTAATTAATTAATTTTTTAATTAAATATAGTTTATTCACTTTGTACCCCAACTGTAGCCCCCTCCCTCATCTCTTCCCAAGCCCACCCTTCCTTGCTCTTCTCTTCTCATGTCCCTCCCACAGTCTACTGATAGAGGAGGTCCTCCTTCCTTCCATCTTACTCTAGTCTATCAAGTCTCATCAGGACTAGTTTCACTGTCTTCCACTGAGGCCTGGTAAGGCAGCTCCCCCCTCAGGGGGAGGTGATCAAAGAGCAGGCAACTGAGTTCCTATCAGAGACAGTCCCTGTTCCCATTACTAGGAAACCAACTTGGAGACTGAGCTGCCATGGGTTACACATGCACAGGGGTTTTAGATTATCTCAATCTTTGGTTGGAGTATCAGTTTCAAAAAAGACCCCTGGGCCCAGAATTTTTTTTGCTCCTTGTAGAGCTCCTGTCCCTTCCAGGTCTTTCTATCTCCCCCTTCTTTCATAAGATTCCCTGCACTCTGCACAAAGTTTGGCTCTGAGTCTCAGCCTCTGCTTTGATACCCTCCTGGGTAGAGTCTTTCAGAGGCCCTCTGTGGTAGGCTCCTGTCCTGTTCCGTATTTTCTCCCTCTTCTGGTGTCCATCCCATTTGCCTTTCTGAGTGAGGATTGAGCATTTTACCCATCATTCTCCTTCTTGCTTAGCTTCTTTAGGTGTACAGATTTTAGTATCTTTGTCCTCTATTACATGTCTAATATCCACTCATAAGTGAGTATATACCATGTGTGTCTTTCTGCACTCAGAACCTTGTTTTTTTAATTGCAGAGTAGTATTCTATTCTGTAAATGTACCACAATTTTTGTATTTATTCCTCAAATGAGGGACATATGGGTTGTTTTCAACTTCTGGCTATTACAAATAAAGCTGCTATGACCATGGTGGAGCAAAGGTCTTTGTTGTATGCTCGAGCATCTTTTAGATATATGTCTAGGAGTGGATCTTGAGGTAGCACTATTCTTATTTGTCTGAGAAAGTGCCAGATTGGTTTCTAAAGTGGTTGTAGAAGTTTGCATTCCCACCAGCAATGGAGGAGGGTTCCCCTTTCTCCACAACTTCTCCGGCATGTGTTGCCACTTGAGTTTTTGATTGTAGCTATTCTGATGTGTGTAAGGTGAAATCTCAGAGTCGTTTTGATTTGCATTTCCTTGATGACTAAGGATGTTGAACATTTCTTTAAGTATTTCTCTACCATTCGATATTCCTCTATTGAGAATTCTGTTTAGTTCTGTACCCCATTTTTCAACTGGATTACTTAATTTGTTGCTGTTTAACTTCTTGAGTTATTGATATATTTGGGATATTAGCCCTCTGTCAGATATGGGGTTGGTGAAGAGCCTTTCCAATATGTAGGCTGTCATTTTGCTCTGATGATAGTTTTATTTGCTTTACAGAAGCTTTTCAGCTTCATGAGGTCCCACTTATTGATTGTTGATCTTAGAGCCTGCGCTGTTGGTATTCTGTTCAGGATGTTTTCTCCTGCGCCAATGAGTTTAAGGCTTTTGTCCACTTTTTCTTCTAACATGATTAGTGTGTCTGTTTTTATATTGAAGCTTTTGATCCACTTGGACTTTAGTTTTGTACAGGGTGATAGGTATGGATCCATTTGCATTTTTCTACATGTAGATATCCAGCTAGACCAGCACCATTTGCTATCTTTTTTCCATTGTTTAGTTTTGCCATCTTTGTCAAAATTCAGGTGTCCATAAGTGCATAGATTTATTTCTGGATCTTCTATTTGATTCCATTTATCCACCAGCAGGTTTCTATGCCAGTACTATGCAGTTTTTACTACCGTTGCTCTACAGCTTGAGATCAGGGATAGAGATCAGGGAGACTTTTGACTGTGCATACAAATGTGCCTCTGTGTCTATATATTTTACTTGTACCTATTCCTGAGCTCTTTTTGTTCTATTTGATTGTTTTGTCCTATTCTGGTTTTTCTGTTTTTGTTTTATCTTACATTTTATATTATTATCCCATAAATGCCTACTCTTTTTCTAAGGACAGACAGAAGGGGTGGATCCTATTGGAGGGGAGCAATGGGAAGAAGTAAAGGAGAGAAAACCATAATCAGAGTACATTGTATTTAAAAAATAATAAAACAATTTTGGCCTATTTTCTTAAATATAAAGTCACAGTATTTCTAGAGATCCTATTTCTTTTTATTTATTTATGTGTTTGTTTACTTATTTATTATTATTTATAACTCATACAGCTTGTATTGCTGCTGTAGCCACCCCCCCTTGACTCCTCCTAGTACCACCTATCTTTCCTCTTCTCCTCAATGCTCTTCCCCTAGTACACTGATAGGGGAGGAACTTCTCTCCTTCTATCTGACCCTAGACTACCAGGTCTCATTAGGGCTGGCTGTATCATCTTTCTCCATGGACTTGCAAGGCTGCATCCCCAAGGAGGAGGCAATCAAAGACCCAGCCACTGAGTTCATGTCAGAGACAGCTTCTGATCCCCTTACTAGGGATCACTTGGAAACTGAGCAGCCTATGGGCTTCATCTAGCAGATGGTTTAGTCCTTTGTATGCATGGTCCTTAGTAGAAATATCAGTCTCTGCAGGCCCTCCTGGGCCCAGGTTTTTTTTATTTTATTTTATTTTTATTTTTTAATATTAGTTACAGTTTATTAGCTCTGTATTCCAGCTGTATCCCTCTTTCTCATTCCCTCCCAATCTCATCCACTCTCCCTCATCGCCTCCCTGTCCCTTTCCAAGTCCACTGATAGGGGAGAACCTCCTACCCTTTCATCTGACCCTGATTTATCAGGTATCTTCAGGACTGGCTGCAAAGTCCTCCTCTGTGGCCTAGCTGGGCTGCTCCTTCCTTGGGGGGAGTGGGGGCAAAGAGCCTGCCATTGAGTTCATGTCAGAAATAGTCCCTGTTCCACTTACTAGGATATCCACTTGGATACTGAGCTACCATGGGCTGCAGCCAAGCAAAGGTTCTAGGTTATATCCATACATGGTCCTTGAATGGAGAAACAGTTTCATAAAAGAACCCTGTGCCCAGATATATTTGGTATTTGTGGAACTCCTGTCCTCTCCAGGTAATACTAACTCCCCTTTCTTTCATATGATTCCCTGCATTCTGCCGGGGGTTTGTCTATGAGTCTTAGTATCTGCTTTGATACACTGCTAGGTAGTGTCTTTCAGAGGCCCTCTGCGGTAGGCTCCTGTCCAGTTACTTGTTTTCTCCTATATCCAGTGTCCATCCCATTTGTCTTTCTTTTTTTTTTTTTTCAATGCAGTTTATTCAGGAACCTTGAACAATCATCTGACCCTGGGAAAGCCAGCCCACAGCTTAAATAGCCTCTGGGTAGCCAACCCCAGCGTGCCACGTGGGCAATGCAGATAGGTCCACATACACGGAAGCAAACCAGATCCTCAGCCTTAGCCAAATGTGGAGTTGTTCGTGACAGAGAGCACTCACCATCGGGAAGGTGGAAGGCAGACACCAGCTCCATCTTTAGGGCACGGCATTACGCAGCTCTCTACAGTTCTCCCTTTTTGTTTTAGACACATCAGGCAAGAGTAGAGGTCTGATCTCTGATATTAGAAATAAATTGGGACTTTGTACCAATGTTCATTTAGGTGTCATCCACCCAAAGAGCATCAGACCCCTCTGATACCTTTTTCTCAGAGGCAGGACCTGGGGCATCAACCCGCATGCAATCAGACTTGCTCTTCTCTGGGTCGAAAGCGGCTGACCCTGAGTGCAGTGCTTAGCCTCACATCCTGAGCATAACATTTTAGCTTTTTATGGTAGCCAACCATGCTTGGGGAGACTGTCCTGCTTCAATGGCTGTAAAGGCCTGAATGGTCATGGCTGCATTACGCTGTTGTGAGACTCTAATCTTGCATATATACCACAGGCAAACCAAGGAGACCAACACCAGAAGGCCTGCTAACGCTCCCATGCCCGCCCATTCCTTCAGATGATTCATGGCTGCAGCAATCCATGATGATAATCCTGTGGCTAGTCCTGCGTCCACTCTGGTAGAATTTACTGTGACAATGGCCACTCTCTGCTGCTCCATCGTAGTATCGAATTCTCCAGTCCAATTACCTAAAATATAGCTAGACAATTGTTTAGACAGATTTGCAGCACAGGAAAGATTCTCATGTTGTATGCTACTGACACAAAGTCCAGCATACTTCTATTGACAGCCAAGTTGAGCTATTTGCCATAGGGTATCAATTTGCTCCTGCACGAGGTCAATCCTCTGATTGAACACCATCAAGCTTCCTTTTAGTTGAGCATTAATTCCTTTTTGTACATCTAAGGCATGAGCTACATTGGCTAAAAGATTATTCAGGGTCTAAGCAGTCTGCACAGTATGACTCATGGCTAATGCTGCGGTGGTAGCTCCAACAGCCGCCAATGAGATGGCAGTAACAATGGCGGCTGTAGTTTCAAGATCCCTTTTCTATCTGAGGAGAGTCATAGCGTGAGGGGCATCAACGGGCACAGGCACCCAGCAAGGCATGCGAGTAATCAGGACATACCTAAATTCACTAGCATTCCAGCATTGGGCAAAAAAGCAAGTATCATTACCACAATTACTTGGCTCTATCTGGCTAATAATGAATAAAAATGGGGAATAAAAACAAACAGGTGTGGGCTTATAGGAAATATTATGAGAAGCCTTAACCCCCTCTTTGGAACATCCTGCATCAGTTCTAGAACTAGCAGTGGTGGTGTCCGAGGTCTGAGTAGGTTCAGGAGACCATTGCCCCCAGGGGTGAGGCGTGCTCCATGTAAATTGACTAACTTCATGTTTTCCCACACTTTTGAAAGTCATTTGAGGTTCTTAAATTATTTTTTTCCTTTTTTTTTAAATTTTTCATCAATTACACTTTATTCATTCTGCATCCCCCCATAAGCCCCTCCCTCCTCCCCTCCCAATCCCACCCTCCCTCCTCCCTCTGCATGCATGCCACTCTCCAAGTCCACTGATAGGGGAGGTTCTCCTCTCCTTTCTGATCTTAGTCCATCAGTTCACATCAAAAGTGGCTGCATTGTCCTCTACTATGGCCTGATAAGGCTGCTCCCCCCCATATGGAGGTGATCAAAGAGCAGGCCAATCAGATTATGTCAGAGGCAGTCCCTCTTCACATTACTATGTAACCCAATTGGACTCTGAACTGCCCTGGGCTACATCTGTGCAGGGGTTCTGGGTTATCTCCATGAATAGTCCTTGGTAGGAGTATGAGTCTCTGGGAAGTTCCCTGTGTTCAAATTTTCTTGTTCTGTTGCTCTCCTTGTGGAGACCCTGTCCTCTCCAGCTCTTATTATTTCCCAGTTCTTACATAAAATTCCATTCACTCTGCCCAACAGTTGCCTATCAGGCTCAGCATCTGCTTTGATAGTCTGTAGGGCAGAGGCTTTCAGAGGCCCTCTGTGGTAGGTTCCTAGGTTGTTTCCTGTTTTCTTATTCTTCTGACGTCCATCCTCTTTGCCTTTCCGGAAGGGGATTGAACATTTCAGTTAAGATCCTCTCTCTTGCTTAGTTTCTTTAGATGCACAGGTTTTAGTGGGTTTGTCCTATGTTGTATGTCTATATGAGTGAGTATATACCATGTGTGTCTTTTTGCTTCTGGGACAACTCACTCAGGATGATCCTTTCCCGATCCCACCATTTACCTGCAAATTTCATGATTTCCTTATTTTTGATTGCTGAGTAATATTCCATTGTGTAGATGTACCACAATTTCTGCATCCATTCTTCAGTTGAGGGGTATCTGGGTTGTTTCCAGCTTCTGGCTATTACAAATAAAGCAGCTACAAACATGGTTGAGCAAATGTCCTTTTTGTGTACTTGAGCCTCTTTTGCATATATGCCTAGGAGCGGTATTGCTGGATCTTGGGGAAGCACTATTCCTAGTTGTCTGAGAAAATGCCAGATTGATATCCAGAGTGGTTGTACAAGTTTAGATTCCCACAGTGGAGAAGGGTTCCCCTTTCTCCACAACCTCTCCAGAATGTGTTGTCACTTGAGTTTTTCATCTTGGCCATTCTCATGGGTGTAAGGTGAAATCTCAGGGTTGTTTTGATTTGCATTTCCCTAATGGCTAGTGAGGTTGAGCATTTCTTTAAGTGCTTCTCTGCCATTCAGTATTCCTCTACAGAGAATTCTCTGTTTAGCTCTGTTCCCCACTTTTTTAATTGGATTACTTGGTTTGCTGCTTTTCAGCGTCTTTAGTTCTTTATATATATTGGATATGAGTCCTCTGTCAGATAAAGGGTTGGTGAAGATTCTTTCCCAATCTGTAGGCAGTCACTTTGTTTTGGTGATGGTCTCCTTTGCTTTGCAGAAGCTTTTCAGTTTCATGAGGTCCCATTTATTGATTGTTGCTCTTAGAGCCTGTGCTGTTGGTGTTCTTCTGTTCAGGAAGTTTTCTCCTGTACCAATGAGTTCTAGGGTATTCCCCACTTTTTTTTCTAGCCAATTTAATGTGTCAGGTTTCATGTTGAGGTCTTTGATCCACTTGGACTTCAGTTTTGTGCAGGGTGATAAGTATGGATCTATTTTTATTTTTCTACATGTTTACATCCAGTTGGACCAGCACCATTTGTTGAAGATGCTATCTTTTTTCCATTGTATGGTTTTGACATCTTTGTCAAAGAGCAGGTGTCCATAAGTGTGTGGGTTCATTTCTGGGTCCTCTGTTCGGTTCCATCGATCCTCTATTCTGTTTCTATGCCAGTACCATGCAGTTTTTAAAACTGTTGCTCTGTAGTACAACTTAAGATCAGGAATGGAGGTACCTCCAGAAGATCTTTTATTGTAGAGGATTGTTTTAGCAATTCTGGTTTTCTTGTTATTCCATATGAATTTGAGAATTTTTCTTTCCAGGTCTGTAAAGAATTGTGTTGGTAATTTGATGGGAATTGCATTGAATCTGTAGATTGCTTTTGATAAAATGGCCATTTTTACTATGTTAATCCTGCCAAGCCATGAGCATGGGAGATCTTTCCATCTTCTCATATCTTCTTCTAATTCTTTCTTCAGAGACTTGAAATTTTTTTCATATAAGTCTTTGACTTCCTTGGTTAGGGTTACTCTGAGGTACCTTCTGTCATTTGTGGCTATTGCTAAGGGTGCTGTTTCCCTAATTTCTTTCTCAGCCCTTTTGTCTTTTGTATACAGGAGGGCTACTGATTTTTTTTTAGTTAATTTTGTGTCCGGCCACTTTGTTGAAGGTGTTTATCAGCTCTAGGAGTTCCCTGGTAGAGTTTTTGGGGTCAATCACATGTACTATCACATCATCTGCAAATAGTGATAATTTGACTTCTTCCTTTCCAATTTGTAGTCCCTTGATCTCCTTCAACTGTCTTATTGCTCTAGCAAGGACTTCCAGCACTATGTTGAAGAGATATGGAGAGAGTGGGCAGCCTTGTCTTGTCCCTGATTTCAGTGGGATTGCTTTAAGTTTCTCTCCGTTCAGTTTGATGTTGGCTATAGGTTTGCTGTATATCGCCTTTACTATGTTTAGCTATGTGCATTGTATCCCTGATCTCTCCAATACTTTAAACATGAATGGATGTTGGATTTTGTCAAATGCTTTTTCAGCATCTAGTGAGATTATCATGTGGTTTTTTTCTTTCAGTTTGTTAATATGGTGGATCACATTGATGGATTTCCGTATATTGAACCACCCCTGCATACCTGGGATGAAGCCTACTTGGTCATGTTGGATGATATCTTTGATGTGTTCTTGGATTCGGTTTGCAAGTATTTTATTAAGTATTTTTGCATCAATGTTCATAAGGGAGATTGGCCGGAAATTCTCTTTCTTTGTTGAGTCTTTGTGAGGTTTAGGTACCAAGGTGACTGTGGCTTCATAGAATGAGTTTGGTAATGTTGCTTCTGTTTCTATTTTGTGGAATAGTTTGAAGAGAACTGGAGTTAGCTCTTTTTTGAATGTCTGGTATAATTCTGCGCTGAAACCATCAGGTCCTGGGCTTGTTTTGGATGGGAGATTTTTGATGACTGCTTCTATTTCCTTGGATATAGGACTATTTAATTAATTTACCTGGTCTTGATTTAGCTTTGGTAAGTGGAATCAATCAAGAAAATTGTCCATTTCATTTAAATTTTTGAATTTTGTAGCATATAGACTTTTGAAGTAAGTCCTAATTATTGTTTGAATTTCCTCAGTGTCTGTAGTTATGTTCCACTTTTCATTTCTGATTTTGTTTATTTGGATGGTGTCTCTCTGCCTTTTAGTTAGCTTGGCTAAGGGTTTGTCTATCTTGTTGATTTTGTCAAAGAACCAGCTCTTGGTTTCATTGATTCTTTGAATTGTTTTATTTGTTTCTAATTGATTGATTTCAGCCCTGAGTTTGATTATTTCCAGCTGTCTACTCCTTTTTGGTGTGTCTGCTTCTTCTTTTTCTAGGGTTTTTAAGTGAGCCATTAAGTTGCTTGAATGTGCTGTCTCAGATTTCTTCTTGAAGGCACTTAGTGATATGAATTTTCCTCTTAGCACTGCCTTCATTGTGTCCCACAAGTTTGGGTATGTTGTGTCTTCATTTTCATTGAGTTCTAGGGAGATTTTAATTTCTTTCTTTATTTCTTCCCTGACCCAGCTGTCTTTTAGTAGCAAGTTGTTCAGTTTCCATGTATGTTTAGGCTTTTTGGTATTTCTGTTGTTATTGAGGTCCAGCTTTATTCCATGGTGATCAGTCAGGATACAAGGGATTATTTCAATCTTCTTGTATCTGTTGAGGCTTGCTTTGTGACCAACTATGTGGTCTATTTTAGAGAAGGTTCCATGAGGTGCTGAGAAGAAGGTAAATTCTTTTGTGTTTGGGTGTAAGGTTCTGTAAATGTCTGTTAGGTCCATTTGATTCATGACCTCTGTTAGAGATATTGTTTCTTTGTTTAATTTCTGTTTAGTTGACCTGTCCTTTGTTGAGAGTGGTGTGTTGAAGTCTACCACTATTAGTGTGTGGGGATCTATGTGTGGTTTAAGTTTTATCAGTGTTTCTTTCTCAAATGTGGGTGCCCTTGTATTTGGGGCATAGATGTTAAGGATTGTGATGTCTTCTTGGTGGAATTTTCCCTTGATGAGTATGAAGTGTCCTTCCCCATCTCTTTTGATTAATTTTGGTTGAAAGTCTATTTTATCAGATATTAGAATGGCTATTCCTGCTTGCTTCTTGCATCCATTTGCTTGGAAAGCCGTCCTCCATCCCTTTAACCTCAGGTAATGTCTATCTTTGTGACTTAGGTATGTTTCTTGTATACAACAGATTGCTGGGCTTTGTTTACACATACATTCTGTTAGTCTGTGTCTTTTTATTGGAGAATTAAGTCCATTGATTTTGGGAGAGAATAATGACCAGTGGTTGTTAGATACTTTGAATTTGATGTTGGCTGTGGTCATACAGTTGTGTGTTTGGTTGCTTTTTGTTTTACTGTAGAGGGGTTATTTATTTCCTGTGTTTTCTTGAATGTAGCTAGTTTTCTTGGGTTATATTTTCCCTTCTAGTGTCTTCTGTAATGCTGGATTTGTTTGTAGGTATTGTTGAAATTTGTTTTTGTCATTGAATATCTTGTTTTCTCCATCTATGAGGACTGAGAGTTTTGCTGGGTATAGTAGCCTGGGCTGACATCTGTGTTCTCTTAGGGTCTGCATGATATCCGTCCAGGCCCTTCTGGCTTTCATAGTCTCTGTTGAAAAGTCAGGTGTGATTCTAATGTGTTTGCCATCATATGTTACTTGGCCTTTTTCTCTTGCAGCTTTTACTATTTTTTTTTTTTTTTTTTGTTCTGTACACTTATGGTTTTGATTATTAAGTGGCAGGAGGATTTTCTTTTCTGGTCTAATTTATTGGGTGTTCTATAGGCCTCTTGTATTCTTATTGGCCTCTCTTTTAAGTTGGGGAAATTTTCTTCAATGATTTTGTTGAAAATATTTTCTGGGCCTTGGTGCAGGGAATCTTCTTTTTCCTCTATTCCTATTATTCTTAGGTTTTGTCTCTTTTTTTTTTAATTTTATTTTTTTCTTATCAGTTACATTTTATTAACTCTGTATCCCAGCCGTGTCCTGATCCCTCATTCCCTCCCAGTCCCTCCCTCCCTCCCTCATCTCTACCATGGCCCTTTCCAAGTCCACTGATGGGGGGGGACCTCCTCCCCATTCATCTGATCCTGTTTTAACAGGTATCTTCAGGACTGGCTGCAAAGCCCTCCTCTGTGGCCTAACAGGACTGCTCCTCTCTTGGGGAGTGGGGAGGCCAAAGAGCCAGTCATTGAGTTCCTGTTAGAAATAGTCCTTGTTTCCCTCACTTTGGGAAACCAATTGTTTACTGAGTTACCACAGGCTACATCTGAGCGGAGGTTCTAAGTTATATCCATACATGGTCCTTGGTTGAATGTCAGTCTCAGAAAAGACCCTGTGCCCAGATATATTTGGTCCTTGTGGAGCTCCTGTCCTTTCCCCATCAGACTAACTCCCCTTCTTTCTTATGATTCCCTGTACTCTGCCAAAGGTTTGGTCGTGAGTCTTTGCTTGGAAAACATTGCTAGTTAGAGTCTTTCAGATGTGCTCAGTAGACTACTGTCATAAGTTCAATGCACATCCCATTTGTCTTTCTAAACGAGGATTGATCATCTTACCCCATGTCTGCTCTCTTGATTATCTTTTTTAGGTGTATAGATTTCATTATGTTTATCATATCTTATAGGTCTATATAAATGAGTATATACCATGTTTGTCTTTCTCCTTCTGGGATATTTCACTCAGAATGATCTTTTCTAGATCCCACCATTTGCCTGCAAATTTCATGATTTCCTTGTTTTTGATTGCTGAGTAGTATTCCATTGTGTAAAAATATCACAATTTCTGTACCCATTCCTCTGTTGATGGAAATCTGGGTTGTTTCTATGTTCTGGCTATTACAAATAAAGCTGCTATAAACATGGTTGAGCAAGTGTCCCTTTTGTGTACTTGAGCAAACTTTGGGTATATACCTAGCAGTGGTATAGCTGGGTCTTGAAGAAGCATTATTCCTAATTGTCTTAGAAAGACCCAGATAGCTTCCCAGAGTGGTTTTACCAGTTTACATTCCCACCAGCAGTGGAAGAGGGTTCCCCTTTCTCCACAACCTCTCCAGCATGTGTGGTCACTTGAGTCTTTCATCTTGGCCATTCTGATGGGTGTAAGGTGGTATCTCAGAGTCATTTTGATTTGCATTTCCCTGATGACTAGTGAGGATGAGCATTTCTTTAAGTGTTTCTCTGCCATTTGATATTCCTCCCTTGAGAATTCTCTGTTTAGCTCTGTTCCCCATTTTTTTAATTGGAATACTTGGTTTGCTGCTTTTCAGCTTCTTTAGTTCTTTGTATATACTGAATCTTAGTCTTCAGTCAGATAAAGGGTTACTAAAGATTCTTTCCCAATCTGTAGGCAGTTGTTTTATTTTGATGACGGTGTCCTTTGGTTTACTGAAGCTTTTCAGTTTCCTGAGGTCCCATTTATTTGCTTCTTTGTCAACAGAGTATTCATAGGTGTGTGGGTTTATTTCTGGGTCTTCTATGCTGTTCCATTGATCCTCCTTTCTGTTTTTATGCCAATACCATGCAGTTTTTATTACTATTGCTCTGTAGTACAACTTGAGATGGGGATGGAGATACCTCTAGATGATCTGTTGTACAGGATTGTTTTGGAGATTCTGGGTTTTTTATTTCTCCATATGAAGCTGAGAATCTTTTTTTCAAGGTCCATAAATAATTGAGTTGGTATTTTGATGGGAATTGCATTGAATCTGGAGATTGCTTTTGGCAGGATGCCATTTTCACAATGTTAATCCTACCAATCCATGAGCACGGGAGATCTTTCCATCTTCTGATATCTTCTTCAATTTCTTTCTTCAGAGACTTGAAGTTTTTATCAAACAGGTCTTTCACTTGCTTGGTTAGTGTCACCCCAAGGTACTTTATGTTATTAGTGGCTATTGTGAAGTGTGTTGTTTCCCTAATTTCTTTCTCAGCTCTTTTGTCTTTGGTATACCGGAGGGCTTCTGATTTTTTTCAGTTGATTTTGTATCCTGCCACTTTGCTGAAGGTGTATATCAGCTGAAGGAGTTCTCTGGTTGAATTTTTGGGGTTGCTTATATATACTATCATATCATCTGTGAATATTGACACTTTGACCTCTTCCTTCCCGATTTGTATCCCCTTGATCTCCTTTAGTTGTCTTATTGATCTGGCTAGGACTTCAAGTACTATGTTGAAGAGATATGGAGAGAGTGGGCAGCCTTGTTTTGTCCCTGAATTCAGTGGGATTGATTTAAGTTTCTCTCCATTGAGTTTGATGTTGGCTATAGGCTTGCTGTATATTGCCTTTACTATGTTTAGATATGTGCCTTGTTTTCCTGATCTCTCCAAGACTTTAAACATGAATGGGTGTTGGACTTTGTCAAATGCTTTTTCAGCATCTAAGGAGATTATCATGTGGTTTTTCTCCTTCAGTTTGTTTATGTGGTAGATTACATTGATGGATTTCCGTATGTTGAACCACCCTTGGACAGTCTGTGTCAGGAATTTTTTAGATTTAACATTTTCTTTGACAGATACATCTATTTCTTCCATTGTGTCTTTCACACCTGAGATTCTTTCTTCCATTTCTTGTAGCCTATTGATTATGCTAACCTCTGTAGTTCCTGCTTTCTTCCCTAAGTTCTTTCTCTCCACAATTTCTTCCATTTGTGTTTTTTTTTTTTTTAATTTTTCCAATTCTATCTTAAGGTCTTGAGGTATTTTGTTGGTTTTCTTCACCTGTCTGACTGTATTTCATGTTTTTCTGTCAATTCCTTCAACTGTTTGTTTGAACAATCCACTGTTTCTTTTATTTCATTCAGTGATTTAAGCATTTTTTTCTCTAAAGGCCACAAACTGTTTGGCTGCAGCTTCTTCTATTTCTTTTCGTATTTTATTATTTTCCTCTGTTATCTTCTTCATGAGCATAAATGTTAGGTCATCTCCTTGAATTTCAATTATTCTGGGGTGTCTCAGGCTATTTGCCCCTGGATAATTGGATTCTGGAGATGCCATATTGCTCTGGCTTTTGTTGGTTGAACTTTTATGCTGTCCTCTACCCATTGGGCTATCTTAGTTGTTTGAATTTAGTTTCTGGTTGTTCCTGGACTGTTGTAGTGGAGAGAATCCCTTTGGCAGAAAGATTGTTTTTCCTGAAGGAAGCCTTCTCAGCTTTTTGGGTATAGTCACTGGATGGCTGGTGATTTTTAGGAGTTGCTACAGCTCACCTCAGGCATAGAGACCTGGGTGGTTACTGTGGTCCTGATTAGTCAAGAGGGCTCTCCTCTCACCGGGAGAAGTCCTGGAGACAGTTGCCCTCCTTCTTGGTTTCTTGCTGTAAATTTAGTGATCAGCTGCTATAACCTGTGTGTCCCGTCGTTTGGTCGGTTTTGTTAGGGATAACTGGTTGCCCATTGGAGCAGTATCTGGGGGTTCATCTCAGGGTTCCCGGTTTTTGTAGGTCTGAGGTTGGGGCTCTGTGCCCCAGAACCCAAGAGGTAATCTGTAGCGGGTGAGTACTGCTGTCCTGGTAACAGCAGGCTATCTGGGCACAGCAGTTTCCTAGGTTGGGCCAGTCTGTGGGACCTTTTCCAGGGACATACTGGATTGCCTAAGTCTGTCCCCTTTGCTTCGTTCCTTGTTCCTTATGAGGGTTTCTCCAGACAATGACTCTAAGACTCTGGTGTCTTGGGGCACACAGTTCTGTCTGTAAGGAGTAGTTGGTACAAAGCAGGCCTCTGGGCTGGCGGAGCGTGTGCCCGCCTGCTAGTCTGCGGGAGCTGGGTTCCCAATAATCTGTGCTCCCTTCTTGGGCCCGGATCTGTCTTGGCTGTGTGTACTCCCCTGTTTGTGATCTGCGGTCTGTGATCTAGACTTACCCCAGGCAAAGCCTAGGTGACCCCAGCAGCACAGTTTCTTCCTTCCCTGTGGAGCCTTCTCCGGACAGGGGTTCCCTGTCTCTGTTGCACTGGGGTGCGCAGCTCAGTCTGTATAGGTGAGCTGGGCGCGCAGTTCTCTGTGAGGGGAGCTCAGTTGTGATGGTGGTGGGCACCTGTGGTTCAAGAGACCTTCCAGTGAAAGACTGGGTTACCCGTGATCAGACTCCCAACTTTGCTTCCCTGTGGGGTTTTCTTGCGACTGGGACTCCCAGTCTCTGGCACCCTTGTGCCCACCGATCAGCCTGGGAAAGTGATCGGGACAGGCAGGCTTGTGGCTCCAGCCTGGAGACCCAAAGCCTGAGTTACCTGGGATTTCTTCCAGTTTCTGGCTGGGCAGCCGAGAGTGGATCCGCCCGATTCCCATGCTGTGGGAGCCTCCCCTCACCTGGGAAACAAGATCGCTGTAGTTTTAGGGCCCAGAGTTCAGTCTCCTGGTCGCTGCTTGGAGAATGCTGTCCTGCTTCTCAGACACAGTGTTCTCCTGGCACCGCCATCTTGGCTCCCCAACTTTAAAATTTTTATTGCATATATTTATGTACTTATATTTATGTATCTGTTCAGAACATGACACATGAGAAGAGGCTAGAAAACAACTTTCATGAGTTTATTTTCTCCTTTAACCATGTGGGTTCCAGGGACTGAACTCAAATCATCAGGCTTGGTGACATGTACATTTACCCACTAAGCTATCTCACTGCCTCCAGATTATCATTTATGCATTCATATGCAATACAAATATCTTGATTATATACTGTCAGAAACACTTTATTTTTCCAGTTCAAGTATCAAAATTAACCTCTTAAGGAGCTGTTCTTCAGAATCCTCATCTATTATCTATCAACTGAAATCATACTTTACCACACCATAATTTTTTCATGGCATTTTTTACTTCTGCATTCCTCAGAGTATAGATAAGAGGGTTGAGCAAAGGTGTCCCAATTGTATAAAATACAGCTATCATCTTGTCTATTGGAAAAGTGGTTGGTGGTCGTGTGTATATAAATATACAGGGACCAAAAAATATGATTACCACAATGAAATGAGTAGTGCATGTTGACAGGGCCTTTCGTCTTCCTTTTGCACTGTGGTTTCTCAGAGAGTATAAGATGATGATATAGGAAATAAGCAGAAGTATGAAACTTAACATGCATATGGCACCACTATTAGACACAATTAGCAAATTTATCACATAGGTATCCATGCAGGCAAGTTTCAGCAAGGGCTGCAAATCACAGAAATAGTGATCAATCACATTTGGACCACAGAATGGTAATCTTAAGGCCAAGAAAATTTGTGCTGAAGAGTGGATCCAAGATCCTACCCAGGCAAGAATCACTAGTACACGGCAGATACACTGGCTCATTATATTTGTATATCTTAGAGGCTTACAGATTGCAACATAACGGTCAAAGGCCATGAGGATGAGCACAAAAATCTCCATGCATCCAAAAAAGTGAACTGCAAAGACCTGAGTCATACATTCATTGTAGGTAATAATTTTTTTCTGAGATAAAATATCCATAATCAGTCTAGGGGCTGTAGTTGTAGAGAAACAAGCATCAGCAAAAGACAAATAGAAGAGGAAAAAGTACATGGGACCCTGAAGAGTCTGACTTAACCTAATGGTCACCACAATAAGAAAGTTCCCTATTAGAGTCAGAAGGTGAAGTATCAAGAATAGTCCAAATAGTGCCCTCTGTTTTTCTGGATCCTGTGTCAACCCAAAGAGAATGAATCCAGTCATGCTATTGTTATGCACCATATCAGTGTTTGTAGTAGGTGGCTGACAAATGTTTAACCTGCAAAGAAAGAAAAAAAATGGCATAGTGGGATCAGTGTTCAGACCTTTAAGTTTTGTGACACTACCCCATTCTTTTAGTCTTACTTGATTTTGTCATAAAACCCCTGAAGAATCTTTTCAATTTTCCACATAGATACCTATGTCTCAATGAGACTTACTCTGAAGATTACTGGACTGGATCAAAACTTCTGAAATTTAAGGAATGAAAAATATGAATGCTGTTCAAGTATTTTGATCCTGTTGATATTCCAAAGTGTAGAATTTGAAAAAGTGGTTTAGTGATTTGGAAATTTAGGAGAAAATATTTGAGTTTGTTGGACGGGTTAGGAATATATGAGCACAGATACTTAACCATTCTGAGTGTTTTGAAGAAATGAGTATTTTATCCATGCAAATATGTATACACACATACATATGTACATACATGCATACATACATACATATACTTACATAATACATACATATATACATAGAGATCCCATTGCCCAATCTTTTCTTGTGCTCCATAAAATGAAAGGTACTGTTTAATGCAACGAACCACTAAGATTTGTGATTCCATTAAAACAAAAATCTCAACTCAATTTACTCAGCTTTGTTTTTATTAGTCGTGTCTCCTTTAGCTCCTGAATAATTTATCCTATGAAAAAATTTAATTGATTTCTACAGTCCCCTCTGGGCTCAGGTTTATTGTTGTTGTTGTTGTTTCTTGTTTTTAGTTTTTTGTTTTTGGCTTTGTTGGTCTCCTTGTGTGGCTCCTGTCCCCTCCAGGTCCTTTTATATCCCCCTTTTTCTATAGGACTACCTGTGCTCTGTCCAAAGTTTAGCTGTGTGTCTCTGCATCTGCTTAGATTCCCCTGCTGGGTGGAGTCTTTAAGAGGACATTTGTTGTAGGCTCCCATTCTGTTCCCTCTCTTCTGTGGCTTCTGGTGTCTATCTTGTTTCCCATTCTGAATGAGAATTAAGCGTCTTTCTTAAGGTCCTCCTTGTTTAGCTTCTTTTTAATTATTTTTTTAAATTCTTTTAAATTATTTTTTTCAAATAAAAAATAAGCACTTCCATTCTTCAAATAGATGCTTCTTAATCCATTGAAAAAAATTTAATCCTATTTTAATAGTATCTCTTGAATTCAATATACCACTTTACTGTGGCAATCATAAAATAAGGGTTCGAATGATACTTTGATACTTTAAGGTTGTTATAATCAAAGAAAAGTATACTATAATATTTTATTACACTTAGGTTAATTCCATTTGAAAAGTAAATTTTTACCCATAATTTTAAACTTTTATTAAAGATTTTGATTTTTTAAACATGAAAAATGTTCTTTAGAATAATGTGCCCATATATTTATATCTTCTGAATTATTCATTTTTTCAATATTATGTGAAAAACTTCTTTGTTGCAATGTTAGCTTCCATACTTTTTAGTTGCATATTCAAATATTTGTATCTTAGAGATTGAAAATAATCCTCAATGTAATTTTATTGCATCACTCTTACTTGGAAGTTCTATAAAATCATTATCATATTTTAATGTATATTTTTCACTTATAATTTATGTGTGTTTCTCTCTCTCACTCACGTGTGTGTTTTCATGTGCACTCATCCACTCTCACCCATGTGAAGGACAGAGGAGCTGATTCTCACCTCCCCCATATGGTTGCAGGGGATGTATCTCAGGTTGTTAGGCATAGCAGCACTTTTTACCTGACAATCCACAGCACTGCCCACGTGTTTTTATACTTTAATAATTATCAATTTAAATTTAACAGTGTAATGACATATTCTTTGGAGACAATTATACTGTATGTACTTTTATTTTATAAATAATAATTTTATAAAACCTAACAATTTCTGAAGGGTAAATAACTTTACCTGATGCTAAGGGAAATATTATTGATATTTAACCTACAAAGAAAATTGCATAGTGGGATCCACTAATATTGGGAAATATTAGCTATTTTTTCAATAGTATTTTTTCAATATATAGCTTTTTTAACTGTTAACTTATTTTAGAATAATTAATGGTTATTATAAAATCACCAAAGCAATTAAAACATCTGAGGAGAATTAAAGTATAACTGACTTTGAATTCTACCTTTGCTGTGCATAAAGAAACCGCTCCAATTTAGTACATATACTTCCAGAGAGATTTATGTGTGTATTTGTATCTATGGCTCTGTGTACCCTTATCTTACATACAAGTGTGGTCAGAGTTATAAGACTGATGACTTTTCAGAAAAGCTAAGCTTTATGACAAATTCATCTTGTGATATTACTTCATATGGGTTATCTGTTAAAAATAAAATATATTTAATTATATTCATATGACTTTTATAGAAACAAGTTACATTTTAAATTTTTTATGAAAAGAACATGTCTGTGAATCTTTTTAGGCATATTTTCAATCATGATATTTGCTTGAATAGATATCTAGCAAAATAATAGGATGTGTTAACTAAGAATAATATTTGTTTTTGTCTGTCATCATTTCTTTTGTTGTGACATCTTCACATATCATATAGTTCAATTTTCAAATTTCTCTATTTATTTTATTCCTATATAATATAAATATAACACTCATTCTTTACTCTTAGACACTTATCTTGGTTTTCAAAGGGTCTATAAAATTTACCGGGGATTGTTGCAAGGAGCAGATAAGCCCACCCCTCGAAACATTATTGTTCTGTTTATATGTTTGTTCCATCCTATTTATATTTATTAGTTTTTATTTGTATTTTATTATCATTATTATTTCTTTTAGATGCCTATTTGTTTACTAAGGAAAGACAGAATGAAAGTGTACACATTTGGGTGAGTAAGGAGGTAGAGACAGTCTGAGAAGAGTTAGGAGTGACAAAAGTAACCAGAATATACTACATTAAAAATTTTTTTCAAGAAAAAAAGGTAGTTAAATATATAAGGAACTACCTGATTTGCGTTAGAACAGAAGTCATCTTCAGATTTCAAAGAACAATTTCAAAGTGATAGAGTGCTCAGAGAAGGACTTGAATTTACTTACAGAGATGAATTAAATCCTCAAATGACAGACGCCAGTTACCAACCAGATTCTCAGTGTTACCAATGAGGCTGACCGAGCGGAGAGTGCAACCCTGATGAGCACGCCCAAACACCTTTTCTCTGTCCACCAAGGACATAAAACCTGAGCGCCACAATATCTACATGTAATTGTATGAAATTCAATGACCTCTTCACTGGGTGCTATGAACTTTAGTTGACTCAATAGAGAAAAGTTATGTAGAACTATGGCTATATTCTCTGGTTTGTTGACTTTTAGTACTGGCTCTTCAATCTCAGCCTTCCCTTTCATGCATTTCAATTTGTTTATTTTCTCAAATTTTACATTGTTTCAACTCCAAATTTTCTTTGTAACATGGCTGAAATAGTATCATCCTTAATGATTTAAAAGCTTTTATGTGGTGGCCACAAGATAGAAAAGACTTTTGAAGTTTTTACTAACTACTTAAACACAAAGAGCAAAATTACATAGCATTGCGAAAACAGAATCTCTGTATTGAAGGGAAAATTGTAAAAGAATGGCTGTGATAGTGTAGATCCCAGTGATATTAAAATCAGAGAAAAGTCATGATTTTGGATGAAAGACATGAAATCACGTTTTAAAGGAAGTGAGAAATAAAATACATTTCCAGGCAAATAAATCAATACAACCGACCCCTGCGTAGCAGACTCCAAAACATGTTAGAGATGTAAGTGGTTTCCTGAAGAACTTCATGAAAACAAGGTGATAAATTTTGGGTGTTTTTTCATTATTAAATTATAAAATTGGAGGACACGAAATATAAGAACACTCGCTGTTAAAAGCTTCATATGCAGCCCCTGGTGAGTAGAGGGATAGGAGAGCTCTTTCTAACATGGGCTCTATTGCCTGCTTTTGGTCCATGTCCTCCGGGCATCCTTGCCTTGCCTGGCCTCAGGGGATGAGGATAAGTCCTGATGTGACTTGATGTGCTGGGGAGGGTTGATACAGGGAAGGGGGATTAGGGGTGCAGTTACCTTTTTTCTGGGAGAAAAGAGAGAGGGAATGGGAGAAGGATGGGAAAGAAGAGACTGGGAAGAGAGGAGGGAGGGGGCACCCTTGGGATGTTAAGTAAATAAACTAAAATTTTAAAAAAGAAAAAAAAAAAAACAAAAAAGAAAAGATTTATTCACCAGGACTTGGTAGGAAAAGGGGTCACCATCTAGCCTGAGGACCAGAGTTTGATCCCTAGAATCTACATAATAGAAGGAGACAACTAATTTTGTAAGCTGCCCTTTGACTTTCTTTCCTTTTTCTTTTTTTAACTAAATTTTTATTTTTTACATTAATTACATTTTATTTGCTTTTTATCTCAGCTCTAGCCCCTTCCTGCATCCCCTCCCAATCCCACCTTCCTTCCCTCATCTCCTCCTATGCTTTTCTCCAAGTCCAAGGATAGGGGAGGTCCTCCTCCCCTTCCATCTGACCCTAGCTTATCAGGTCTCATCAGGACTGGCTGCAGTGTCTTCCTCTGTGGCCTGGCAAGGCTGCTCCTCCCTCAGGGGTGGTGGTCAAAGAGGCAGCCACTGAGTTCATATCAGGGACAGTCTCTCCTCCCCTTGTTAGGGAACCCACTTGGATACTGAGCTGCCATGGGCTACATCTGAGCAGAGTTTCTAGGTTATATCTATGAATGGACCGTGGTTGGAGTATCAGTCTCAGAAAATATCCCTGAGCCCAGATAGTTTGGTTCTGTTGCTCAACTTGTGAGCTCAGTTGTACTCTCCTGGTCTTACTAACTACCTATTCTTTCATAAGATTCCCTGTACTTTGCCCAAAGTTTGGTTATGAGTCTCAGTATCTGCTTTGATACACTGCTAGGTAGACTCTTTCAGAGGCCCTCTATGGTAGGCTCCTGTCCTGTTACTTGTTTTCTATTACACACACACACACACACACACACACACACACACACACGCACACAGATGCACATACAGACACACACACAGGAGAGAGAGAGAGACAGGCAGACAGAGAAAGAAAAGCACAAAGAGAGAAATAAATGTAATAAAAACTAAAGCAAAGATTTATTCATCTACAATAAAAGAAAAAACAGTGACTTATTTAGTATAATTTTATATCTTTTGTGTGGAATGTTCTGATGAACTGAGCTGTAATAAAAAGCTGACATCAGTCTCAGAAAAGACCCCTGTGCCAGATTTTTTATTATTTTGCTCTCCTCGTGGAGCTCCTGTTCCCTCCAGGTCTTTCTATCTCCCAATTCTTTCACTCTGTGTAAAGTTTGGCTGTGATCATTTGACTAGGGGAGGGGCATAGGAGAAGAAGAGTGAGGGAGGGTGAGATTGGGAGGGGAGGAAGGAGGGGGCTACAGCTGGGATATAAAATTAATAAATTGTAATTAATAAAAATAAAATTAAATTAAAAAATTGAATAGCAGATTGATTAATATAATAAAAATTAGAGGTTCATGTAGTTTTTGGAAAAAAAAAAGGTGACATTGTTCAAAATGCCAGAGTTCTCCTGCTACAGACATCTGCTGTTCTCTTCTTACACTTAGGAAAAATCCAATCAGCTTTACCTTGAAAAAATTGCAGGGGTTAGAAGACTTGGAGCACAAAGACTTGGCTTCCGGTTTTGGGTCATCTCTGGCTGTTGCATAATTAACAATCAAGTTTTTATAATGTGTGCAAACTAGAATAGTATAAATTTCTCTTATTAGGTATGGTAAAAATTGAATAACCAAACAATGTTCAAAAAAATGAGAGAAGGGTGTACTAGGAATGACATTACTCAAGAAATACAGACATACAAAATTTATAATAATAGAAGTCTATTAGCAACATTGATGCCACAGAATGCAGATTGGGACTTCCCAAGTTTGACTTCACCATTGGAGTCATCATCTTAAAGACCAGAAGTACTCATCCTCAAGTACTTTCTAGAGGAACAGCAAAACTGAATGTCTTTCTTCTGCTTTATAAAAGTATTTGCACAGTTTATACTGCATTTTCTTTGATACAACATTTTACAGTTATTACTCTTTGAAGTCTTATGAAACATAGTGGAAAGTACAATAAATGATATGTAAATATATGTTCCACCAGAAAAGAAATTTGAAATCCTAGGAAATAATTAATAAAATTATCAATGGCCATTAAGAATATGTCTTTTCTATGTGTCTAATCAGACACATAGGGATTGAAAATGAAGATGTGTTGATCCTGAATGGGAAAAAAGTAAATAACATAGATTTCAAAACTTACCCTTTATTTTGGAGATAAAGATTTTTTTTTCAATCCATTGCTCATAGTTTGCTGTGATGACGAATCACATACATGAGAATCTGTGACAAGTAAATTGGAGGGCTGAGTCTCTATAGCTTAAATTGTATTTTGCATTCATCCACTCGGGTTTTCTGTGTTAGAAACTATATAGAGCAGAGAAATTCCACAGACACTACTGTAGATGACTTGATTTAGACTCTAGTATGGAGACTGAATATTGGCTAGAAAGATTCTTCTCTCTCAAAAATAAATGCCCTCACTGATATCCACTTTTCTACATAAAAATATTGCTAGGCTCCCATCTGCAAGCATAGCAGAGTATAGTTAATCATGTGAAGGGTTGGCTGTCTCCTTTGTTATGCTTGCAAAAAGAAGCCTAGCATCGCTGTCCTCTGACTGGCTCCACCCAGAAGCTGATGATAAGCAGATGCAGAGACCCACAACCAATGAGTGGAGCTATGGGACTCTTGTGGAAGAATGGGAAGTAGGACAGCAGGACCCAGAGGGGAGAGGAGCTCCACAAAAAGACCAACAGAGCCAAATAACTAAGGCTGAGGCCAGGGTGTATTAGAGACTGAACAACAACCCAGGGACCATGCACGGACTAGACCTATGCCCCTACACAAATGTATTCTATAGGCAGCTTGTTCCCCATATGGGTTCCCTAGTAAGGGAAATAGGGACTGACTTGACATGGACTCTGTTGCCTGCTTTTCAGTCACATCACATTTCCCTGGCAGGGCTACCTCGCCAGGCCACAGGGGAAGAGGATGTGGACAGTCCTGATACAACTTGATATGTTGGGGCAGGTGTATAAGGGGGTGGGGCTGGCCTTCTCTGAGGGTACCAGAGGGTGGCTAGGGGAAACAGGGAGTGAGGGTGGAACTGGGAGGAGAGGAGTGAGAGGACTATGACCCGGATGTAAAATGAATAAGTAAAAATAAAAATAAATATTTCTCATGTCACCCATTTGGTAAAAAAAAAATCCCTGGAAGTATATGAGAAATAAACATTTTTCATCATCTCAAATTATTTATAGGTATATATTAATGTGCACAAATGCTCAGCCTGCAAGGGACAAAGGTGGAGTGATTTAACAGGGTTAGTACACTACCATCGCAACTACACAGTCAATTATTCCCAGGAAATGTTGTCACAGACATATTCTCTCTCCTTCCCTTACCTTCTTTCTCTAAGGGATGTTTGTAGCATTATTTAACAAAGATTATATCTAATGAGGAGTTCAAAGTCACATTGAGGTTTAGACCATAAAAGAAATACAATAAGCTTTCTAAATGACAGGCAAACTCTAGCCCAGTTTATGATTTTAATATATATGATGATATTGAGTTTTAAATCTATCAATTAAATATGGAGCTTTATACATATTTTCTAACTAGTTTCTAACAGTGAAAATTGTTTACCATTATAGTCACAGATAAAACCAAGGTAGAGCCCTTAACCAGTATGCACAAAGTCCTTGGTCGAGTTCCCAGGACTGCAATTATACATGCCCCCACACAAAGCACACATGGTCATTAAAGTATACTAATTTAATATTAATAATTAAAGATATTTTACATTAATATAAATTATATTGATATGATAAATTTTAATATGCAATTTATATAAATGGGATTTCATGACACTGAGAAGCTTCTGTAGAGAAAGGACACGGTCAATAGAACAAAATGGCAGACTAAGTCAGAATAGGCCTCTGGAGGATATGAGGAGCACTCTCACTGAGACTCTGTAGCAGGGGCCATGGAGACTGAAGAGGATACTCTCTAATTAGACAAGACTCCTAGCAGAAAGAGGAAAACACCAACCCACCCACAAAAACTTCGACCCAAATTCTACCCTCCCTATAAGACCTGTAGGACTAAGATAGAACAGATAGAGCAAAGAATGAGGGGATGACTGGCACAACTCAAGACCCACCCCATGGAGACAGCTACCCCTGACACTATTTAGGATACTCTGCTATGCTTGCAGGTAGAAGCCTATCAAAGTTGTCCTCTGAGAAGTCCCACCCAGCAACAGTCCAAAACTGATGCTGAGACTCTCAGCCAAATATTGGGTGAAGCATAGGTACTCTAGGGGAAATGTTTGGGGTGGGGGAAGATAAAAGGACCTAGAGAGACCTAGAGAGGACAGGAGCCCCCACAAGAAGACCAACAGAGCCAAAAGATATGGGCCCAGAGGGGCCTGTGGAGACTGAAGCACCAATCAAGGACCATGCATGGACTAGACCTAGGTCCTTTACTAGTACTTAGCTGACTGGGAGCTCAGGCTTCATGTAGCTCCACTTGATTAAAAGAAACAGGGCTGTCTCTGACATGAACTCAGTGGCTAGCTCTTGACCTCCCCAGCCCCTGTGGGAGGAGCAGCCTAGCTAGGCCACAGAGGAGGATTTTGCAGCCAGTCCTGAAGAGACCTGATAAGCTAGGGTCAGATGGAAGAGGAGGAGGATCTCCCCTATCAGTGGACTTGGAGAGGGGCAGGGAGATGAAGAAGGGAGGGTGAGATTGGGAAGGACTGAGGGCTACAGTTGGGATACAAAGTAAATAAACTGTAATTAATATTAAATGAATAAATGAATAAATGAATAAATAAATAAATGAAAAAAAACATTTTAAAGGGGAAGTGAAACAACAGGATATTTTAAGACAGGATGTTAAAGTGGAGAGTGAAAATGAAGCAACATGTAGTCTAAGAGTAAAATTGTACAGGCACAGGATGTCAAAGGGGAGAGAAACATCTTAGGAACTTTATCTTTAAGAATAACTCAATACCTTGAGGAAATTCCTAATTCTAACCAAATTCACCACTATCGCTAATCTGTAAGAACTTCTAAGAGATACTTTCAGGCAAACTGAACTGTCTGAAAGAAGCTGAAGACCAGGCCAGTCACCTGAAAAAGTGAACTCTCTGAAAAGATAAACTCTGTAATTGGTTAAGCTGCCAGCACAGTGTGCAGCCTGCTCTTTCCCAGCTGTCGTGAGCTGGACAACCAATGGGGAGCGGGGACTTCGCTAATGCAACTGTCTCTGAGTCAGTTTCTCTGCTTTCAGTAATTCTTCACCCATATTCCTGGAAGCAACCTTAATAAGATGAATGGATTCACCATGTTAGACTTTTGTATTATCTGTACTCTATCTAGGCTGTCATTGATTCCTTATGTAGGGTTAGAAGACATCTGTTCATATCTCCCGAAGAATATTGTACATAGCATCTAAATTGTTTGTTGAACATTTTCCCCAGCAAATAAACACACACACACACACACACACACACACACACACACTAAATCATGTATATATGATGATTACAAATTTACTGTAAGAATTGGTGTCATAGCTATACTATCATGATGCTGATATGTTACCAATAAAATGTGCTTTATCATGTGGAGGTATATGTGAAAGTTGAAATTGAAAATTGTAAACTATAAATGTTAAGTATCCATGGAAACCACAGCTAACAGAAAACTGTAACGTTGTCAAACTGTGTACTGAATTGGAGGAGGGAAAAAGTAAAAGCAGTGACGATTTTTTCTTTTTTTAATTTATTTTATTTTTTAATTTTTATTTTATTTTTATTAATTGCAGTTTACTAGCTGTAGTCCTCTTCTCCATCCCTTCCCAATCCCATCCTCCCTCCCTCTTCTTCTCCTATGTCCCTCACCCAGTCCAATGATAGGAGAGGTCCTCCTCCCCTTCCATCTGCCTCTAGTCTATCAGGTCTCATGAGGAATGGCTTCATTGTCTTCCTCTGTGGGCTGGTAAGGCTGCTCTCCCCTCAGGTGGAGGTGATCAAAGAGCCATCCCATGAGTTCATGTCAGAGATTTCCCTGTTCCTAATCCTGGGGAACCTTCTTGGACACTGAGCTGCCATGGCCTACATCTGTGGAGAGATTCTAGATTATCTCCATGCATAGTCTTTGGTTGTAGTATCAGTCTCAGAAAATACTACTGTGCCCAGATTTTTTGGTTCTGTTGCTCTCCTTTAGGAGCTCCTGTCCCCTCAAATTTAAAGCAAGAAAAAGTAAAAAAAAAAAAAAAAAAAAAAAAAAAAAGGAGGTACTTGAGGATTCAAAAATCTGATAAATATTAACGCTTGCTGGATTCTTTTCAAAAGAACCATCACAAAAATGTCTGTCAAAAATATCCAAGGAAACTGGATGCTATTGAATTTGGCTCCAAGAAAAAAACAGAAAAAGTTTAAGTGAAGTCTATGCATACTAGGTAAGAGAGGATAGAAATTTCTTCCTTGGGAAAGGATCCAATAAGATCTCAAACCCTGGGTGACATTTACAACCACATCCTTGAGTTTACAGACTCTAGTTTGAGGTGTCCTGCTCTCCCCATAACTGTCCTTATATCAGAAATACAAACAGAAAGAACATTGCCATCACATTCATTCTTGACATTGGTAAATCAGTTTGAATTGGCCTTTGTCAATCTGGTTAGTGATTCAGCAGTCTAATTTAATTTTAGTTTACTTGTAATAAAAAATATCATTTGATTCCATTTTCACTGCAGTTTGTGTGTGTGTGTGTGTGTGTGTGTGTGTGTGTGTGTGAGTGTGTGTGTGTGTGTGCATGCCTGTGTGTGTTGTTATTTTTGTCTACTGTTTCTTTAGTTAGTTGTATTAATTTTAGTTTTGGGTTTTTGGGAGAGGTTTTTTCTTTTTAGAGAAAGAGATCAAGAGAGAGAGAGAACATGAAGTTGGGTAGGTGGCGATGTGGGAAGGAGGTGGGAGGACTTGGGCAAGGTAAAAACATGTTGACAATATATTGTAGAAAACAATTTTAAATAATAAAAATAAACAGAAAAGAAAAATAATGGTTTGATTTTTTCGTTTCAATTTTTTATTTGTTGAAAATGGATTACTTTCTCATGAGTATATATTGATTATAGTATTCTCTACCTCTATGCCTCCAAGCCCCTTCATCCCTCTTCCCCACCAGATCTACTACTTCTGTGTCTATCATTAGAAAGGAATAGGCTTATAGGAGACTACAATCAAGCATGGCAAAACGTTTGTCTCAGAAAGGCTCTATTCTTGTTGTTTCCATCTCTGTGAGTTTACGTGAGCCTTGATTATGTGATTCAGAGGTTCTTGTTCTCTTGTTGTCTTCCATCTTTTCTAGCTTTTATACACTTTCTGCCTCCTCTTCTGCAGGGTTCTCTGAGTTTTGATGGGAGGGATTTGATGGAGACTTCCCATTTAATGCTGCGTATTCCAAGTTCTCTCTCTCTTCATAATGTTGGCTGTGGGTCTTTGTATTTGTACCCATCTGCTGCAGGAGGAAACCTGTTTGATGATGGTTGAATAAGGTTCCAATCTATGAGCCTAGTATAATATCAGTAGTGTTCATTTTATTGTTATTATTTTCATCAAAGTAACTCCAATTAAGGAGAGTGGGTTTTAAAAAAAAGGCTGGAGTATAACAAAAAACAACTAGGGGCAATTTTATCACTACTTTTTTAAATTTTTAAGTACTTGATCTTACCCTAGGTCTCTAGGCTATCTAGTCTCTAGCTCCTGGTTATGCAACAATGACTGTCATGGCTTCCTTCTCCTGAGTTTTCTTTAAATGACATCAGGATTGGTTGCTATTTCCACAAGTTCTGTGCCACACTTGCCTTAGCATACCTTGCAGGTAGAACATACTGTATACCAAAGGTTTTGTGGCTGAGTTGATGTTTATGTTTGTATTTTGATAACCTGTAGAACATCTTTTTACCCCTACCTTGTAGCGGTAAAATCTCTATCCAGCTCCCACCTGAACATCTCCATGTTCAATCAGTTGTGTGGCTGGACAAGGCAACCTAACTGAAGGAAAAGAGCCAAGACCAGACAGAAGATAAAGTTACTCACTCAATTACACACTAAAGAGTCCCATAAAAATACTAAGCTAAAATCTATAATGTGGACGTTTATACTCAGCAGTGGAGCTCCACATTCAGTTTTCTGAGAGTAACCCATTGTCTTATCGACAGCCTGAGTTGGGAATTTTTAAAATTAATTTACATTCAATCATAGTCCCCTCCCACCTCTCCTTCTGGTCCAGTCCTCCCTAACTCCTTTCTCCAATCCTCCTCCTCTGTTCCTCAGATAAGTTGAGCCTCCCTCACCCACTTAACACATCTCATCAAGTAACATCACGATGGATTGCATCCTCTTCCTCTGTGGCCTGGCTAGGCAGCCCTGCCAGGAGAGAATGGTCAGAAAGTAGGCAACAGAGTTTATGTCAGAGACAGCCCCCACTCCTCTTACTAGGGAACCCACATGAAAACTGAGCTGCCCATCTGCTACATCTGTGTAGGGGACCTAGATCCAGTCTATGCATGGTCCTTGGTTGGTTCTTCAGTCTCTGCAAGTCATTCTGTGCCCTGGTTAGTTGCATCTGTTGGTTTTCTTGTTGAGCTCCTGGAACCACGAGATCCTTCTATCATTACTCCCACTTTTCTACAAAACTACCTACACTTTGCCCTATGTTTGGCTATAAATCTCAGCATCTATTTTGATTTGCTAGTGGGTGGAGCCTCTCATTAACAGATATGCTAGACTTCTGTCATGTATGTCTTTCTCGGTGTATGCCATGTGTGTCTCTCTGTTTCTGGGATAGCTCACTCAGAATGATCTTTTCTAGATCCCACCATTTGCATGCAAATGTCATGATTTCCTTATTTTTAATTACTGCGTAGTAGTCCATTGTGTAAATGTACCACAATTTCTGTATCCATTCCTCAGTTGAGGAGCATCTGGGTTGTTTCCAGCTTCTGGCTACTATAAATAAAGCTGCTACAAACATGGTTGAACAAATGTCCTTTTTGTGTACTTGAGCATATTTTGGGTATATGCCTAGGATCGGTATAGCTGGATCTTGAGGAAGCACTATTCTTAATTGTCTGAGGAAGTACCAGATATCAGGGTTGTTTTGATTTACATTTCACAGATGACTAAGAACTTTGAGTATTTCTTTAAGTGTTTCTCTGCCATTTGATATTCTTCTGTTGAGAATTCTCTGTTTGGCTCAGTACCCCATTTTTATTTACATTGTTGCTAATTATGTTTTATTTTTTTATAATAATTTTTATTTTTTATATTAATCACAGGTTATTTACTTTGTATCTCAGCCATAGCCCCCTCCTTCATTCCCTCCCAATCCCACCCTCCTTCCCTCATCTCCTCCCTGCCCCTTTCCAAGTCTAGAAGAGGACATTGCAGCCAGTCCTGAAGAGACCTGATAAGCTAAGGTCAGATGGAAGGAGAGGAGGTCCTCTCCTATCAGTACCTCATTTTTTAATTGGATTATTTGGTTTGATGGTGTTTAATTTCTTGAGTTCTTTATATATTATTAGCACTTAATATGTTATTAGCACTCGGTCAGATATGAGATTGGTGAATATTAGCTCTATTTTAAAAGAAATGAGGCTGGTCAACCGATCTTCTATGCAAGAGGTTTATTAAGTGGGTATGGAGAGGTGGGGGAAAAGAAAGGAAAAGAGGGTGCTGAGAGAGAGAGAGAGAGAGAGAGAGAGAGAGAGAGAGAGAGACAGAGAGAGAGAGAGAGAGAGAGAGAGAGAGAGAGAGACCACTTGTCAGGGTTGTCCCTTTAAGGCGAAAGGTAACCATGCCTTCCAGGTGTGGCCACCTGGACAGGGACACATGATGGCATCATAAGTTGCTGGGTAACCCAGGAGCAGGTTGTTTTCCAAAATACTAATAGTGAAGACCCTCTTCTAGTCTGTAGGCTGTCCTTTTGTTCTGACAACAGTGTCCTTTGCTTTAGAGAAGTTTTGCAGTTTCCTGAGGCTCCATTTATTGATTGTTGATCTTTGAGTCTGTGCTGTTAATGTTCTGTTCAGGAAGTTGTCTCCTGTGCCAATGAGTTCAAGGCTCTTCCCCACTTTTCTTCTAACAAATTTAGTGTGTCTGGTTTTATGTTGAGGTCTTTAATTCACTTGGACTTTACTTTAGTGCAGGATGATAAATATGGATCTATTTGCACTTTTATACATGTAGACAACCAGTTAGACCAGCACTATTTGTTGAAGATGCTATCTTTTTTCAATTGTATGGTTTTGGCTTCTTTGTCAAAAATCAAGTATCTTTACTATGTATGGGTTTATTTCTGTGTTTTCTATTCAATTCTACCGATCCATCATTCTATTTCTATGCCAGTACCATGTAGTTTTGAGATCAATGATGCAGATTCTTCCAGAAGGTCTGTTGTTGTACAGGATTGTTTTCACAATTCTGCATTTTTTGTTTTCCCATTTGAAATTGAGAATTGTTCGTTCAAGGTCTGTAAAGAATTGTGTTGGATATTCTATAATATGAGATTTCTTGATAATGAATGTTTCAGTCTGAGTGAATCAAAATTTGTTAATGTTGTTTGTGCATTTGTTTCTCTCTCCCAAATTTACAGCAAGAAATATCTGATTTAAGGTAAAAATTAGGATAAAATAAAGCCAGGCAGTGGTGGCACAAGCCTTGATTCCCAGTACTTGGGAGGCAGAGGCAGGCAGATCTCTGTAAGTTTGAGGTCAGCCTGGTCTATAGAGTGAATTCCAGGAAAGACAAAACTACATACAAAAAAAATGCTGTCTCAAAATATAAAATAAATGAACAAACAAATGCTAAAAAGAGCTATACAGTCAACTGATCACAAGATCTAAAACAAAATGATGTTAAATTCCTACTTATTAGTTGGTTTTTGAATTGTGTTATTTGTTGGGTGAATTGAACAGGGTAAAAAAAGTATTCTTGTAGTGTTATAAAAATAATAGGATGTTCCCCTATAAGTGGACTTGGAGAGGGGTATCGGAGGAGATAAAGGAGGGAGGGTAGAATTGGGAGGGAATGAGGGAAGGGACTACAGCTGGGATACAAAGTAAACTAATTAATATAAAAATAAAAATTTAATAAAAAAAACATACAACTACTTTATCTTCTGACAGCTGAACTAACCTTTTTCATGGGTTATAAGGTGTTACCTGAGAGATTTTCACATAATTCCACCTGGAATATTGCTTTTAATCATGTCTCTTGACTGCTCAAAGGAAAACACAAATAAAATTTCTGCTGAATATTAAATAAACAGCTGCAAAAAATCAAATAGCTCTATAGTTTCTTAATTTTTTCCAGGATGTTGGTAATTCTATTAAAGAGAATCATATTACAAAAAAAAAAAAAAGAATTGTGTTGGTATTTTGACAGGAATTGCATTACATCTGTAGCTTGCTTTTGGCATGAAGGCCGTTTTCACTATGTTAAGTCTACTGAATCATGAGCATGGTTTCTTCTTTAATTTCTTTGTTCAGAGATTTGAAGGTTTTTTTTTTAATATATGTCAACAATCTGGTGTTCTCAGAGTATTATGAAAAGTACTACCTCAAGATCCATCTACACCACCCTCGTTCTCTTTTCTCCCCCATGCCCCTCCCCTAATCCATTGATATGGGAGGTTACTGATTCAAGTGAAAAAAAAATGTATGAGCATGATTATTTAGCAATAACATTCCTTTCCTGAACATTTGCAGAAGAGGAACATTTTTTCACAGCATTAGACTGCCCACAACTTACCACACAAGAAGTACTAGCAAATACTGAAGAACAGTATCAGAAGAGCAGGAGGGTGACAGATCAGAGTAGCAGCTCTCAGGTCTGGTTGAAGTGTGAAATAGGATGTTTGGAGAACCACATAAAGCAGTGATGGCTTGAGGGCTTCACAAACACTGGGTTTCTCCTCAACTGATGGTATACATCCTTTCTGAAACTATGTAAAGCAATCAGGCTCTACATGACGAAATATTGGGACTATGACTAGGACAGTTAACAAGTGGACATAATAATGCTAAACTTTTGAGCTGCTGTGAATCTGCGTGCTTTGAAGAGGAAAATGGCTAAGAGATGACATTTTTTGAACATTTATAGAACACTGGTGTTTGGGGATAATATCATCTTATAGTGTGTATAGGAGGTAGAATTATTCTTACATTGGCACAGAGATTGAGAAACAGTACAATGGAAAATTCACATTGTTCTCTATGTTTCATCAACAACAGAAAGTAATAACACTCATGTAAAGATTGTTAATGTCAACTTGTACAGGATCGAGTGTAAACATTAAGTATCAAATTTAACATTAATATGTATTGCCATGATTCTTTTTATTGTTTTGACACTTATTTAATTTTTAAAATATTTTGAGAGTTCCACACATGGATATTTTATTTTCATAATTTCCAGTCCTTCCTCTTCCCCTTCTCATCCCTCTTTTCCTCTCCCGACTACTATAATTATTACTGTTGCACCCATACCACAATACATATACACAAAACCCATAGAGTTCATTTAATATTGCTCTTATGTCCATGTGTTTAGGAATGACCACTTGGGATTAGATCCCATCAGGGTGCCTGTCCATGGAAAGGGTTGATTTTTTTCTCTTTCAGCAGCCACTGATTTGTTTTAGTTCTTCCTTTAGAGGAAGGAACTCTTAAAAATTTCCTCTTTCTACATGGTATGTTCACTGGTGTTGGGTACCATTATTCAATTCTCCTTCAAGCACCTATATTGTTGAGATTTCGCGGATACAGCTTCTGCATCATATCTAGAAGACATTGTCTACATGCAGGAGCCCTCATCCTCTAGCTTTTATAATCATTCCACCCCTCATTTGTTTTCTAACACTAGATGTTACAGTCCAAACTTGTGTTTTCTCAAGGATTTAAGCACTTATATTCCCACAATACATCATCTTTAGCATCTACCTATGCAGACCATATTAAGAATACTAGAGCAGATACTAAAGACACTGAATGCAAAGAAAAATAAAGTAAAGCTAAGAAAAGGAGGAGAAGGGAAGTTTCAAGTTACTCCATGCCCATTAACAGGAAACAGAGCAAGGAAGAAATTATGTAGGAGAGGAAAGTGTGTACTGGGTTTTGTCTAACTCACTACCTTTATAATTATCAAAGAAAAAATCTATCATTTGGTATGATCAAGGCCCCAGAACCCAAGCTACAGAATGAGTCTCTCCAGCTGCCATGTGCGTGCCAAACCAGCTTATGTACTTAACACTTACTCAGCAGATTTGGACTGCAGGCAAGCCTACTAAGATTCAGGCTGACTCTAACAATTATGTGTTAAGTTCTTCCTCAGAGCCATGTAGCCAATTTAGCCCGTGCTCCAGGAGATCTTGATGATATGGCTAGCCTCAGTCTCCAGGCCTAGATGTCTCCTGTATGAGCGCCCCACCTTCAATACAGTGACATTTCCCCAATTATCCCATGTTTCCAGCCAGCCCCTGTGTCATAGTGCAGGCTCCTGAAGTCCTAGAGTTCAAACTATTCCCTTTAAACCCTAGCTTGTTCACATAAAATCTAGCTCAAAATTTGCTTCTAGGAATAAGGTCATAGGCCGTCATTGTTAAGCCTAATAACGTGCTGCCACAGCAGCTTGGAGAGAGACATGGGATCATTTAGATTTGAAGTAGTGGAATAAAAGATTCCTCCTACCATTTGAAGAACTGCTTTTGTTTTTGTTCAAACCAAACTCACAGACATTGTTATTTCCCTTATTCACAATTTTTTAGTTTATGTCATTTGACAGTCAGTAGACTTTAGCATCTCTTCAGAATTTGTGTAAACATAGAGCAGAGAGTTTGAGGATTACTCATACTGAGTTAGGTCAGCCCTAGGACTGTATTCATACATCTCAGAGCATAACATATTATTAAACTTGGACGAACGATTTTTGAAAGTCTGAGAGAAATTAAGTCATTTAAAGTTGCTCATTTGCACAATGTTCTTTTGGGATATGCCTAATGGCTCAGAAAAAGTAAGAGGATACCGTGAGATCTAGTCTCCCAGGTAATGCACTTTACACATCTTGGAATTTAACCAGAGTATTTATAAATATATTTGCCACCTGTATAATCACTGTGGATATATATCTTGAGGACAAAACAGGAAAATTCTTTCCCCAAATCCCAATGATGATTTTCTTTCAGGAGACTAGGTTTTTTCTCAGAAAGGAGCAGGAGAGTTTTAGATCCAGTATACATATGAGCTCTTGGACTACATGGTAAGTAATATTGAAATCATTGAGATGGAAGCAATAGCTAAAGCAAAAAGAATTGAATAGCCTACCCTTTTATACTATAAACCATGTAAGTGTGCCCATACCCATTTTATAAAATCATCTTCCTCTTTCTTTCACTGTTCTGGAAACAGTTTATTTACTACTTTTCAAATAAAGGTATGGATAAATATTATTGACAGAATAACGAATTGCTAATATATACAGAAGAATAAAGGGATATACAAAGTAAATAAATAGTAATGGATTCAGTGAGAGCAAGAACTCATTTTTTGTCCTTTTCTAATTCTGCCTTTTCTGATTCTTGTGAAATAAATATATAGTGAATGGTGAAAGAAAAATTAAAACATCATGCTTTTGAATTTCATAAAGTTAGGATTATGAACATCAATGAGGAACACAGTTGATGGGTGGAATAACAGAGTGGAAAGTGAATAAACTCTAAATTATAATTAAATTAATGAAGACTCAGGATTGTCTGTGAGAGAATGATCAAAAGCTTTGAGGTAACATGTCAAGTAACCTTAACGTTAAAAATTCTTATTAATTATCTGATACTTTTATACAGTGTTTTTGGTTATATTTTTCTGTCAACTTCTCTACTTACCACATTCTCAAATCTCCCATCTTGTTCTACCCAACTTTGAGGTCACTTCTTTTTCTTATATTTTTCTTCTTTCCCCATTAAGTTCAGTTTGTGTTGCTCAGGTTGTCTTGAGATTGAATCCTCCTCTGGTGTATGGTCAGACTAAAAGGGTAAACAGCACATCTGACTCTACCTCCCTACCAGCCGTCAAATGTTAATAGTTTCTCATCTAGTGGTTGAATTTTATACTGACTGTTCACTCTGTGCTGGGACTTTTGCCTAGTTGGAGCCTGTGCAGATCTTGCACATTTGCTGTCACAATTGGAGTGAGTTGATATGTGAGTTGATATGTTGTTTCTATGACATTATTTACAGCCTCTGGCTCTTAAAATCTATCTGTTCCTCACTGGCTAAAGTTTCTAAGCATTAGGGTGAAGTATGAATATCTGTCATAAGGCTGAACACTCTGCAGTCTCTTGTTATCTCAACAATCACCAGTTGTGAGTCCCCGTGTTAATTCTCATCTACTGTAAAGAAAAGCTTCTCTATTAAGGATTGTGAGGTGGTCTGATATAATTATTAGATTAATAAACCCTGGCTTTCTGAATTGTGATAAACAATTATAAACAATGAAATAAGTAAATAAGCAACACACTATAAAAATAGGAGTTTGGGGAGGTAAAACAAATTTTTAGTATTCAGATAGCAAGAAAAATGTTAAATGATGACTACAAATAGTCATCAGTACCTGTACCTATTTTATCAATAATAATTCTTTCATTTTTTTGAAAAGTAGAAAAAAGACCCTTAAGGTCTTGTAATAGGAATGATACATTTTACATATATACTTGAGATTGTATTCTGGAAAAAAAAATAAAAAGTAAACATTATTACTCTTGTTGGCATGTGTAAGACAACAATGTATTGTTTTATATAAATGGTGATATCATTTGTTTTCATATTAAATTATCAGTGTACCATTGGTTAGGGTTAGTTTTTAATATTTAGTGCGTGGTCACTATATACTTGTATCTGGTGAGACAAAACACCTATTAGTGCTTGCTAGCAAAGGAAGACCAGCTAATTTAACCTCTGTAGTCATGGAAGGTTGATAATGGAAATGCTTGTACTAAACAAGAGTGGATGAGCATGAGCGAGTTTAATGATCTTGTTTATGAATATGTGGCCAGATCATGTGTCTGAATATTAAACTTGTATACTGAGATAAATCGACCATTACAGCAAATTATGAAGGGCAGCAAGAATGTAAGACATGCTAGTTGCTTGTCTGAAGAACTGCCTTGAAGATCACAGAAGAGTGAACAAAAACATTACGTGCTGATGACAGTATTTGAGGAATCATGGGGGCTTGGAGGAGCGGCTTGCACACTAATTCGGAGGCTAGTGGAGCTGTCTAAGGGTGGAAGCATAATGGCTTTGAAGTTGAGTGAAATGAAATGAAGTTGCGTGTTTGTTGTTGTTGTTGTTGTTGCAGTCCTTAACTTTATTTTCAGTTCATGTTGTCAGACGCTGTCATACACTTTGCTCTGAATTCATGCCCCTTCTGATGATGGTTAAGAGCCATCACTTGCTGGCCTTATCAATAACTAAGTCTTTGAGTATTCTGGTCATACATCAAAAATGACTTACCCAGACTCCTCTAACTGCTCTTCTTCCACAATGCTGACAATTGTTACTTCCTCTGCAACATCACACCAAGAAGAACTTGCATTTTAAAGTTTAAGCAAATGGTCACAGAGGCTAGAAACCTTCTACTTGATGGGAAAACTAACATAAGAAAAAACAGGGTGATATTTATTTTTATGTAGTCCTTACTACAAAATCAGAACTTTCTATACTTTCCAAACATGCACGTAAACACAATTATGCTTTTGGTCTTAGTTTGTGCTATTCATGGCTTTGGACACTGTTATTCCTACCTTCTGTGGTAACATTTATTTGACACATTATAGTTTAATGATTATAATTTTTTCAATGTCAAAATTTTTAGATTTTATATTAACTATAGTTTATTCACTTTGTATCCCAGCTGTAGCCCCTTCCCTCACTCTTTCCCAATCCGATCCTCCCTCTCTCATCTCCTCCCATTCTCCTCTCCAAGTCCACTGATAGGGGAGGTCCTCCTCTCTTTCCATCTGACCTTACTATATCAGGTCTCATCAGGACTGGCTGCATTGTCTTCCTCTGTGGCCTGGCAAGGCTGCTCCTCACCCCCTTGGGGAGGTGTTAAAGAGCCTACCACTGAGTTCATGTCAGAAACAGTTTCTGTTCCCCTGGCTAGAGCACCCACTTGGATACTGTCATAGTGTCACTATTTAAATTTCACATATGATGATCTTTGTCTTGCTTCTTATAGCATTCACAAGTACATATATTATTCAGGCCATGGTCAAGGATTGGTTTTGGCACCTTAATGCTTTTTATGACAACCATTTAATAACTAAAAAAAAATGTTTTACTATCATAAACGAAAATTCCACAACAAATATAAATTCTAAAAGATATTATATACTTATTTGCATTGCTTTTTTTCACTTTAAGTCTGATAGTTCTAAGCTACCAAATGGGCAAATCACACTGTGATAAGGAGCTCATGTCCCTAAACTCACTTTTGTATACAGTAACAGCACATCTTAGTTTATGCTTTCTACTATTGTGAATTTAAATTTATACACTTTTACTAAAATAAGCGATTGAAATGATGATGATAATCCAAATGATAATAATTTTGTATAGAATATAAAAAGAAATATACATATTTATATGTGTATATACAGAGAGAAAGAATTAAGATATTTTGTTAAATAAATATAATTTTATGATATTTGCTATAATTATTGCCACTATTAATAAGCATTCCTAATACTCCTGTCATTTTCTTTCAGCTAAATCCATTGAACCTTTTACTTTGGAATATGGACAGTACCAACAACATCACTGAATTTATACTGTTAGGACTTTCCCAGAACAAAAAAATTAAAACTCTATGTTTTCTGTTGTTCTTGTTTTGCTACATAGCTATTTTGTTGGGAAACATAGTCATTATGATCTCTATCACATGTAGCCAGATAATTGAACAACCAATGTACTTCTTTCTTAATTACCTTGCTTTGTCAGACCTGTGCTATACTTCCACAGTGACTCCCAAGTTTCTTACTGACCTTCTCATAGAAAGGAACGTGATTTCGTATACCAGTTGCATGACTCAGCTTTTTACCATGCACTTCTTTGGGGGGACTGAGGTCCTCATACTCACAGTGATGGCCTATGACCGTTTTGTGGCCATCTGCAAGCCCCTGCACTATACCATAATCGTGAATAGAAGGAGGTGTCATGCCCTGGTCATTGCTTGTTGTGCTGGTGCTTTTATACATTCCTTCTTCCAGAGCCTCCTTGCTAACAGCCTCCCCTTTTGTGGTCCCAATGAGATGGATCACTATTTCTGTGATGTTTATCCTTTGCTGACACTTGCCTGCACCAACAAATACAGAATTGGGCTTCTGGTGGTTGCCAATTCAGGCATGATGGGACTGGTAACCTTCGTGGTCGTGATGTGGTCTTATTCTTTCATATTGTACACTATTAGGGCTTACCCTGCAGAAAGCAAGAGCAAAGCTCTTTCCACATGCAGTTCTCATGTCACTGTAGTCATTCTGTTCTTTGTGCCTGTACTTTTCATATATATTAGACCAGCTGTCACTTATCCAGAAGACAAAGTATTTGCCCTTTTCTACACCATCTTAGCGCCCATGTTCAACCCTCTGATCTACACTCTGAGAAATGCGGAGATGAAGAATGCCCTGTGGAAAGTTTGGTGTCAAAAACTATTTTTTGTTGGAAAGAGAATTAAATGATATTCACTGCTAAAACTGAGCATGAAAAAGCTAAATGTGATGTTTGTCTTTCTTAATCTCTAAGCATTTGACGATATGAAATTCCATGTTTAATCAACAATAGTAAACAGTGGTAACGTTCATGTACTAATTGTAAATGCCATCACTTTGAGTAAAGATTTCTCTCAAATTTAATATTAACATGCATTCTTTGTTACTCTGTTATTACTATCTTTCAAAGTATCATATTTATACTAAATTCCATAGTCCTAACTTCTGTCATATTTTGAGTCTTCCTGTATATATGTATGTATGTATGTATGTATGTATACATTTGTACTTGGTTTGTGTTTTACCTCGATGTGATTGGTTTAACTTATATTTTATTTTATGTTTTGTTATTATTTCTTAGAAACCTATTCTTTTCTGTTGAGAAACAAAAAGCAAATAGATCTGGGTAGGAGGGGAGGTGGGGAGGAACTGAGAGGAAAAGAGAGAGTGAAGACTGTAATCAGGATATATTGTATGGAAAAATAATCTATTTTTAGTAAAAGAGGGAAATATCAGGGGCCATATATCTCTACTTCCCAGTACTGAGGTTACTGACATGCCACTAAGTCTATTGCTTATATGTGTCCTGAGGATTGGAACCCAGGGCCTCATGCATACACGCCTGGTATTCCATCTGCCAATTCTCTGACCTTCTGAATGCCTTTTGCTGCTTGTTTTTCTGCCAACATTTTATCTAAGAAATCTGTTATAAACATCTCTGGGATAAAATGTAATTTTAAGTCCCTTTATTCTGCTTCATTTGTAAATCAAAAATATTTAACTTACTTGTAAAAATTTAACTATTAGGCCAGGAAGATGGCTTATTGAGTGAGCACACTTGCAACTGAGCCTGAATACTCAAGTTTAATCCCCAGGACACACACACTGGAGAAAGAGGACTGACTTACTGACATTGATCTGTGGCATCCATGGGTGAAATTAGTCACACATACACCCACACACATGCACACAAAATAAATAAATGTGATAAAATCATAAATATTGTACACATTGATGAGTGAACATGATGATCAGATGCATGTTTATATTGTGTAATGTTGAAATCAGGTAAATGGTCTTGCACATGAATTATTCCATACCGCAAAGGGATTCAAAATACACTCCTGCCTTTTTGACATATTAAGCATATTCTTACTATTCTAACCACCCTACTGTGCATGTCAGGACTGCATAACCCTATCTACAGGTTTGTACCGTTTGTCAGTCTTTCTACATTTATCCTTGCCCCAGTATATGTGCTTTCTGATCATTACCTTTTGTTTTCAATGTCTATGACAGGAGCTTTTAGATCACAGATGTCATTAAAAATCTACCACATTTGTCTTTCTGTTCCTGGCCTATTTCACTTATCATAGTGGCTTAGTTCCATCCATGTGGTAGTAAATTACCTAACAGTAGTCTCTCTGTGGCAAAACCCAATTTATTTTTAATTTTTTCTGTTTGCTCTTTCTCTAATAATTGATTTTTCTGTAACAGCATTTTATTTAAATTTTATATGCAATGTTTTCTATATGGGTCACAGTTACATAAGTGATAAGTTTATTGGTATTAATTACATTCAAAGTATCATACCACCTCACCACACATCTTTATGACATCTTTTCTTTACCACAGATGGAGATTTTGTAATTATTAATGGTCTCCCCATGTCTCTAATTCCTCTACTTCTGGAAGTCTTTCATTTATCATTTAATTCAAAATTTACAAAAAAAAATTTGTCATCATGTGTGTGTGAGAGAGAAAGAGACAGAGACAAAGATAGACAGAGAGAGAAAATGCACCTCTGAGTTCAGGTGACTACAGAAGCCAAGAGATGTTGACAGATATTGTGGGCCTGAAGTTACAGGCAGTTGTGAGCCTTATGATTTAGGCTGATAAGACTGAATTGCATAGCCTTTGGTTGATGCAGCAGACTCCACAGGTCCCACGGGCCCAAATTGGATGACTCTGTTAGTCTTCTTGTGGAGCTCCTCTCTCCTCCAGGTTCTTCTATACTCCATCTTTGACCACTAAAAATTACACTTATATATGTTAGGCAACATCTGCTTATATATTTGATTCTAACAGTTTTAATTTAGTGTTTTGAAGTGATCATATACTTAGCTGAAGATACTATCAGTTTAATTTCTATGGTTACTGCTCTCCCCAATGTGTCAGGTTGTCAGTATCTCAGCATTTGCTATTTTCTATGTATTTGTCTGAGTTTCTGTGTGTTTCAAGTTTTTGCAGCCAACACTATTGGTATGGAGCAGTATTCTTTGATATTCTCATTAGCATTCAATCTCGTTTGATAATACTGAGATTTTCTCCATTTTCTGAAGCACTTCCTAGAATGATTACTTTTTCTTAAGTTAGTTGTTGGCTTGTTATATTGCAGAAATTTACTGTATGTGTGTTTGTATGTCTGTGTTTATGTCTCTGTGTGTGTTTGTATGTATATCTATGGGTCTGTGTATGCATTCCTGTGCATGTATGCTCTTGCTTTAATTAACATATATTCTAGTTTATTGGTAAATCTTAAGATCATATATATTTACCTTTATCATTTCTTCTGACATTGTTATAATCAATCAGACATTAGATCTTTCTTTTATGCAGTGTGGTAAAATGAACTTTATTTAGAAATCCAATGATGAGATTTTTTGAAGAAAATTATACTTTGTTCATTGATACAGTTAAGAGTCTTTCAGAGGCCCTCTGTGGTAGGCTCCTGTCTTGTTTCCTGTTTTTTCCTTCTTCCAGTGTTCATCCCATTTGTCTTTCTGAGTGAGGACTGATCATCTTACCCAGGGTCCTCCTTCTTGCATAGCTTCTTTAAGTGTACAGATTTTAGTATGTTTACCCTATATTATAGGTCTAGTATCCACATATAAGTGAGTATAAACCTTGTGTGAATATATATTCTGGGTAAGATGATCAATCCTCACACAGAAAGGCAAATGAGATGGACATTGGAAGAAGGAGAAAACAGGAAACAGGATAGAAGCCTACCACAGAGGGCCTCTGAAAGAGTCTACCCAGCTGTGTATCAAAGCAGTTGCTGATACTCATAACCAAACTCTCAGAAGAGTGCCGTGAATCTTATGAAAGAAGTGGGAGATAGTAAGACCTGGAGGTGACAGGAGCTCCACACAAAGAGCAACAAAAATCTGGGCACAGTGGTCTCTTCTGAGACTGATATTCCCACCAAGGACCATTCATGGATATTACCTAGAACCCCTGCTCAGATGTGGCCCATGGCATCTCAGTCTCCAAGTGGTTTTCCCTAGTAAGGGAAACAGGGACTCTCTCTGACATGAACTCAGTGGTTGTCTTGTTGATCGCCCCCCACCCTGAGTGGGGAGCAGCCTTACCAGGCCACAAAGGAGGATAATGCACCTAGTTCTGATCAGAACTGATAAGCTAGGTTCAGATGGAAGGGAAGGAGGACCTCCCTTATCAGTAGACTTGGAGAATGACATGGGAAGAGAGGAGGGAGGGAAGGTGAGATGGGGCAGGTATGAGGGAGAGGCTTACAGCTGGGATACAAAATGAATAAACTGTAATTAATGTATAAAAGATAAAAGTTTGGTTGGAGTATCAGTCTCTAGAAAGACCCCTGTGCTCAAATTTTTTGGTTCTGTTGCTCTCCTTGTGGAGTTCCTGTCCTCCCTAGATCTTACTATTTCCCACTTCTTTCATAAGATTCCCCGCATTCTGCCCAAAGGTTGGCCATAAATCTCAGCATCTGCTTTGATAGTCTTTAGGGCAGAGCCTTTCAGAGGTCCTCTGTGTCAGGTTCCTAACTTGTTCCCTCTTTTCTCCTTCTTCTGATGCTCATCCTCTTTGCCTTTCTGGATAGGGATTGAGCATTTTAGCAAGAGTTCTCCCTCTTGATTAGTTTCTTTAGGTGTACAGATTTTAGTAGGTTTATCCTATATTATATGTCTATATGAGTGAGTATATACTGTGTGTGTCTTTCTGCTTCTGGGATACCTCACTCAGGATGATCTTTTCCAGTTCCCACCACTTGCCTGCAAATTTCATGAATTCCTTGCTTTGTATTGCTGAGTAATAGTTCACAGAGTTCACTGAGTCCTGAGAAAAGGGAGAGACTAATAAAACTTCCCTTTTAGGTATGAATGTAGCAAAGTCTCTACATATTTTCTGGCTATAGATATCTGTATTTTTTCTCATCTGATGTATGAAGAAGCTCCTCTGATAGGTATAGCAGAATGTTCTTGGGAGTAATTTCAATTCCTGTGTTTATTTAGAAAATAATAGTATTGATTTCCCTTAGGTCCCTGATCTATCTAGTCTCAAGTTCTTGTTCACTCAAGTAGCATCAGGTCTGGGTTGAAACTCATGAAGTAGGCTTTAAATCAAATCTGATATTGGTTGGTTACTCTCACAAGATTAATGTCACTTCTCACACTGGCACAGGACAGTAGAAGCAACCCAAGCCACTGCAGAGAACAAATGTGTGATAGAGAGGTGGGAAATATGGAAGAGCAGAACAGTGTGTATGTTGTGGAGAAAGACAGAACTGGAGGCTCGAAGGTGGGGACAGTTGTGAGAGGGGTGCAGCCAGCAAGGTGATGTGCAACCATCTGCACCTTTTGTAGACACAGAGTCAGGATGGCTCTGACGTGAGATCCCTGTCTTTGGGTAATGACTGAGGTCAGAGATGCGGAGGAAGGACTTTCCTCCTGGATTGGATCTCCTGGAAGAACCACCATGGTCCATGATGGCTGTGAGAGCCATGTGTGTGTCAGTGGTCCTCAGGAGCCTGGGTACCAGGCTGATGTCTGAGGCCTGTGTTACCACCTAACATCATGTCTGGGTCTGAGGTCCTGCTGCAGCTGGGGTATGTACTGTCAATGGCCCATGTCACCACCAACGGCCATGTGTATGTCTGTAGTCTCTGATGCAGCCTGAAAAAATGATGATGATCACGAACACTGCTGTTACTGCTGGGGTTCATATTGATGTGAGTAGCCTGTACTGGCACCTAGGTTCATGATGAGGTCCAGTCCATGCAGGTGCCTGGGGGCATAACTAGGTCAGTGGTCCTAGGTCAGTGGTCAGTGGGTTCGTATTGATGTCTGTGGCCTCTGTTACAAGCAAAGGCAAAGTGGATATCCATGTCTATGGCTGTAACCTGAAGCCATTGATGTTCTTCAGTGGGTCATATTGATGTGAGTGACCTGTGCTGCCACCTGAGGTCATGTTGATAACTGCAGTGCAGTTTGAGGGCTTTGTCTGGGCCTGTAGTCCTACAGCAGCTGGGGAGTCATGTCTGATCTGTGCTGTTGTCAGAAACCATGTGGAGGCCGATGATCCTTGCTCTGGTTCACTATAAAAAGCAAGAAAGCTACTTTAGCAGTTCTATTTAAGGGGAAGACCACTGAAAGTTGACCATGCATCAGTGAGTTTATAGATAACACAAAATAAACTTGTTTTACTTTTTGGAGGGAGAGCAGGCAGTCACAAGGCAGTGTGTCATACATCCAAGGACTGAGGAGTGAGTGTGATCAAAGCATATGTTCTGACATGTATTTCATGAAATTCCCAATGAATCAATGAAAATGTTGTGTTGAATATATGTATGGTCAGTGCCACTCTTACACCAGCATATCTTGCAGGCAGGTTTTCATTGTTGATCAGAGTTTGCAGCAGGGTTGATGTTTAACTCTCTCCTTTGGTAGCATGCAGAATATCTTCAGTATTAGGCACACTGTTGTAGGTTTGAAGGCTCTAGATTGTCACCAGTTGAACTACTAAGTGTTCAATGACCTGTGTAGGTTTTGTCTTCAGCAACGTGACCTTACCATTATTTTGTGGACAGCAGCAATAGCCTTGACAATAGCCTGTAGTATTTAGGTTTTTCCATGGGATGCTCATACTATGTAACATTTCCATATAACCTCTCAAACAATCCTTAGTTTTTATTCCCTTTACCATCCCCCTTCCCATTTGATCCTCTCCCAACTATCTATAACTATTTATACAATCTCCACAACCAAGGGAGATCTATTTGTCCCCTTCCTTAAGTCTCCCAATTTTGTTTTTTAAACAAAATATCAAACTTTTAATTTTGCCAATAAAGACCCACAGGCCAGATGCTTGGGTGAAAGCCTGATAACTCAGAGAGGTAGAGAATGTACCCAGTTGACCTTCATCCTCAGCCAATGCCCCCCCCACCAAAATAAATAAATAAAAATAAATAAATAAATAAATAAATACCCATTCCTCATGCTGTCTCAAAAACTACTGCCTTCTATTTCCTGTATATTTTCCTCTCTATCCTCCTAAGTTTTTCTTACTTTCCATATTTTTTTCCTATGTTCACTTACTGTCAACTGGTTGGTTACTTCACAACTTGACCTATGTCTGACTTTATTTAATCCTGTCTTGGATTAAAGGACTGAGCCACACCACAACTAAAAACAATTGGTTTTATTTTATTTTTTGTAAACAACACAATCTTTGGGTACACAGTGTGATTAAATATCCTGCAACACCCCACTCTCTATCTAGTCTCTGTGGCTACAGTTATGGTAGCTTGCTTATCAATGACTTAAGAGTTAACATTTACATATAAATAAACGCATACTATATTTGTCTTTTCAGGTCAGAGTTATCTCACTCAGTATTTCTTTTTCTGCTTCCATCCATTTACCTGGGAAAATCATAATTTAATTTTTTAAAGAGATAAGTAATATTCCATTGTATAAATGTACTATATTTTTTCTATCATTTCAGCTGTTGACAGAGATCTAAGTTGTTTCCAATTTCTGGTTATTATGAATACAGCAGCAAGACTATAGTTGATGATGTGTTTCTGCAGTAGGATAAAATGTCCCTTGGGGTATTTATCCAAGAGCAGTATATCTGGATGTTGAGTATATCTATGTCCAGCTTCCTGAGTTACCATCATAATGATTTCCATAATGGCTGTATAAGTTTGCATTCTCTCCAGCAATGGGTGAGTGTTTCCCTTACTCCATATCTTTGCCAGTATGAGCTGTCATTTGTTTCACTTACCTTGGCCATCTCTATCGGTGTAATATAAAAACTCAAAGTAGTTTTGATTTGCATTTTAATGATAACCAAAGATTTTGAACAATTCTGCAAGTATTTCCTAGTCATGTGAGTTTCAACTTTTGAGAATTCTCTGTTTAAACATGTACCGTAATTTTAATTTGGTGTTTGTTTCTTGAGGCCAGTTTTTAATTCTTTATATTAGGATATTAGCCCTCTATCAGATATGAAGTTGGCAAAAAGCTTTCCCCATTCTGTAGTCTTCCACATTGTCTAAATGACAGTGTCCATTGTTTTACAAAAGCTTTTAAGTTTCGTGAAGTCTCATTTATTAATTGAATCAAAGCCTGTGTTAGAAGTATTCTATTCAGGAAGTATTTTCCTCTTCCAAAAAGTTGAAGGCTGTTCTTCACTTTCTCTTCTATCAAGTTTAGTTTATCTGGTTTTATGCTGAGCCTTGATCCATTTGAAATTGAGTTATTTTATTTTATTTTTGTATAGATTGATAATAATGGATTTATTTGCTTTCTTCTAAATGTAGTCACCCATTATTTAAGATTTTTATTACATTAATTTTTCATATTAAATTTTTATAAGTTTTTATTCATCTTTCCATTTATTTTTATTAATGTAAGCTAATTTTTATTTTATTCTCCAAATTTTAAGGAAACAATGCAATTATTGATTGTTATATCTCATCATTGGGAGCACTTTCGTGTCAGACCCTGGGTTCTTTTATTGTGTATCTAGTTTGATGTACACATTTATAGTGCTAGGAGTGTTTTAAGCCTGACTTAACACCTCTCCCAAATAATACACTAGCCCTAGAACATTACATTTTTCTATATATCTTAATTTCATTATATTGGAGAACAATATTTATATTTTAAATTATAGGCAATAGAAATGACATGTAAGCTTATTTTAAGTAAAATGAAATTAGAGTGGGTTGTGGATGATACACTAGCTTTTGTATGCAAAATATCTATAGTTGTTTGTAGACTTAGGCATCTTCTGTGTATCTGTTTTAGACAATTATAGTAAAGTTTGTATATAAATGAGTTACACAGAGTCCATTCTTCTTCATACTCGAATAGAAATGTATTGGCACACAGAAGGCAGCAAGGCATCTTTGTGTATCAGAGCACTTGCCTGGCACATGCAATGCACTGGGTTCTACGTCCAGAATTGTAAAAATAAATACATAGGACACACTTGAACAAGCAGCATCTCCACAGAGAACATACTAAAAAATGCTGTGTGTGAACTGCTAAAGGCAAGTTTTCACAGTGAGGATGTCTATAGTTTTCTTCTCATATTACAAAAAGAGGGAAAAACCTCAACTTGCATAATCAGCAAATTGTCCATCAGCCCTTAAATTTTGTCATGAATGAGAAACATGCTTTTTACCAACATTTATAACTTTGTTGCAGAATTATTGTGATATCTTGGATCTCAAAGGATGCTACTGACTGGTGAGTTGGTAACTTTCACATATGTAAATGACTAATTTTCTTAAATTCTGTCTTCAGAGGAAATTAAAACTTACCTTTAAGAAATATTTCGTCCAAAGGTCTTACTTAATGGTTGAATTTGAAATGCTTTGAAACAAATTTGTTCTATAAAGGAGCTTATTTTAAAAACAATGTTATTTGTATCCAAAACGATTTCTCTATAGAATGGACATTCTCTTATAATTGTTAGTTTGGTAGTTTGATAGCCAAGTGGTGGTTTTTAAATTTGTTTTTTTTTCTCATGCATAAGTTTGGTTAAGTAGAAAGTGGAATATAAGAATTGCTATTTGTACTAAAGCCTTCAAGTGAGAAAATGCAAGAAAATAAATTAAGCAGTTACATAACTAGCTCCCTGACAGGAAAACAGATGTGATTATAAAGCAAAATAACATATTTAAAAAAAAGAGTAGGATATGAGTAAATAATTTCATAGCTATTACTTCTATTCTATCCTATTCTTTCTATTATAGCTATTATTCTGTGATGTTGAAAGTAACATTTATTCTCTTGTTAATAACCTGTAAAGAAATATTTTTAAATGAACATTGATTTTAATTCTTTCATTTTGTAAACCAAGAATGTAAAGTCCTGAATTTAAAAAGTGATTATTAAAAGTTGGGACTCAAATATCAGTATCTGAGAATGTATTTCAATAGTCATTTTTTTCTTTTTATTATTATTATTATTATTATTACACTTTATTCATTTTGTATCCCCCCATAAGCCCCTCCCTCCTCACCTCGCGATCCTACCCTCCCTCCCCCTTCTTCATGCATGCCCCTCCCCAAGTCCACTGATAGGGGAGGTCCTCCTCTCATTCCTTCTGATCTTAGTTTATCAGATCACGTCCGGAATGGCTGCATTGTCATCTTCTGCTCTCCAAGAGCAGGCCTATCAGATTGTGTCGGAGGCATTCCCTCTTCCCATTCCTATGTAACCCACTTAGAGACTAAACTGCGATGGATTACATCTGCGCAGGAGTTCTAGGTTATCCCCATGCCTGGTACTTGATTGGAGTATGGGTCTCTGGGAAGACCCCTGTGTTCAACTCTTCTAGTTCTGTTGCTCTCCTTGTGGGGTTCCTCTCCTCTCCAGATCTTACTATTTCCCACTTCTTACATAAGATTCCATGCACTCTGCCCAACAGTTGGCCATAAAGTGTCAGCATCTGCTTTGATAGTCTGCAAGGCAGAGGCTTTCAGAGGCCCTCTGTGGCAGGTTCCTAGGTTGTTTCCTAATTTCTTCTTTTTCTGATATCCATCCTCTTTGCCTTTCGGGATGGGGATTGAGCATTTTAGTCAGGATCCTCTCTCTTGATTAGTTTCTTTAGATGGACAGATTTTAGGTTTATCCTATTAGTCTATATGAGTGAGTATGTACCGTGTGTGTCTTTCTGCTTCTGGGACAGCTCACTCAGGATGATCCTTTCCAGGTCCCAACATTTACCTGCAAATTGCATGATTTGCTTGTTTTTCATTGCAAAGCAATACTCCATTGTGTAGAGGAACCACAATTTCTTCATCCACTCTTCAGTTGAGGGGCATCTGGGCTGTTTCCAGCTTCTGACTATTACAAATAAGGCTGCTACAAACATGGTTGAGCAAATGTCCTTGTTGTGTACTTGAGCCTCTTTTGGATATATGCCTAGGAGTGGTATGGCTGGATCTTGAGGAAGCACTATTCCTAGTTGTCTGAGAAAGCACCAAATTGATTTCCAGAGTGGTTGTACAAGTTTACATTCCCACCAGCAGTGGAGGAGGGTTCCCCTTTCTCCACAACCTCTCCAACATGTATTGTCACTTGAGTTTTTCATCTTGGCCATTCTGATGGGTGTAAGGTGAAATCTCAGGGTTGTTTTGATTTGCATTTCCCTAATGGCTAATGAGGTTGAACATTTCTTCAAGTGTTTCTCTGCCATTCGATTAGAAACAAATAAAACAATTCAAAGAATCAATGAAATCAAGAGCTGGTTCTATGAGAAAATCAACAAGATGGACAAACCCTTAGCAAAGCTAACTATAAAGGCAGAGAGACACCACCCAAATCAACAAAATCAGAAATGAAAAGGGGAACATAACTATAGACACTGAGGAAATCCAAACAATCATTAGGACTTCAAAAGTCTATATGCCAAAAAATTTGAAAATCTAAATGAAATGGACAATTTTCTTGATCGATTTGAATTACCAAAGCTGAATCAGGACCAGGTAAATTAATTAAATAGTCCTATATCCCCCAAGGAAATAGAAGCAGTCATCAAAAATCTCCCATCCAAAAAAAGCCCAGGACCAGATGGTTTCAGCACAGAATTCTACCAAACATTCAAAAAAGAGCTAATTCCAGTTCTCTTCAAACTATTCCACAAAATAGAAACAGATGGAACTCATTCTATGAAGCCACAGTCACCTTGGTACCTAAACCTCACAAAGACTCAACAAAGAAAGAGAATTTCAAGCCAATCTCCCTTATGAACATTGATGTAAAAATACTCAACAAAATACTTGCAAACCGAATCCAAGAACACATCAAAGATATTATCCACTATGACCAAGTAGGCTTCATCCCAGGTATGCAGGGGTGGTTCAATATATGGAAATCCATCAATGTGATCCACCATATTAACAAACTGAAAGAAAAAAACATATGATATTTTCTTTAGATGCTGAAAAAAACATTTGACAAAATCCAACATCCATTCATGTTTAAAGTATTGGAGAGATCAGGGATACAAGGCACATATCTAAACATAGTAAAAGCAATATACAGCAAGCCTATAGTCAACATCAAACTGAATGGGGAGAAACTTAAAGCAATCCCACTGAAATCAGGAACAAGACAAGGCTTCCCACTCTCTCCATATCTCTTCAACATAGTGCTGGAAGTCCTTGCTAGAGCAATAAGACAGTTGAAGTAGATCAAGGGGATACAGATTGGAAAGGAAGAAGTCAAATTATCACTATTTGCAGATGATATGATAGTATACCTGAGTGACCCCAAAAACTCTACCAGGGAACTCCTACAGCTGATAAATACCTTCAGCAAAGTGGCCGGATACAAAATTAACTCAAAAAAATCAGTAGCCCTCCTATATACAAAAGACAAAAGGGCTGAGAAAGAAATTAGAAAAACAACACTCTTCACAATAGCCACAAAGGACATAAAGTACCTTGGTGTAACCCTAACCAAGCAAGTCAAAGACTTGTATGAAAAAAATTTCAAGTCTCTGAAGAAAGAATTAGAAGAAGATATGAGAAGATGGAAAGATCTCCCATGCTCATGGCTTGGCAGGATTAACATAGTAAAAATGGCCATCTTACTAAAGCAATCTACAGATTTAATGCAATTCCCATCAAATTGCCAACACAATTCTTTACAGACCTGGAAAGAAAAATTCTCAACTTCATGTGGAATAACAAGAAACCCAGAATTGCTAAAACAATCCTCTGCAATAAAAGATCTTCTGGAGGTATCTCCATCCCTGATCTTAAGCTGTACTATAGAGCAACAGTTTTAAAAACTGCATGGTACTGGCACTGAAATAGAATGGTGGATCAATGGAACAGAACAGAAGACCCAGAAATAAACCCACACACTTATGGACACCTGATTTTTGACAAAGATGCCAAAACCATACAGGGGAAAAATATTATCTTCAACAAATGGTGCTGGTCCAACTGGATGTCTACATGTAGAAAAATAAAAATAGATCCATACTTATCACCCTGCACAAAACTGGAAAAGGTTCCATGCGGTGCTGAAAAGAAGGTGTACTCTTTTGAGTTTGGGTGAAATGATCTGTAGACGTCTATTAGGTCCATTTGATTTAGGGATTCTGTGAGTGCTTTTATTTCCCTATTTGGTGTCTGTCTAGTTGATCTGTCCCTTGGTGAGAGTGGAGTGTTGAAGTCTCCCACTATTAAGGTATTAGGATCAATGTATGATTTAAGCTTTAATAATGTTTCATTTACGAATGTCGGTGCTCTTGTATTTGGGGCATAGATATTCAAGATTGTGATGTCCTCTTGGTGGATTTTTCCTTTGATGAGAATATAGTGGCCCTCCTTATCTTTTTTGATTAACTTGGGTTGAAAGTCTATTTTATTAGATATTAGGATGGCTGCTCCAGCTTGTTTTCTGGAACCGTTTGCTTGAAAAACAGTTTTCCAGCCCTTTACTCTGAGGTAGTGTTTGTCTTTGTTGCATAGGTGTGTTTCTTGGATGCAACAGAATGTTGGATCCTGTTTCCTTAACCATTCTGTTAGCCTGTGTCTTTTTATTGGTGAGTTGAGTCCATTGATATTGATAGATAATAGTGACCAATGCATGTTAGTTCCTTTTGTAATGGAGTCGATGATCTAACCCTGATTCATTGCTTGTTTTCTTTTCATTTTTGTTGGGACATTATCTGTATGCCCTGTTTTCTTGGGTGAATTTGTTTTCATTGGATTGGAGTTTTCCTTCTATTATCTTCTGTAGGGATGGTTTGCTGTGTAGATATTGTATAAATTTAGTTTTGTCATGGAATATTTTGTTTTCTCCATCTATGTTGATTGAAAGCTTTGCAGGGTATAGTAGTCTGGGTTGACATTTGTGATCTCTTAGAGTCTCCATGATACTTGCCCAGGCCCTTCTGGCTTTCATAGTTTCTGATGAGAAGTCCGGCGTGATTCTGATAGGTCTACCTTCATATGTTACTTGGCCTTTTTCCCTTGCTGCTTTTAATATCTTTTCTTTGTTCTGTAGATTTAGTGTTTTGACTATGATGTGAAGTGATGTGTTTCTTTTCTGGTCTAGTCTATTTGGAGTTCTGTAGGCCTCTTGTATATTTATGGAATGGACATCTCTTTCTTTAAGTTGGGAAAATTTTCTTCTATGATTTTCTTGAAAATATTTTCTGGACCTTGGAGTCTGGAGTCTTCTTTTTCGTGAATTCCTATTATTCTTAGATTTTGTCTTTTCATAGCATCCTTGATTTCTTGGATATTTTGTGATTGGAACTTTTCTGATTTTACTTTTTCTTTGAGAGAAGTATCCATTTCTGCAAGTGTGTCTTCAGCTCCAGAGATTCTCTCTTCCATCTCTTGTATTCTGTTGGTGATGCTTACTTTTGTGGTTCCTGATCTTTTCTCCAAGTTCTCCAGCTCAAGGGTTTTCTCATTTTGTGTTTTCTTTATTGATTCTAATTCTGTTTTCATGCCTTGCACCATTTCTTTCATGTGTTTGAATTTGGATTCCTGTCTCTCTACGATGGCCTCTATTTCTTTTTTCATTTCCTTCTTATATGCCACTAATTTTTCCTCTACTTGTGTATCTATTTGTTTGGCTATGTTTGCCTGTGTTTCTTTAAGGATATTGTCTATTTCTTCTTTCTTTGCCTCCAATTGACTGGCCATCTCTTTGAAAGACTTGTTCATTTCCTCCTTATGAGCCTCAAATAATTGGGCAAGCATGGCTTTAAAATCATTTTCCTGTGCTTCTGCTGAATTGGTGTATCCATCGATTTTGGGGTTTGCTGGTGAAGTCATGATGTCCTGATTTATGTTGGAAGTGTTCTTTCGCCTACCTCTGGCCATTGGCTTATCTGAAACCTTCCCTGTTTGTTTTTGGATTCTGCAGATCAGACTGGTGCTGTCTCTCTCTGGTGTCTGGAGAGTTCTTCAGGAAGCTGAGCACTCTCAGCGTGTGCTGAGGACTAGCTGTACCTGTGGGAGGAAAGTACGCAGGCGCAAACGGGGCAAATGCAAGCGTGTGTGTGTGTGTGCGCGCGCGCGCGCGTGTGTGTCTGTGTGTGTAAGTGTGCGTGGATGAGTTTCTCGAGGGACAGAGTGATGGCTAATGTTGAACCCTTGAGTGTGTGGGAGGGGCTCTGCACTGTATATGTCGCAGGCACTAATGATGATCGCAGCGCAATTTCTGGCATTAACTGTCTTAGCTCCTCAATCAGGCCCACAGGGCAGGAACTTCAATGTCCCTAGTGCCCCTCTGTTTCCCAAAGTGGGTATGTGGGTGGGAGGGGGGTTCGATGCCTGGCTTCTGATTTAGAAGGACCCAGGATCTGGGGAACTGCAGATTCTCAAGGGTGCACTCACTTACAGGCAGGTCTCTTGGCCGAGATCGTGGTATCCGGGGCTCTCTGCTCTCTGGTTTGGCCCTGCTTCTTTGATGTGTTCCGCCAGTTCTGTGCTGCTGTCACTGCCAGGTTCTGAGGTCTTGCTGCAGCTGGAGATTTCAGGGTGTTCACTTCAGCAGGGATGGGGTAACCAGGCTCTCTGTTCTCTGGTTTGGCCCTGGTTAGTCTTAAACTGGAGGGCTGTGGTGCCCCGCCAGTTCAGTGCTGCTCCGCTGCCATGTCCCGCTGTAACTGGAGACTGGGTTGTTAGTCCCAATGCTTTCTGGGAAGTCCTGGGATCTCTTCGTTGTGCTCTCCAAGCTTGGGAGGCCCAGCGCCTGGTGTGTCCAGGTTGTATGACATTTCTGCCTGGTTTCGGTGAGTATATAGCGTATTCTCTGTCACTGTGGGATTGGGCGGGCCGTACCGTCAGTGATGGTGATCCTGCGGAGCTAGTATGGTGTCTAGCAGATTCCCGCCCTGGGAGGATGGTGCAGCCGCTGCGCGAATCTGGGACTCCAGGGCACGTACTGCTGGCTTTTGTCTGCCGCTAAAGTGCTTGGGGCTCCGTCTCAGCGGCTGTATACCCCAGGCAGTTAGGTCTGCACTGAGAAAGATGAGTCCGCTGTGCCGCTGTGCCGAGGAGGAAGGAGGTCTGGGGGAAGGGAGTGCCACAAGATCAAAGGATCGTTTCTCTCCTTCCCCAAGCAAGTCTCCGGGTGACCGGAGGCCGAAGTTTTCACCTCCTGTGATGTTCTCTGGTGTTCAGAAAGCCTCGCTGTGGTTTTCCTGGGTTGGGGGTCCTTCCATTCTCCAACTCAGAAGATCAGGTATCCCACCACTCAGAAACTGTGTGTGCTAGTCGCCATCTTGGCTCCCCTGCACAAAACTGAAGTCCAAGTGGATCAAAGACCTCAACATAAAACCAGACACATTAAATCAGCTAGAAAAAAAAGTGGGGAATACCCTAGAACTCATTGATTTATCATGTGTAACAGGGAGATATCTAAACTATACAGAGTAATTAAATTCTTACCTGTAATCTTTGAAAACACTAATACAGAGGCAGTTAAACTTGTTCCACAGTTTTATGTTCATAGAGAGATTGTGTCAACATTAAATCAGAGGCCGTGATTCTAAAAGAATACAAGGAGTAGTATATGGAAAGGTTTAAAGGGAGGCAAGAGAAGGGGGAAATGTTGAAATTATATTTTTATCTCAAATTATTTAGAAATAAAAATTTATATATAAAAAAGAAACAAAGCCAGTTGCATGCCTATACTCCCATCAGTCAGGGAGGCAGAGGAAGGCAGATCTCTGTGAGTTCAAGTCCAGCCTGGTCTAAAAAGCAAGTTCATGACAGCCAAGGCTACACAGAGAAACCCTCTCTCAGAAACTCACCCCCACCCCAAAAGAAAGAAAGAGAGGAAGGTAGGAAAGAAGGAAGGGAAAGAGGGAGGAAGGGAGGGAGGGAGGGAGAAAGGAAGGAATGAGGAAGAAGGAAGAAATGAGGAAGGAAGGAAGGAAGGCAGGAAGGAAGGAAGGCAGGAAGGAAGGAAGGAAGGAAGGAAGGAAGGAAGGAAGGAAGGAAGGAAGGAAGGAATTTCAGAAAGAAGGTTAAACATCAGTTCTGGCCTTCTGAAGCAACTCAAGATTCTAACAGTATGTTCTGATGAATTCTTTTTTTTCTGCATTTTTAACATATTTATTATTATTACAGTTTATTCACTTCGCATCACAGCTGTAGCCCCACCCTCTTTCCCTCTCAGTCCTACCCTCCCTCCCTCCCTCCCTCATCTTCTCCCATGCCCCTTCCCCAGTACACTAATAAGGGGGACCTCCTCCCGTTCCATCTGATCCTAGCCTATCAGGTCTCATCAGGACTATCTTTCATAGTCTTCCTCTATGGCCTGGTCAGGCTGTTCCTTCCTCAGGGTGAGGTGATCAAAGAGCCAGCAACTGAGTTCATGTCTGAGACAGCCCCTGCTCCCCTTATTAGGGATCCCATTTGGAGACTGAGTTACCGTGGGCTACCTCTGTGCAGGGGTTCCAAGTTCTCTTCATGAATGGTCCTTGGTCGGAGTATCAGTCTCAGAAAAGACCATGAACAAAGAGCAAGAGATTGACTGTTTCTGAGAACTCTATAACTTTGCATATGTACACACAAAATCTTTATGTGATTTGCAGATGAATAAAAGTAAAGTTCAGGTGTGATATGTGTGTGTGTATGTGTGCACGCTATTTTGCTTATGAAAGTTGAAAGTTGATAGGCATACTAACCTATTTTAAGAATAATTAAAGCATATATTTTCTTGTTTAATGGCAAAGTATTATCTGCTTTGGGGACAGAGTATAACTTACTTCTAAAAATCCTGCGCTTTTAGTCTAATTCTGGTTCTTGAAATTTCAGTATGAAAGTGAAAGCTTTTATTTTATAATTCGGTATTATTAAAAGCACAGACTTGACAGCATTTTTGTAGACCTTTTGACTAATACTGATTTGTTTGACATTTTTCTCTTACTGGTGTTTTGCTTATATAATACAGTTTCCAATATTGTGTTTTTATGCTGTGTGTTTCTTGTTTTTTCTTTATTCTTCAAAAATCTGTTTTCTTTTGTTTTTTCATTGTTTGCCTATTTGTTCTGTAAAGAGAGAAAAAAGAAATAGAATGGTGTGGAAAGGAAGATGACAATAATGTTGGAGGAGTTGGAGAAGAAACCATGTAAAACTTTTTCTTAATAAAAAAGCAACTATTTTTATGTGGATGGCTTTATTCACTAAGAATATATCAAATAGTAGAGGGAATTTAAATAGTGTTTCATTGAAAATCTGAATGTGAATACCATCAAGTCTCCTTTTAGTTGAGCATTAATTTCTTTTTGTACATCTAAAGCATGAGCTACATTGGCTAAAAGATTATTTAGGGTCTGAGCAGTCTGCATAGTATGACTCATGGCTAATGCCGCAGTGGTAGCTCCAACAGCCGCCAATGAGATGGCAGTAACAATGGCGGCTGTAATTCCAAGATCCCTTTTCTGTCTGAAGAGAGTCATAGCGTGAGGGGCATCAACGGGCACAGGCACCCAGCGAGGCATGCAAGTAACCAGAGATCAGACCTCTACTCTTGCCTGATGCATCTAAAACAAAAAGGGGGAACTGTAGAGAGCTGCGTAATGCCGCGCCTTAAAGCGCATTGGAGCTGGTTTTACGCCTTCCACCTTCCCGATGGTGAGTGCTGTCACAAACAACTCCGTATTTGGCTAAGGCTGAGGATCTGGCTTGCTTCCATGTATGTGGACCTATCTGCATTGCCCACGAGGCATGCTGGGGTTTGCTACCTAGAGGCTATTTTAAGCTGTGGGCTTGCTTTCCCCAGGGTCAGAAGATTGTTCAAGGTTCCTGAATAAACTTCATTGAGAAGAACAAAAAAAAAAAAAAAAAAAAGATCAGAAAGAAGGAGAGGAGGACCTCCCTATCAGTGGACTTGGAGAGAGGCATGCATGCAGAAAGGGGGGGAGGGTGGGATCTGGAGGGGAGGAGGGAGGGGCTTATGGGGGGATACAAAAGGAATAAAGTGTAATTAATAAAAGTAAAATAAAAAATTAAAAAAAAAGAAAATCTGAATGTGAGATTGGAGCTGAAAATGCAAGTTTAAGGAAACAATTTGAGAATATTGGATAAATATTGATTTTAAGATTCTTAATTTAGAAGTTTGAAAATTATATGTTCAGTCTTTTTATTTTTAATTTTTATTTTTTACAATTTATTTACCTTCTATTCCAATTGTAGCTCCTAGTCTCATGTCTTCCCATTCCCTTCCTCTCTCCTTATTTTCCCCCTTATCGCCTTCCTCTAGTTCACTGAAACACTATCTGACCCTAGCTTATTAAATCTTATCAGCCTATCTTTTTGTTTCTGGGTTACCACTCAGGATGATCTCTTCCAGTTCCATCCATTTCCCTGCAAATTTCCTGATTTACTTGTTTTTAATTGCTGAGTAGTATTCCATTGTGTAAAGGTATCACAATTTCTGTATCCACTCCTCTGTTGAGGGATATCTAGGTTGTTTCCAGATTCTGGCTATTACGAATAAAGCTGCTATGAACATGGATGAACAAATATCCTTATTGAATGGTGGGGCATCTTTTGGATTTATGCCCAAGAGTGGTATAGCTCGATCTTCAGGCAGTGCTATTCCCGATTTTCTGAGAAAGAGCCAGAATGATTTCCAAAATGGTATACAAGTTTACACTCCTACCTGCAATGGAGGAGGGCTCCCCTTCTTCACATCCTTTCCAGCATATATTGTCACTTGAAGTTTTTATCTTAGCCATTCTGATATGTGTAAGATGGAATCTCAGAGTTGTTTTGAGTGAGATAACCCAGAAACAGAAAGACAGGCATGATACCTACTCACTTACAAGCGGATATTAGCAATATAATACAGGATAGCCATCTACAGACCTAAAGAAGCTAAACAACAAGAAGCAACCTAGTGAGGTTGCTTAAATCTCATTCAAAATGGCAAACAGTATAGACACCAGGATCTGTGGAAGAGAGGAAACAAGATGGAGGCCTACTATAGAGGGTCCGCTGAAAGGATCCACCCAACAGGGGATCAAAGCAGATGCTGAGATTAACAGCCAAACTTTGAACAAAGTGCAGGGAGTCTTATGGAGGAAGAGAGGGGTTGGTATAGAGAGGCATGGAGGAGACAGGAGACCAACAAAGCTAAAGGTTCTGAGCCCAGGGAGTCCTGCAAGATTGATGCAGCATCGGAAAACCATGCATGGAGAGGACCTAGATCCCCTGTTCAGATGTGGTCAAATGTCAGCTCAGTCTCCATGTGGATCTCTGAGTGAGGGGAGCAGGGCTACCTCTATCATGAACTCAGCTGACTGCTCTTTGATCACTTGCTCTTGATGATGCAGGCTTGTCAGGCCACCAAGGTAGAGGACCCAAGCAATCTTGATGTGACTTACAAGCTAAGAGCAGATGGTGATAGTGGAGAATTCTCTTTCAGTGAACTAGGGGTGAGAGAAAGAGGGTGGGAGAGTGGCATGGGAGGGGGGAGTTGAGAGAGGGGAAATATTAAAAAAAATAAATCCATGAATAAAAAATTAAAAAAAAAAAAGAAAAAGAAAAGAAAAGTCTCATCAGGACCACCTAAATCCTCTTCCTCTGAGGCCTAGCAAGGCCACACCACCAGGGGGAAGTGATAGCGCAGGCAACTAAGTTCATGGCAGAGAGGGCCCCAACACCATTTACTCGCAGACCCACATGGAGACTGAGCTGCTTATGGGCTATATCTGAGTAGGGGGTTCACATCCTCTCCATGTAAGTTTTTTTGGTTGGTGCATCAGTCTCTGCAGGACCCCTGGGCCCAGATTTTTGGCTTTCTTGATCTCCTTGTGTAGCTCCTGTCTCCTCTGGATCCTTCTATACTCGCTTTACCATAAGACTGCCTGCTCTCTGCCAGAAGTTTACCTGTGAGTCTCTGCATCTGCTTTGATCCCTTGTTGGGTGGAGTCTTTCAGAGAACTATGTTAGGCACCCATCCTGTTTTCTCACTTCCACAGCTCTGGTGTCTATCCTGTTTGCCACTCTGAATGAGAATTAAGCATCCTCTGTAGGGTCCTCCTTGTTGTTTAGCTTCGGTTACTCCACTCAGGATGATCTTTTCTAGTTCCAGCCATTTGTCTGCAAATTTCAAGATTTCATTGTTTTTAATAGCTGAGTAATATTCCATTTTTTAAATGTCCATAATTTCTGTATCCATTCTTCTGTTGTAGGACATCTACGTTGTTTCCATATTCTGGCTATTATGACTAAAGCTGCTGGGAACATAGATGAGCAAATGTCTTTGTTGAATGGTAGAGCATCTTTCTGGAATATGCCCAGAAAGAGTGGTATAGCTGGATCTTGAGGTAGCACTATTCCAAATTTTCTGAGATAGCACCAAATTGATTTCCAAAGTGGTTGTGCAATTTTGCACTCCCACCCACAATGGAGGAGGGTTATCCTTTCTCCATATCCTTTCTCAACTCTTGATGATTCAGCCTTGTTCAAAATTCTAACAGCCTAACACTATGTATTGTCACCACCTACTACAATTTTTTACAGTTCGTGTAGCAGCAAAATCTTTCAAGTTTTATCATTTTTATTGACTGATAAATCACACTGCTCATACATTTTCTATGGGTTAAAATTAAAATCTTCCTTTGTTAAGGAAGACAATTGGGAAGTTGACTGCAAAACACTAGTCTCAAAATAGTTTAACATTCTCAAATGCTATTGTATATTTCTGACTTAAGTGTACAAAATTATCCGTTGTCATACTTAACTAATGATATCTATGTTAATGACTCTAGAACTTACAAATAAATTCACTGTATTGTTCTGTGAATTCTAGAAGCCTATTATTAAAGAAGGTCATATTTTATACTCTATTTAAAATCACTTGAAGATGTTCTAAATTTAAAGGCATATCATAGAAAAATAAAAAGAATACAGCCATGGGCTAGAAAGATGGCTCAGAGGTTAAGAACACTGGCTGCTCTTCCAGAGGTCCTGAGTTCAATTCTTAGCAAACACAAAACCATCTATAATGAGATTTGGTGCCCTCTTCTGGTGTGTAGGTGTACATGCAGACAGAATGGTATACATAATATACCATTATGTATACAGAATGGTATACATAATCTAAAATATATTCTTATAAAAATAAATTTAAAAAAAGAGCACATATGACATTGAAACTGCTTATATGTTAACCAGAGTTGTTTGTGATTTTTCACTACTTAGAGAATATATAGATTCAGATCAAAGATTGTATTGGACTTTTATAGAATACAAATCTCAATTTGATTCAAGATTTTTTGAAAACCACGTTACATTTTCACAGAATCTTGAAATCTATTACAACTGAACACCATATTTTTATTACTTGAATTATTTGCCTGAAGTAAGTTAAGCCTAGTTAGCACATCAGAATGCATATGGTCAAGAAACTGGTAAAAGATACATCAAAATATAAACTCTTTAATTGTGTCATTTCAGGTGATTTGCATTTTCTTCCTACAGTGAACCATGGGAAAAAGTGGTAACATCACAGCCTTTATTTTGTTGGGACTGTCCCCAAATAAGAATATTGAGGTCCTCTGCTTTGTTTTCTTTTTCTTTTGCTGCATTGCTATTTGGTTGGGCAATGAACTCATAATGGTTTCTATAACATGCACACAGCTCATTGACCAACCCATGTATTTCTTCCTCAACTATCTCTCACTCTCTGACCTCTGCTACACATCCACGGTGACCCCTAAATTAATGAGTGACTTACTGGCAGAAAGGAAAGTCATTTCATATAATAATTGCATGACACAGCTCTTCACAACTCACTTATTTGGAGGAATTGAAATCTTTATTCTCACAGGGATGGCTATGACCGGTATGTGGCTCTCTGCAGATCCCTGCATTACAACGTCATCATGAGCAGGCATAGGTGTAATATAATCATCCTGACTTGTTGTACTGGGGGATCTGTGCATTCAGCCAGGCAGGTTCTTCTCACTGTCTTCTTACCATTTTGTGGCCCAAATGAGACAGATCATTATTTCTGTGATGTGTACCCTTTGTTGAAACTGGGCTGTTCCGATACATACATAATAGGACTCTTAGTCATTGCCAACTATGGCCTAATTGCTTTGGTGACTTTTGTTGTTTTGATGTTGTCTTATTTTTTCATATTATATACCATAAGGATGTACTCTGCAGAAAGCCGGAGCAAAGTTCTTTCTACTTGGAGTTCCCACTTAATGGTTGTAGTCCCGTTTTTTGCACCTGCGCTATTCATTTACATCAGACCAGCCACCACATTCCCAGAAGACAAATTATTTGCTCTTTTCCACACTATCATAGCTCCCATGTTCAACCCTCTGATCCACACACTGAGAAACAGAGATGAAGAATGCACTACGGAAAGTTTGGAGTTATCGAGTGCTTCTAAAACGGAGGTAAATATCTAAACTGTTTCTGCTCTCCACGACTAGTTATAAGAGTCAATACATCTAAGATCCTCCAGTCATTTCTTTTGTTCTTTGGAAATGTAATTGGACAGATGGATATCTGCTCCCTTGAATTATGTTTCTACATGGAGCCTTCATCAATATACTGAGCATTATTCTAATTATTCTAACGTTAAGTCCTCTTGTAAGTTACTTAATCATCAGGACTGTACTCTGTCAATGAAATAAGCTTCTTTTAGATATAATATAATAAATATAATAATATAATATATTTTAATGATTCTTAAATAATTTCATAGAACGTATCTTCACTGTGTCCGAATTTTTCTCTCAAATTCAAAGACCAAATCTCTGGCCTTCTTCCCTATTTATATTTTTTTGATTGTTTGTTTGTTTTAAGAAGAGATTTTCTCACATTGTTTTAGTCATCTGGCTCTTTTAATCTTTCTACACTGTCTTTGTGATGTTCCATGAGATGTAAGTGTTGATGCTGTGCAGGAAATGTATTAGTTGGGGAAGGCACTCCAAGATCTGCTGATTTCTATCATTTCACCATTTATGTCTCTGTAATGGTCTCTCTCTGCTCAAAATAGAAGCTTGCTGGATGAGGGGTGAGAGATACCCTCATTTGTGGATAAAATGATCAGTATTAATAATTCAGTGAGAAATTTACTGATCTAGTAGACCGATAGTAGTGGGTTCTCATCTAGTTTCCATGGTCTCTTGATCTATGAATGGTTGCTAAATTTTCAGTGTCACACATCAGTTCCTCCACTGAGTGGGCCTTAAGTCTACATAGGTGACTGTTAGTTACTGTTAGTGACAGGTGGCACTATTGGAGCTTTCAGAACATCTGGCCATGCTGTCATTTTTGTGGTTCATAGGTATCACAGAAGAAAAGGACTATTTATTGCTGTTTGATGTTGGTAAACTGCATGGCTCTTCCTAAAACTATGAAAGCTAGCCTTGAGTAAGGAGGTTGCCAGGTCAGATACAAATCAATTCCTCCAAATACTGTATAACTATAACGAGTGTAGTGTCTTCAGAAATAGAGTTTTTATCTTCTTTTTCTGGAAATCACCAAGGACAAAAGCAGTAGCCTATATAGTCTTTGGTTTCTTAGACACTCTTGGCCAAAAATTCATTCGGAGATTTTCTATTCCTGGTACTGGGATTTTGTGAAATTGTGTATAGTTTGATGAGGAACATTCTCACACTATCTAGCATACCTTCAAACATTTTATATCTATATAAAATGTAATTTTAAGTAGCCATAAAACATAGTCAGTGGCCAGCTCTTTGATCATCCCCTCCCCCCGGGTTATGCAGCCTTCCAGACCACAGAGGAAGTTGATGTAACCAGCCTTGATGAGACCTGATAAGGTAGGGTCAGATAGAAGGGGAGGGGGTCCTCCCCTATCAGGGGACTAGGGAAAGGGCATAGAGGGTGAAGACAGAGGGTGGGTAGGACTGGGAGGAGATGAATGAGGGGGGCTGCTGAGGTGATACAAAGTAAATAAATTGTAATAAATAAATAAATGAATGAATAAAATTTTAAAAATAAAATAATTTATTTTAAATCATGAAAAGTTTTACATAACATTTTTTGAATGTAATTTTTTATTGTTTATTATTATTAGTTACATTTTATTAACTCTGTATCCCAGCTGTATTCTGCTCCCTCATTCCCTCCCAATCCCACCCTCCCTCCCTCGGCCTCTCCCTACCCCTTTCCAAGTCCACAGATTGGGGAGGACCTCCTCCCCTTTCATCTGGCCCTGTTTTATCAGGTATCTTCGGGGCTGGCTGCAAAGTCCTCCTCTTTAAAAGTTCATTAAAACATATTTTTCGTGTTGTGATAATAACACAAAAAATGATAAATGTAATGTAGTATGATTACTTTTGTTTGGCAATTTATTCTACTGTTCACCTGGGGAAAGGAACCACAGTTGAGAAATTTCCTCCATCAAACTGTCCTGTGCATGTCAAAGAAACATTTTCTTCCATAGTGACTGATGTGATGCCATCCCTATTCAGGTGGCCATGGCTGGTGTGGAAACAGCAAACTGTATACACCTTGGAGAACAACTAAGTAAGCATCATCCCTGTCCATGGTCCCTGCTTCAGTTTCCTCCCTGCTCTCTGACAGATTTCCTGTTCTGGTTCCCTCAAGATGGGCTCTAACCCATAAGATGTAATAAATCTTTCTTTCCAGAATTGCCCTTAGTCATTGTGTCTTTATCACAGCAACACAAAACAAGTTAAAGCAAAAACTTTCACATTTAGAAGGCTATTGAAGACATTAAAGCTATGGAATATAGCACATAAAAATT